>NC_142063.1:108866631-109179131 GCF_059756535.1 Pantherophis guttatus | reverse complement strand
TTTATACAAACTGTGTTTTGTTTCTTAATCCCTGATGGCTGCCTGTTCAAGTCACTACCGATTTCTTGGCAAGATTTTTAGGTTTGCCCTTGCCTCCTTCTTAGGGCTGAGAGGAAGTTACTGGTTTATTCAAGGTCCCCCAATTGGCTTGATATCTAAGGCAGGGCTAGAATTTACCATCTCCTGGTTTCTAACCTGGTGCCTAAAACACTACATCAAACAATCTCAAAAGTTGTATGTTTCTGTTATTTCAGATTTCACACAAATGACAGTAAAGGCAGGAATGTGGAACTGAAATTATTTTCTGGCATTTCTTCCCATCCCTCCTACCTATTTATCCCAAATATATTTTATTATGGTGATAATGGTGAAATATTTTCCTTCAGCTTTTGTGGGAAGCTTTAGTCCTTGCTCTGAGTTATAACCAGTATGTAAAATATTTAGCAAAACTGAAGATAAATATCAGTGTTCCATGCCCAAACTGATTTGAAATAAATAGAACAAATTGGGGAGGAGGTTGTTTCAGAATTTAAATTTATTTAAATATTGAGTTGGCTGTGGGGAAAAACCTGACTTGTTTAATGCACTATATGATTATACTATATGATTATGTTTATCTTTGTGAACATTCCTTTTTCTTTTAAATTAATAAGTGTGTATTTGTTACTGAAATGTGTTATTGTCTCCTTGCTTTTGCATACTGCGTACAGAATATTGTGAAAATAATTCAGTCAAATGTGGTATTGTTGGTGAAATAATAATCTTTTTTCTTATCAATCTGAAATAGCCTGAATGCCAGTTAAAAGCTGACTAGGAGTAAACAGTATTTTTTATTTGGAGTCTTGTGATACGCACTACAGAATCCATGACATGAGCCAAAAAGAAGGAATACTGTATATACTCTAATTTTTTTTGTTTCCATAAATCATTTCTTTTTAAAATCTGGAACAGTACAGCTGTATAAAAATAGCAACAAAAAAAAAAAATCCCACATCCCCAAATTTTAAAATGGAAATTCCAGAACGTTTGTTTTCAAAAAGCCTTTTTCCAATATGGCAGTCCAAATCAATTGTGACAAATGAAGAGTTATTAAATGCAAGAATCTCTAGACTTGTATAGAATCACTTGCTCTTGCGTGTAAATTTGAAAGACTAGACTTGGTTAGTACTTGGATGAGATCAGTAGGAAATCTGAGAGCTATAGACAACAAAACCCATAATTAACTATTCGGTTAAGAAAATTGTAGCTGTCTGGGCTATATAAGCATATTGATGTGGCACATTAGTGGTCTAAAAGTTATAAAAATAGTTATGCTTTGATCCTATTTTTAGAATTAGTGCTATGTAATAATACATTTGGAGTTCACAATTTGGGCTACTTAAATAATATTGTAGCATTTATATAGCAATTTCTTTATGTGTTCGGGGTTCATTTTCTTGGAATCTTTTTGGTAGAAATTCAAAGTATGTTGTTGTTATTTATGTGGTGTGTTCTGTGTATCCTACCAGTATGTGAACCCAGTCAGCCAGTTGGTCAGATGATTGATCCATCGAGGTCTCAAGAATTTCATCCTGACCTGGGATCTTTATCATGAAAAGGTAAAGGTTGAGATCTACCCTGAGTTATAGCCAGTGGTGGGATTCAATTTTTTAAACAACTGGTTCTGTGGGCGTGGCATAGTTGGTGGATGTGGATTGGTCATGTGACTGGGTGGACGTGGCTAGCTGGTCTGTGACCGGGTGGACGTGGCTAGCTGGTCATGTGACCGGGTAGGGGTGGCTATGTGCATAATGGCCTGGGTACTTACGGGACCGCCTTGTGCCACCGATAGCCTCCCACCGGCTTGTACGCTCCCAAAGAGAGGGACTCCTCAGGGTGCCGTCGGCCAGACAATGTCAGCTGGCGACCCCCAGGGGGAGGGCCTTCTTTGTGGCAGCACCTGCCCTCTGGAACGACCTGCCCCCGGAGATAAGTAAGATAGCAGATCTCCGTGCTTATCGCCGTGCCCTTAAAACTTTTTTATTTCATCAAGCTGGGCTGGCGTAATCCCCCACTTAGATATTTTTTGATATTTTTAATTGTAAATTGATTTTAGTTTGGGTGTTTTAAATTTAATTAGGCCAAATTTGTTTTTTTTAATTTGATTTATATGCCGCCCTTCTCCGGAGACTCAGGGCAGCTTACAATGCGTTAAGCAATATTATTATTATTATTATTTATTCAATTTATATATCGCCCTTCTCCTATTGGACTCGGGGCGGTGCACAGCCAAGGATAAAAAACATACCAATACAAAATTTAAAATCAATTAAAAGAATTATACAGCTTTGGCCCACAATTTAAAACAATCCAACTAAAACCCAATTTACACTTAAAAAGCTAAAAAGAGCTAAAAAGGGGGGGGGGTTTCACGCCAGCCCTGCTTGATGGAAAAGAAAAGTTTTTAGGGCATGGCGAAAGGCCCGGAGATCTGGTATCCTTTGTATCTCCGGGGGCAAATTGTTCCAGAGGGCAGGTGCTGCCACAGAGAAGGCCCTCCCCCTGGGGGTCGCCAGCCGACATTGCCTGGCTGATGGCACTCTGAGGAGTCCCTCTCTGTGGGAGCGTACTGGTCAGTGGGAGGTTTATCGGCAGCAGAAGGCGGTCTAGCAAATACCCAGGTCCCGATGCCAAGGAGCGCTTTAAAGGTGGTGACCAACCACCTTCATCACCAATAGCTTTCATACTTTTGTATATATATATACAAAGTCAGCTTATTGTCCCCACAAACTGGGTCCTCATTTAACCTACCTTAGAAAGGATGGAAGGCTGAGTCAACCTTGAGCCTGGTGAGATTCGAACTTACAGTAATTGCAGACAGCTGGTGTTAATCACAATGCTTTTAGTCTGCTGAGCCACCAGGCCCTAATTCTGTCTAATTCTTTTTAAAAAAATTTAAATTTTGTATGCGATGTTTTTTATTTTTGGCTGTTCACCACTCTGAGTCCAGCAGGAGAAGAGCGGTATAAAAATTTAAGAAAGAAAGAGAGAGAGACAGACAGACAGACAGACAGACAGACTACTCAGAGGGCTGAAAAAAGTCATTTCTGACTGGTCCTCACACTTATGACCATCCTCACATTTATGCCCGTTGTGGCATTCTTAACAACCGTGTCAGTCATTTCACCACTACTTCTCTTCACCACGGTGACAAGATAGGGCGCAAAACGTAAAATGTGAGGACAGTCGTAAGTTCAAGGACTGGTCAAAAGTGCGAGGACCGGTCAAAAATAACTTTTTCAGCCTTCTGACTAGTCCATATACACATAGGGACTATTCAGAGGGCTGAAAAAAGTCATTTCTGACTGGTCCTCACATTTTTGACCGGTCCTCGCACTTATGACCTTCCTCACATTTATGCCCGTTGCGGCATTCTTAACAACTGTGTCAGTCATTTCACCACTACTTATCTTCACCACGGTGACAAGATAGGGCACAAAACATAAAATGTGAGGACAGTCATAAGTTCGAGGACTGGTCAAAAGTGCGAGGACCTGTCAAAAATAACCTTTTCAGCCCTCTGAGTAGTCCAGATGCACAAAAGGACTACCCAGAGGGCTAAAAAAAATGATTTCTGACAGGTCTTCGCACTTTTGACTGGTCCTCACCTTTATGACTGGTCATCATTTATGCCCATTGTAGCATTCTTAACAACCGTGTCACTCATTTCACAACTACTTCTCTTCACCATTGTGGCAAGATAGGGCGAAAAACATAAAATTTGAGGACAGCCGTAAGTTCGAGGAGTGGTCAAAAGTGCAAGGACCAGTCAAAAATAACTTTTTCAGTCCTCCATATGCACAAAAGGATACAGCAATAGAGAGGGATGAAGGAAGGAGAAGAGAGATGGAAGAAAGAAGGAGAGAGAGGGAAGGAAGAGAAGGGAGGAAGGAAGGGAAGGGAAATCAGAGTAGGAGTGAGGGTAAGAGAGGGAGGAAGAGAGGAGGAGAAGGAGAAAGGAAGCGGAAGTAGGGAGGAGAAGAAGCGGGGGGAAGAAAGTAAGAAGGAAAGAAAAGAGAGGTGGTAGGTGTGAGGAGAAAAATTGCTGTACAGTAAAAAGATGAAAGGGAAAAAAGGCAACACCAAACAAATATAAAGATATTAAGATAAAGAATGAATTGTTAAACTTTAAAGAATAAAAGAAAACAAATATGAATAAATAGCAATAATTAGAAACACACATACAAACATACAATGTATTTTCTTTGAACAGAGTATTTGGTCAGTTCACAAATTTAAACAGTGTTTAGTCATTTCAATTAAATTTACAATTTCTATATTTCCTTTTTGCCATATTTATTCCTTATCTATTTTTTAAAAAAACCAATATTACCCTTCATCCTCATCTCTAACCTTAATCAAATTCGATTTTCCCCTTCTATATTATACCCCTTCCCATTGTCATCTATTTTTATATCCATCCTCACATTGGTTAATTGTGTAATATTACAGTTGTTTAATATAAATTCAACATTTTAATATAAATCAATTAGTTATATAACTATCTTTTTTGTATATTAATCAATATGAACATGAATATTCCAATTATTTCCATGCAATCCAATTTCTTACAAATCAATTAATTATATTTACCAATAATAATAAACCAAATAATTTCTCCCATATATTCCTCCAAACCACAACTTAACCATTTCTGCTTTCAACACAATATACAATTAATAGTATCAATTATTATAATTCCCTAGTTAAATAGAGCTTTTTTTCTTTTCTGTTTTAAAATCTTGAACTCTCCTCTTTTTCCTAAATTTCCCATCGTTTGCACCTACCTTTTTTGGTGAGGAAAAAGAAAAGAAATCTGCCTGCCTAATTTTCCAACTTTGCAGCAAACAGCAAAGCCAACAGCCTGCTTTACTTTCAGTTTCGTTTTTCAGCATAGCTAGGGGGGAAAAAAATCTGCCCCAGAACTCTTTGCAAGCAAGCAGCAGAGCCCTGAGCAAATCAGCTGAGAGTCAGGAGGCCGATCTAATCAATGGGCTAATTAACCTATGCTGAAGCTCCGCGGGCCAATAAAATTACAAAAAACCACCGAACCGTTTGTTAAATTGCTGGCTTGCCCGCCCCTTGCCCACCACTATTGATTGGCAATAAATAGTGGTGCGGAGGGGCGGGGTAAGGGGTGGGGCGAGCCAGCAATTTAACAAACGGTTCGGCCGAACCGCCTATAACCGGCAGAATCCCACCACTGGTTATAGCCATGGTAATTAAGTTACTGGTGTGGTGGGTTTAAATCCAAATCCTACAAAGAATGAGTTCAAGGATATGATATGTTTAGCCTGAAGGTTTTGTGGACTATGTTTATACAGGTATGTGCCCTAAATAAATGAAGGACTGTCATGGAGGAGATGATGAAGATGTTAGCGTTGCAAGGTAGTCCAGATCAGAGAAACAAACCCAGAGTGCTAATTCTATATCTTTATTGTAAGGTTACATAACAAGTATTTCTCCCTTCCCTTTTGTTTTACTGTCACTAAAACTAGGAGGGGTTGGTGTCCCTTCTGAAATTTTTCCTACATCCTCCTTTCTGTGGGCTGAGATATCTTTTATATGCCAATTGCCAGTTTGCAGCTTTCCTTCTCTCTCCTCTAAGATCTTTCCTACATACCATTACAGAAGATGACTATGCTGTTCTCCTGAAGCTTTAGACATGAAAATGTCAGGTGGAAAATTGTGACTATATGTAGAAAAATCAATTAAAAGATATTTATCTATTGGATGAAAGCAAACTTTGTGAAGTACCACAACTAAATCTATGCTTTAAATTCCCTCATAAACTCGTGGCATACATAGTTATAACAGCATTAATATTAAGAGCGTACTATTAGGGATTAGAAAACAGTGAAAGAATAAATCATTTGCCAACCATATCAAAAGTCCTGTAGCATGATTGTGGCTTGATCATTTGAAGTATTTTGTAGACACCACTGAAAAGCTTTCTAGAAAAAAGTAAATAAAATCTACACTAAATCTCACAAATCATTGAAATTATTTATTTATTTATTTATTTATTTAATTTCTATTCCGCCCTCCTCCCAAAGGACTCAGGGCGGTGTACAACCAATTAAAACATAATATATATACATCAATTTAAAAACCAATTAAAAGTAATAAATAATTATAATTATAATGGTTTCATTATTTCAGAATTAAAAATAACAATTGTAAACCTTTTTAAAAGGTTGTAGAAGTAACATTAATCATATGAATTACACAGTGGAAAAACTGCATTTCTGTGAAGTAGATGCACAAGGAACATTGGCCACAGGCCTCCCTCAGTCCTTTTGCTAAATTTCTCAAAGATTCTCCCAGAAATCAACATTTTGTTGCAAAGATTTATAAACAATAACGAATTGCAGATGGAAAGTATTAATATGCACAAACAGCAACATATGGATGAATATTAGATAATATCTGACATTCCAGTAATTTGTCCAAATAACCTGTGGGGGTGATATAAAAAAAAACACTTTAAAAAGCTAAGAATGTGATTTGCTCAAGGAATGGAGAAATTTGCCCCATATTTCCAGCAACTTTCCACCAGTCATTTCTAACATTTTGGATTTATTTACAAAAATCAGCCCAAGCTGTTGAGGTTGTCTTCTGTTTTTAACTAGCTCCTAGTAAGTCAAGCTAAATGGAAATGCAAGGCAATTAAAAGCAGTACTCTTACACCAAGGGTACCATGGCAGTGGTGAAATCCACTGCTTCTGTGGGCGTGGCTTGGTGGGCATGATGTTGCTTGGTGGGTGTGACTTGGGCGCGGCAGGGGAAGGATACTGGAAAATCCCCATTCCCTCCCCACTCCTGGGGGAAGGAAATTGCAAAATCTCCATTCCCAACTCACTCTGGGACCAGCCAGAGGTGGTATTTGCCGGTTCTCCAAACTATTCAAAATTTCCCCTACTGGTTCTCCAGAACCTATCAGAACTTGCTGGATTTCACCCCTGTACCATGGTGTTCATAAGAAGTCTGTGTCAGAGAATGCCATATTCAGATTACATTCGTAATAATGAAATAAATATGAAATAAAAATAGGATTAACAAATTGATAATATATTAGTTTTAATCCCCTGTAGATGGTGCTAATACTCTACAGCTGTAACCTATTTCTCAACTGCTTACTATTGAGCGGTTTTTTTAATCGATTGATTAAAAAGCCAGGTTAGCTTTGCTTAATTTCTGACTCTCAGGAGAACCTGGCAAAGTTCAAATTTGATTGGATGGGGAGAGATAATCTAACTTCTCCTGAAAATATCTATAGGTCACAACCTGTAGAAGCATGCTGCAAATGAAAAATTATTCTTTATTTTTACATGAAATATTTTAGACTTTGAAATAGATTTAAATAAATAAATAAATAAATAAATAAATAAATAAATAAATAAATAATTTTATTTCTATACCGCCCTTCTCCCGAAGGACTCAGGGCGGTGTACAGCCAATTTAAAAACACAACACACAACAATAATTAAAAATTAAAATAATTACATAGATTTGGCCGATTTAAAACCCCAAACATTTAAAATACCCCAATTAAAATTATTAAGTTGATAGCCCTGCCTGGCGGAACAACAGGGTCTTCAGTGCGCAACGAAACACTCGGAGGTCGGAGATCTTGCGTATTTCCGGGGGCAGTTCATTCCACAGGGCTGGGGCTCCCACAGAAAAGGCCCTCCCCCTGGGTGTCGCCAGCCGACATAACTTGGCTGATGGCACCCTGAGGAGACCCTCTCTGTGGGAGCGGACTGGTCGGTGGGAGGCTATTGGTGGCAGAAGACGGTCTCGAAGGTACCCGGGTCCTATGCCATGGAGCGCTTTAAAGGTGGTAACCAACACCTTGAATCGCACCCGGAAGACCACTGGGAGCCAGTGCAGCTCGCGCAGGAGGGGTGTCACGCGGGCACAACGAGTTGCGCCCATAACCACCCGCGCGGCCGCATTCTGGACCAGTTGGAGCCTCCGAGTGCTCTTCAAGGGGAGCCCCATGTAGAGAGCATTACAATAGTCCAGCCGGGAGGTGACAAGGGCATGAGTGACCGTGCGCAAGGCGTCCCGGTCCAGAAAGGGCTGCAACTGGCGGATCAGGCGAACCTGATAAAAGGCCCCCCTGGCCATGGCCGTCATATGCTCTTCTAAAGACAGCCGTGCGTCCAGGAGGACACCCAGATTGCGAGCCCTCTCTGTGGGGGGCAAAGGAAGGATATTTTTAAATATTTGTATCCCACTTTCTAGAACAATTGTATTTGCATGAAAAACAGATTTGAGTGAGAAAATGATGGCTTTTCAGGCACGAATGATCTCCCTCCTCTGCCCTGGATCCCCATAACACATCACGTGCTTAAACTTCTAGTAGTTTATAAATAGGAAAGCATCTTTTTCTTGGGGTGGGAGGTGATTTCAGAGGAAATGTGAATGTGGAATTAATCTGAGGAAAGTTGAAGAGGCAAGAAGAATCACAGGATTCAGATCCTACTTCTAGTAGTTTGAGTATGTCATTCTACATTACCCGAATTCTGCATATCAATTGTGAAATAATTTCACTTCATTTCTGTTAAGTATTCATTTTGAATGAGTCTCTTGTCCATGATTTTTCCAGCATCCTGTTGCCAGAGGAGCCAAATGTGAGTAAACAAGGTATTTGAGCATGTCGGTACCCCCAGATGTTTTGGATCACTACTGCCAGCATTCTCAGCCATTGGCATAAATTAAAGCAACCACATTTGTTTCCATCAGCCAGATTGCTTCAAAACTGATCCATTTAACTAACACAACAGTAGAAAGGTTTCCTAAGAGAGGAAATGCAATGGAGCAGGTAGGAGAAATGTGAGATGGAACCCAGGAAAGGGGAGCTGTAAGTTCCTTGGAGTTACCAGCTACTACTGCCAATGTCTTAAAATTGGCTGAGTAAGAGTGAACAATGAAAGCTCAGACAAGATATAACAGAGACAAGAGATGAATGGCCCCTTACATATACAAGGATCCACCTAATAATAATAAATAGATTTATACTGTTCCTCTCCTACAAATCAGGTTTACAATCCAAAATGATTTCTGAATTTATTATTACTTCTGAAGGTCAAGCTATTTACTTTAGCCAGCTGTTAACTTTCTTTTTTAATACATAATTTTTACTGAAGAGTACAACCTAATACAAACCAAATTCAAGGAAAGAAAAATAAAGTGCAAACAAAATAAAAAGGGAAGGAAATAAAGAGAAAAAAAATAAACATGTTCGGCAGCTCTTTACCCCCCATAAAGTTACAAACAGGTATCTTTTCTTTGCATAAGTCATAAACAAAATCTCATGTTCTTTATCCCATCACATAGTCTTCTTATATTAAGCATCTTCTGTAAATCTAATAAAAAGACGTAATCCAGATCATTATCTTTGTTTTAACTTTTGTCATTTGCATTTCCCCTTTAATTCTTAAAACTTCAGCCAGTTTCTTTTACATATCTAATAAAGGATCCATATCCAGTTCATTCTCTTGGCTTGTCACTTGTATTTCCACATTAAATACCTTTTCAATCTTGCAATCTACCCTTTTTTTAATCCAATATTTCTGATTGCACTATATCTGCATCAAGCAAGATTTGTTTCACATCTGTTATTCCTTTATGGATATCCATTAAACATAGTCTATCTATAGAAGTAGACTTCATTACTGACATTGTTGATATTTTGGGTACTAATTTCTGGGCCCATTCTTCAATGATCTCCTTCAATAAGTCAAGTGTTACAGTGGTTTTTATTTTGTAAATTCCAATTCTAATTAAAACCAAAGGCATTTTTATTTTTGCCTGAAATCTTTGGTCCCCTCTAGTGTCCCATATAAATAATGACCTACAGCAGGCAAAGTAATTATGGTTCCCATGAAAAGCAGTTACTGTAGTTCCAAAATCCAAAACAGCAAAACTTTCAATATTCCAAATTTGGACTTTTAATTTGTTTATAATTTTCTTGGTTCAAAATCTTATTTAACTTTTTGCCATTTACTTCAAATTCTTTTAAGTTCTTATACTTAATTTTTCTTTTATTCAGAAATGAAGTCATTCTCCAGGTGGCTTTTCAAACTTGCCATCCCAAAGATCTTAATCATTTTAAAGATAGTTAGATGAGCAAATTCCAAAAGTGATTAGAAGTGAAGCTAGAGTACTTAGGGTCCTTTAAAAGGCTCTACCCTGGTTGTGAGTTGATGATTAATCAACTATAATATGTGTGCACTCTCCCATCTTGATGGACAGGTTCCAACAAACTGGTCTTTGCCACCAGTTGTCATCTCTGTCCTCCACGGATATGTATTTAGCTTTGTTATTCTTCCACTGGAAGTCCTTGAGTTTTTTTGTGAAGACAAATTATTTTTTTCATTACTGTGCATGTTATGATAATCATTGAATAAACTGTTTTGAATATACCTTTTATAGGGCACATATATAAAGAAATATATTGCACATATATTGAAAAGAAAGATTACCGATGTCAAAATATGGTGGCATGTTTTGTGTATTAGAGGAGAGGAATTTAATGGTAGCAAGACAAATGCTAATGGGGATAGGAAGCATGTGAATCCCTCCCTCCCTCCCTCTCTCCCTTCCTTCCTTCCTCAATCCCTCCCTCCCTCCCTTCTTTCTTTCTTCCCTTCCTTTCTACCAATTGCTAATTTAGTAAAATTATTTTTAATGTTGGGAACTGAACACAGAAGTTGCTTTATCGGGGAAATTTACAAGGTCTATTCCACTGTGATAATCTTTAGGTGATATACATATGTATATTTTTGTTGCCAAAATTGATTAATATAAAGCAACAGAAAGCTATGATTGGATTTTAAAATAATGGAAAAACAAAAGCATTTGGATCATACAGAATGAAGCTGAAGTCTTTCTTCTCCATGTTTTCCTTATTAATGTTTTTTTATTATGTCCCAGAAAGATGTTGACTCTAAGCAACCATAGATATACAGGTAGTCCTCAACTTACAACTACAATTGAGCCCAAAATTTCCCTGGCTAACTGAAACATTTGTTAAGTAGGTTTTGCACCATTTTATGACTTTTCTTGCCACAGCTGTTAAGTGAATCACTGCAGTTGTTAAGCTGGTAACACAGTTAAGTGAATCTGGCTTCCCCATCAACTTTACTTGTCAGAAGTCGCAAAAAGATGATCATGTGACCCCGGGAACACTGCAACCCTCATAAATATGAGTCAGTTATCAAGTGTCTGAAATTTGATCATGTGACCATGGGGATGATGCAACAGTTGTGTGAAAAACTCATAAGTCACTTTTTTCAGTGCCATTGTTAACTGTGAATGGTCACTAAATAACTGTTATAAGTCGAGGACTGCCTGTATTATCTTCATGATGCTCCATTCCTAGCCTGGTTCTTTAGATTAAACATTTAAATAATGCAATATTACTATGGTATAATTATTATACAACTATGGAGAATTTAATCTGCATAGATATGGTATATGTAAATTTTATGTAAAAGGGCAAACTGCAGCAAGGGTGGGAAGAAATTTACACCAAGTTGTTCAAGAAGAAAGAATGAATTTCCTTATTTCTGGTACCATGACTCAACTCTAGATCTGTTTCCTCTATCACCTTCCACCTGCTTATTATTTGTCAAATTACAAAAGAACAAATCATCATAGTATGATCATTTCCTTGTAATTTTGTTTTTTTAATCAATAGTTTCATGTTCATGTTGTGATTTTATTTTATTATGAACCACTTGAACGCTGCTTTGAATATTTAATACACCGTAATAATATTCATTTTCCAGATATTTTCATACTAACTTTCCCAACCTTCTTAGGGTGCCCTCCCAACTGAAGGTCCCCAAAATTGTTTCCTCAATTAAAACAGCAAGAAGGAACTAAACAGAGTTTTTATTTATAATGGATATTTGTCGGGTGAAATCCTGGTTCGGACTGGATCACCCGATCCAGTAGCAATGGCAGCGGGTGGTTCAGAGAACCGGTAGCAAATATCCCTGCCCCCCCCCATGCCCAGCTGAGATGCACGATCATCAGAGGCTTTTTTTTTTACTTTTAAAAGCATTTTTTCTACAACCTCTTCCGAAGAAAAAATGCTTTTAAAAGTAAAAAAAAAAGCCCTTGATGATCGCGCGGCTCAGCTGGGATCATCAGAGGCTTTTCAAAGCATTTTTTTCTGCAACCTTTTGGCCAAAGAGGTGGTAAAAAAAATGCTTTGAAAAGTCTCTGGCAACTCCCAGCTGAGTTGCCTCATCAGCAGAGAGGTATTTTTTAAAATGCCTCTCTGACGATCCCAGCTGAGTTGCCTGATTGGCAGAGGCTTTTCAAAGCATGAGAAAAAATGCTTTGAAAAGTTTAAAAGAAAAAAAAAAGTTGGCCACACCCACCCAGTCACATTAACCCCCCACCCACATACCAAGCCACGCCCACAGAACCGGTAGTAACAAATTTTACATTTCACTTGATATTTGTCTGATGCAAACCAAAAATATTGACAATTTGCTCCCAAAATATCATCCAAAAAAGTGATAGCTGAACCCTAGCAATAAGGATTTACATTACAATTCTGTCATTTAGCATATGAGGAAGCAAGACCAGAAAAGGAAAAAAAATATATCCCAAGAGCCTTTCCATTATGCCAATCTTAAAGCCACATTTGATTTATATTTGATTTTAATTTTTTTTTTTTTAGTAAAGCCCATATAAACCAGATTGTAATTTTTCATATAGCTGGAATTAAAAGGAATTCCCAGTGGTCTCAGCTTGACTAGGACAATCATAGTGCCAGGTTGGTCATCTTGCCTGAAAAGGGTAATCTTATAAAATTCCAAGTTTGTTCCTCAATCCCAGATAGATGGCAGTGCCAGCAGGTAGAAGCAAGCAGTAGTTATATGCCACTCCAGACTGGAAGTGCCAATGTTTGATAATTTGATTGTCATGACACAAACCAGACGATGGCTTGGGGAGTGATCAGCAGTATATATAAAGAGTGGTTGGCCGTGAAGCATTCATTCAGGAAGGTGTGAGTTGACAGGTATGCTGCTAAAATTTGGCGCAGGCTGTTATCTAAACTAGTCAAAAACCAGTTCCAATGAGCACTCCTTTCTGTACAGGCCTCTTTAGAAGGAGGGCTTTATGAAATGCCATGGGATTTATTCCTATGGAAAGATCAATAAGACTTCAGACTAAAGACGTCTCTTCCTCTGTCTAGAGATTTTTCCAGTCTCCAGAGCAGTGTTTCTCAACCCTGGCTATTTTTTCAAACGTTCAGACCAACTCCCAAAATTTCCCAGACAACTCTAGATCACATGATTTTATTCAATATTCATGTACACAGTGCTATTAGCATTTAAATTTCATTTTGTCCCGCTGCTTTAAAGAAATCTACTTAAAAGATCTCTTGTTTTCCTTAATTGCATTTGTAGTAGGTTCATGCATTCATATAATTCTGATATCTTCTTGATAACTAGTTATTCCAATTGCTGTATTTCGGTCACTTACTAAGTTATACCCTGTTTCCCCCAAAATAAGACATCCCCTAATAATAAGCCCAATTGGGCTTTTGAGCGCATGGCAATAAGGCCAAGTGCTTATTTCAGGGTTCAAATAAGACAGGGTCTTATTTTTGGGAAAACATGGGTAACTGAACAAATATTTAGCAATATCCTTTCTGAATAATATTACCATTTCATTCTGCCATATGAACTCCTGTTCTGGATATCATAGGCAGGGGTGAAATCCAACGGGTTCTGACAGGTTCTGGAGAACCAGTAGCGGAAATTTTGAATAGTTTGGAAAACCAGCAAATACCACCTCTGGCTGGCCCCAGAGTGGGGTGGGAATGGAGATTTTGCAATATCCTTTCCCTGCCACACCCACCATGCCACGCCCACAGAACTGGTAGTAAAAAAAATTTGGATTTCACTACTGATCATAGGCCATCTTCATTATAAACTGGGAAAGATAAAATTTTATTAGGCCCCAATGAGAAATTAATAACCAAAATTTATAATTTTCTATTGGAATATAAACTAGCAGAGGAAGTAGTTAAAGAGAATATGATCACATGGGCGATGAATTTTGGGTATGCAATAGAATTAAATAAGTGGGAAAATTTGTGGAAAAATATTAATAAATTAACATTATCTGTACCATACAAAGAAAATGCTTATAAATTGTTCTATAGGTGGCATCTACCACCGGCGCGAATTTCTAAAATGTTTCCTGGCACATCTCCACTCTGTTGGAAATGTAAAGCGCATAAAGGGACATACTATCATATATGGTGGTCATGTCCCAAAGCTAAAAAATTCTGGAACAATATAAAACTGCAACTGGAACAAATAATAACTCAAAAGGTGCCATTAAAGCCAGAAACTTATTTATTACGAATACCTACAAGCAAATATGAAAAAGAAATAATATATTTAATAACACACATTTTGACTGCAGCAAGAATTATATACGCACAAAATCGGAAACAAGAAGAGGTCCCGACTCAAGAGAAATTAATATCCAAAATTATGGAATGCGCTGAGATGGATAAACTTACCAAGGAGATCCAAGGAAAAGAAGAATCTGAATATTATCTGGTCTGGCAAAAATGGTATAAATGGTTAGAGGGAAGTGAAAAAAAAAGAGAAGAAGAAAGAAAGAAAAATTGAATAAAAGAAAAGATATCAATAGAGTAAAATAAATTTTTAAATCAAATGAAATTTAAGAAAGAGACACGAGATATCAATAAAATAATATCATTATATAAGGTGAGAGAAATATTGTATATTGAAGAATATAGGATATTGATATTGTAACAATTCAGATATTATAGGTAGATGTTATAAAGATGATGTTTGTTGTAAATTGTTTTAATTGCATTTATAAATGTATTATGTGGTTTCTTAAATTAATAAAAAATTTAAAATATATATATATATATATTCACCTTACACGGGTGCATATAGAGGCATAAAAATTAAATAAATTAAAGTAAATAAATAAATTATAAACTGGGAAAGAGAATAACTTAAACCAGGGGTGTCAAACTCAAGGCCCGCAGGCCTGATGCGGCCCGCAATGGGGTTGGATCCGGCCTGCAGGGTCGTCCTGGTCTACCCAATGTGAAGAGAAAAGATCGGGACAGTGTAACTTCGGCCCAGGCCAGCGTAGCTTCGGCCCGCTCTACCCAATGTAAAGAGGAAAGATCAGGTCAGCGTAGCTTCGGCCCGCTCTACCCAATGCGAAGAGGAAACATGCCAGCAGTTTGGGGAATAGCGTCAAGATGGCCATGCCCACCCAGTTGGCCACACACCCCCAGTCGGTCATGACCCCCCAGCCCAAGGTCAACCACAGCCCTGATGCGGCCCTCAATGAAATTGAGTTTGACACCCCTGACTTAGACTCCTTCTTCCTTCAGTTTCTCACTAAAAGAGACTATGTTGAATTGCTACCAGTTGGGCTGATTTTTTTTTAGATCCCAGCTGACATATCCAACATTTCTCCCTTCAACCCCATTTAGGACAATGGACAAGAAGGTACTTGAGATCTTTCTTCTCAAAACTCAGGAATAACCAAGAACAAAGAGCGAACTTCATGCCAAGGCTTAATTCAAGGAGGGAATAAGTGACCAATTTGGCTAGCTAGCCATATTGTTTTTATTTGGAATATTTATGACTTATCGTCCTTTTCCTAAATTTCTCTTCCATGAACAAATTCATTTTCATACTTGAAATTTTATTTCATTAATTTTAGAAGGAAAATTCTCATCAAAACTTCTCCAAAAGCAAGCCTTTGTGATTACATAACCACCTCTTGTAATTCTGAATTGGCACAAATTTTGTTAAGACTGGTACAGGTTTTTGAGTGAGGAGGTTCAAGAGGACTTTCTATTTCCTTAGAGTTGATTGAAGTGATAAATTTGAGTAGAAGGATTTGAGTAGGAGAATGTCCCATCTGGTTCAGGTTCTATTAAAATAAGGATTCAATATTCTTTAATTACAGTTGTAATTATACTGCTATCACTATATAGCTCTTTCAGCCAATCTGTGATTTGATTTTAATAACAATTGAATATAACAGTTTTGGAAAAGCTAAAGTTAATTTATTGTGAAGCTATCTCTTGGTCTGGTCTAATCCAAGTTAATATATAAAGATAAGTGAATTGTTTCTTTTAATACTATATTGTTTGCATTTTATTCTAATATTACTCTGCAAACATGTCCATGCAATAATTCCATTTAGTAACTTCCATGTATTTTCCTTTACTTATGCAATAAATTAATGGGTGGGTAGGTAGACTGGCAAATAGACAAACAGAATGTATCAACAGGCTCAATATGACAGTGACAACTAATTGTATTTATCTTTTATAGAGGAATCCCCTATAGAGGAAGGAAGTGTCTTTTGGGGAGATTTTTAATTATCCTTCCTAATGGTTTGTAATCATGACAATGTGTCATTTTGCTGCCACCCAATTGTCACCTAGAATTTTACAGCCCAGATCTGGTATCTGCAGAAATGAAAAACAAGACTCTGATGCCTAGGTTAACAGACTATTACCATTGTGCTTTCAGATGTGTTTAAGTATGCATGCTGGCTGGGTATTATAAAACTTGCAATCTAACATATCTGGAAGGCATTGGGTCAGGAAATGCTGACCTACAACTACTGATTTGTGTGCAGGCACTGGTAGTATATTAAAGGCTCATTTTGAAGATGAGGTGTGTTCTATGCAGGAGATATTCTTGGGAAGAATATATATGTATCCATCTTGGTTAAAGAACTTTTCTTAACCTACCAGGTCATTGAGTTCAATGATGTAAGATACTGATTTTGGAGGCTGACTTTGATAGAGATTCCCACTGTCAGAGTAAACAGGTCATTCTGTAACCAAAGTTCATCCTAACCAAGCTGAGTTGTCATGTCTGCTCCCAGATCTAATTGATAAGAAGGGAGAAAGGAGAAAACTGAGAACTGGAGTTCTGCCAAGCTGTACATGTGTCCATTCAAAGGGCAACAGAGAATTACCTGAGCATATTTAAGTTCTTTTTTTATGATAGGCTGACCTTAGACTCTGATCCTCCACAGGACTCTTGAAAGAAGTTCTATGCCAAAATTGGATTGTCCATTAAAAGCTGCATGGCTTGAACTTTGGCTTAGTGCTTGCTATGTATCCCAGCAATACCTAATCCAGCAAGTGCCTGCAGGTTGATACTGACTTTTGAAATAATAGTGCATAATACACACACTTTAGAGAATGCAGGGTATTTGTTGATGGACTATTTCTGTTCATGTTGTTAATCTTAATGTTGCTGAAAGAGCAAAGAAACCATGGTACAGTACTTTAAAGATGAATAGATTAATTGCACAGCAAAGTAAGTAGAGACAAAAATACCCCCCTCTCTGGATAAAGTGCTAGCAACAATTACATTCATTCTCTAAAATGGACCCAAATATTAATGAAAGATGAAGCGGGGATGGGGGGGAATTCATGTTGTGATTGTTCTGTCACAGGACAAATACACCAAACAACAGCAAAGACAGTAAGTAGTAGCCAACATCCCCAAAGTACTGGATTACTTAATGTTTGCAGTAGGTTAAATAGGTTAAAAAAGGATTTTGCATGTTCAAGCTTGAATAAAAAAGTTCAAACTCTATAGGCTTGTTGTTCATTTATTTGTCTAGCAACATCAGTATATACTGTATGGAAACAACAGCATTTGATTACCTGCATGCATAATTAGTGGCAGTTTAGCACAAAGCTAGAAACGAAGAGATGGTTGTTGGGTAGAAGAGGAAGAAGAGTTGTGTAGTAAAATTGCTTTTACTAAGACATCTCAAAAAATTCCTTCCTTTTTATTTTTACATATATTTTTATTCAATTTTCTAAATCATTCTCTTGGCCTGTCAGTTGTAAATCCATTTTTGATAACATTTCTATTTTGTCAGATAAAATTTGTTCTACATCTGACATTTCTTTAATAATATATTTTGGACAGAGGCTCTCCATAGAAGCAGACATAGTTACTGACAATGTTGATATCACAGCTACTATTTTCTGATTTCATTCTTCAAAAGTCTCCTTCAGTATTTTTATTGTCATTATGTTTTGCATCATCTTACAGGTTTGTATATTTTTTTGTACCTAAAATCTTTAGTCCCCTCTATTGTCTTTAAATTATATTAATTATCTATGCTATGTCTTATAAAAACCAAAAGAGGATTTATTTCTCATGAGAAGCTATTTGTATTTTATAATTAATTCCAAAAACTTATTGTAAAGTTTCAATATTCCAATTTTATCTGGACCCTTATTTATCCATTTATAACTTTCTCTAATTTTTATTAAATATTTTTTAAAAGGAAAATAAAAATGAATAAAAAACTAATACAGAGCAAGAAAGAAAAGAAAATGAAAAAAATCAGTTAAAAGTGCAAGAAAGGGAAAAAAGGAAAAGAAAGGGGGGAAAAAAGATATACCGTATTTTTTGGAGTATAAGACGCTTCAGAGTATAAAACACACATTAGTTTTGGGAGAGGAAAACAAGAAAAAAAATTCTGCCACTGCATACCAGCATCCATCAGTATTTATCTGGCTAGCGTCCTTGCAGCAAACAGCCTGGTCAGCTTCAGCTCGTTATTGCAGCCTGATTCAGCATGAGCAGCTGATTGGCGGTTGGATTGGCCTCCCGGAATACCGCCAATCAACTGTTCCAGGCTGCAGGGATCGCCACAGCCCATTGCCACTTCTGCACATTGCATTTTTGGCCTCTGCACGCCCCATTTTTGGCCTCCACACATTGCGTTTTTCGCCGGTTCTAGATGGCGGCTATCAGCAGCGATGTGCTGTGGTGATCCCTGCAGCCTGGAATGGGTCTATAATGGAGCATGCGGAGGCTGAAAACGTGAACGTGCGGAGGCTGAAAACAGCTGAAGGGTGGGGGCTGGCGCGTGGGCGGGGCTTCGGCAACATTCACTGTATAAGACACACAGACATTTCCACCCACTTTTAGAGAGGGGGTGGGAAAGTGTGTCTTATACTCTGAGAAATACAGTAGTTTCCAACTTTCTTTACAATTATAAAGTGACCTCTTACTCTATGATTAAACACATCTTTCTTCTTTCTATAATCCATCCTGCTAATTATCAAAACCCTAAACCATGTTTCTTCTGTGTATTATAACCAAAAGTTTTAGCCTACCTTCTCATTCATTTTTCATTTGTTCTTCTGCTATTTCAAATTTCAATAACAGTTTGTACATGTTAATAATTACATGTTAATTATTTGTACAAAATTCTATTTTAAACTCAGTCTTACAGTGTTGAAAACAATAAACTTTTGGGCCTAGACCTCCCTGCACTTACCTGGGAGCCAAAATGGGGCGCTTGGGGACTCCTGGAAGAGGCGGGGAAGGGCGGGGCCAGCCAGCAATTTAACAACCCAATCGCCCGAACCGTCCCAAACCGGCTGAATCCCACCACTGATTCATATGCCGCCTTCTGCTTTTGTATGTTAATGGCCCTGGATGGCCAGGCAAATATTTCTTCTCTGAAAATTAATGGTTTTGAAATACTCTAGAATGTGAAAGTCATTCCAAAAAAACAGAGAAGGAAATAAAAATATGCAAAAACTGAAACATCTGAAGGCAGCAGATACTTCTTCCTGAAGTTAGCAGGAATAGATTTCTTGCCTGTTTATCTCCACTCCATTTATTACTTCTTAGTAAATAAAATGTACAAAAACAACTAAAATCTCTAATAATCTATCTTTTTGAGCAGAACATCAGAATTTTTCATATAGGGTTCAGGTCATAATTTGTATTTATGGTCTAATTTGGGGGGGGGGGCTTTGGGGGACAGGGTTGCCTTTGAGCTTCCTATCCTTTGATCTTCCTGGACAAGTCCCTGCAATTTTCTTGGCAAGATTTTCAGAAGTGGTTTGCTATTGCCACCTTCCTAGGTCACCTAGCTGGCCTTGTCCTTAAGGTAGGACTAGAAATCATGGGCTCTTGGTTTCTATCATGGTACTTTAACCGTCATAGCAAACAAAAACTGTCTCCAAAATAACATTGTTTTGTCTTCCACTTGTACATTATTATACTTTAAGGGCTGTGTAGAGGTCTAGGTTTGAAGGACAAACTGTTATGAAGCTAGCTTTGACTCTTAAAGGACACTGAAAGGAAGTTAAATATGAGCTCTGATCTTACAGATCGCTCACTGAAGGCTGCCCATTCCCACAGCAAAAGGAGCATAGATGTTTGTCCCTTCACTAGATGCAGCCATTTCTAAGTTCAGTAAATTGTTCTGTGTTCCCAGCTCCCTTTCACTTACCAAACTCAGTAAGACTAGTTGTAAGGCAGATAGCCGCACCCTATTATCCTTCAAACCCTTTCAGGAATGATGGGCTACAACTCCCATCCTCCCCTCCCCCTCCCCAGCCATCATGATGAGTTTGTAAACCAAAGGCACAAAGTTTGGAGCAAAGGTGCTCCAAAACAATGCTTCTTTCAGGGATCTTTCAGCACAATTGGTGTTGTTTTTGCCAAGAATGCTGGCCTCTCTACTCATCCATGCAATGAAAATTGCTGGAACAGAATTATCTGTGGAACAGGTTTCTGTTCTTGGCAATAGGCAGGAGTATCCTGAATAAAAGAGGTTGATTCAAGCACTTTCCTTGGTGCACTCTAGTGCTCACAGGGAAAGTAAGACACTGATATTTAAATAGGCCTAAAGAAGAACAGACAGTATTTTGTCTTATCACAAAAGAAATACCTTTGAGACAAACCACCTGATGTTTGTCCCCCCTCATTTCATTCTAATTGGACTTCTTCTTTCCCAATAGCCAGCAAAAAATAGGGGGGGGAGCAGGGGGAATCCACGTTGAAATCAAAGCATATGGGTGGGCGAGACTTTCACTCCCTCTTTGCAAGGACATGTATAAACAGGACATGGAACGCAAAGAACATGAACTAAAGAAAACATTAAAATTATTAAAATGGAAATAAAGTTTCCCAAACTGAAAGTCTCAAGAATAAGTGAATATAAGTGGATCAGGAAAAAGCCACATTAATTCAGATGACTATAATATACATTATTCAGAACATGATCCTATATGGTGGAATTGATCAGTAATGCTGCTCAAACAGCATATGACCAGCAATTGATGCTATAACCCATAAAGAACATGACAAAGTATAGTATCTACTTACCGTATATCCCAATATTTCAAAAAAGGGGAAAAAACAAGTGACTTTCAAAACAAGCTATCATGATAAACAGAAAGATGGGGGAGCAGGAGATCTGTAAGTCAACCAGTCATGTAAGAAAGATGGTACAATCTTCCTCAACAAGCATAGAAGTATGAGAAAGACTTTGATCAAGAATGTTAATAAAATAACAAGAAAAAGAAAATACCATTTTCTTTTATTTTCTTAAATAAAGATGCAATGAGGCATGTGCTTGCACATGGACTGAACTTTCTGGCCCTCATGAGAAGGTCTCTAGCTCCTTCACCCAAAACCTTCCTGTGGCATCCTTCCACACTTCTGAGCAGGACCTGTTCAGTACATTGCCACCATCCACTCTATTGTAGAGCAAGTCCATCCCTTCAAAGGTGGAATTCACAAGGAATATAGTGTCCAGTCACTGTCCACTCATTTTTGACTTTGTTCAGATTATTTTTCAATATAGAAAGTGAAAATCCCAATTGTTCATCTAGCCTCCAGTACTGTAATTCCTAAATGGCCATATTTTTCTTACATCTCCAAAGAATATAGAACAATGTAGTCTAGCAATTGGAGAAAAAAAAAAGTCAACCAACAGATCTCTAGTTCAGCACTTATCAATGTTGTTGGTCCTAGTGCAAGAGATTTATATTCAGTATCATGTTATCTTGTACATTTTCTTGACATGCATCTACTGTTGAATAACTGTTGACATAAGGAGGAGAAAGAAAGGAGATTTGAGGGATAGAGGAGAGCAAAATAATGACAACTGGAGTAGAAAGCAGCCAAGGACGATGTTAAGAGACAGGAAAGCAAAGTCTGAAAGAGGCAAAACAGAGGGAAAGAGATAAGTGCCTGCTAGGAAGTGGAGACCTTGAAATGGCAGACTAAACACTAAAGGACGAGAGGAACCCAGCACACTGAAATGCAGGCGGCTACTTTTTCACATGCAAGGGATAAAATCCTTTGCTGATCTTGGCAAGTCCATCAAATATTTACCTGTGCTGTGTTTCAAATTGTGCAATTTGGGGGAAAGGGGGTGCTTGCCTTTTTTTAAAAAAATTGGATCCATGCTAAAATGAAAAATGTCATGAGTTTATTACAAATTGGGGGGTTGCCCCATGGCATCTGGAAAGCCTTGGGTCAGTGGTGAAATCCAATTTTTTTTTTACTACAGGTTCTGTGGGTGTGGCTTAGTGGGCATGGTGTGGCTTGGTGGGCATGGCTTGGTGGGCGAGACAGAGGAAGGATACTGCAAAATCTCCACTCCCACCCCACACCAGGGGAAGGATACTACAAAATCCCCATTCCTGGGGGAAGGATATTACAAAATCTCCATTCCTATCCACTCTGGGGTCAACCAGAGGTGACATTTTCTGGTTCTCCGAACTACTCAAAATTTCCGCTACCAGTTCTCCAGAACCTGTCAGAACCTGCTGGATTTCACCCCTGCCTTGGGTGAAAGAAGGTGGTATAAATGACAGGTGCAGGTGATTATTTCTATCCCACCTCCAGACGTGCTGGTCGCCCAGTCCTTTGTGTAGGCAGAAAGCTAAACCTGTTTTCTGGGGCTGCTCTTTGAAATTTGATAGGATAGCAATAACTTGTGCAGCAGATATGAAGAAAACCTTCAGCTTATACTGGACTACTTAATTTGTTTCTTTGTTTTTCTGTAAGTTAGCCTTACTAAGAATGTACTTGTATCCCTGGAATTCTGACAGGTTAGAGATTTGAGGAATGAGAGTATATTAGTATCGACGTGTGGTTGGTGATAGGCTGCATAACAACTGAAGACATGCTAGTTTTGCACCAAATAACTCCTGATGACTTTTCCTACTCAATCTAGATGTGCATCCTGACATCCCAGTGTTTTGCACTGGAGCTAAGTCTTGCACAATGAAACAAGAATAAATGTTGCACAGAGAGGAGGTCATTGGCAAAGAGGGCAATCATGTAAAGAATCTGTTTAATTCAAAGAGGCCCTTATTTCCTGCTTTACTGCTTATCTCTCCCTGCCCCCCCCTTTTTTTTGTATATCCACACAAACATTTCAAAACATCAGAAGCTCTATGGCTTCTTGTTAGGGCCTTCAGACAGTATTATATCAAACAACCAAAGTGCCTTGTTCTGGCATCAGTATGTGAAGCAAGTCAATAGTTGTTATTGGAACTTTGTCATGAGAAAACTCTCTGGATTTGTTAAAAGAATTCACTTAATACTTCCCATTTTACATCTGCCACTCTTAAGGAGTTTCACAACTAATAACCACACCCTTAATGGATTGCAATGGAATAAAATGTTTTCCTTAGCATAAAACTGGGTTAAAAAATTTTTAATTGGGGAATTTTATGGGTAAGGGGTTTTAAATTGGGGAAGCCAAAGATAAATTTAATTTCGTTTTATAGTATTTTAATGTTTGTATTGTGTGTTTTTAATTTTTGGCTGTTCACCGCCCCGAGTCCTTCGGGAGAGGGGGCGGTATAAAAATTAAATAAATAAATAAATAAATAAATAAATAAATAAATAAATAAATAAATCTGTAATCCATGTTCCAATGTTATGTTTAACATTCATTACACATCATTTTCTATTCATGAAAGCTTGAACAGATGAGCAAACTTCTGGCTTCAAGGATCACCTTTGTTTTTGCTTCCTTTGCCACTATAACCTTGACATTCTCCAGGCTTTGTTGCAAAAGCAAGATACTGTGGGCTGAGTGCACACAACAGGCATGCTGTCATTATAACCATTCAGCAGGCTAGATGCATTTTGTAAATATGACAATTCATCCTTACGTTTCATTTTTCAGATCTTATCCAATGGTGAAATCTGAACTGGCTTGCTACCGGTTTGTTGGCCACACATGCGCAGTTTGCACCAGACGGGCACTGCACACGCATGCACAGTACATGCCAAAAGGAGGCTTGGGAAGGTAAGTAGAACAGCAAGGAGGGTAGATCAGCTGTGGCATGTGATCTTGGGAACCTTTTTAAAAACTTTTTTAAAGCATTTTTTACTACCAGTTCGGGCAAATAGGTAGTAAAAAATGCTTTTAAAAAATGAAAAAAAGGTTCCGACAATCACAGCTGTGCCATGCGATCATTGGAACCTTTTTTTAAAAAACTTTTTAAAAGCATTTTTTACTACCTAGTTGCCCGAACCGGTAGTATAAAAATGCTTAAAAAAAAAAATGTTCCAACGATCGCGCGTCACTCACCTGATCATCTGAACTTTTTTTTTTACACTTTTTTACTACCGGTTCAGCGAACCACTAGCATTTTTTACTACTAGTTAGGGTGAACTGCCTGGACCGGTAGCATTTCATCCCTGAAATGGATGAATGGATAAATCCCTGATTTATCACTGTAAATCTTTCTGGGGGCAGTTTTATTTTATCTAACTTTACTTGTTCCCAATCTTTCTTTTCATTAAAATGAGTTACGATAACTGGCCAGAATGAAATTTCTCCACAAGAAGATTCAGTATCCTGGGGAAGCTCCAGGATTGTCCGTTTGGAAAAGAAAGAACCTGTTTCAGGAAAAAGATATTTGATTTATGGCCACCAGTGTGATGCCAAACCCTTCTCTCTTTTTCCCACGTGACTTTTTGCAAAGCTGCATAAATAAGTAGAATACACTGTCATGGTGAATAACAATATTAGCCTCTAGACTCTAGCATTATTTACAGAGAGGCCCTTGGACCCGCAAAGATCCCACTGAAGTGGTAGATGGTATCATGAAACTATGAGTGAGGGGAGGAGAGAGTTCTATTAGTTGTGCCTTTGCACAGCTCTGCCTTGTGTGACATTTATGGCCATCCCTGAATCATCCCTGAATCAGAGGCCCATTCATAGTCACTCAACCTTGGCCAATTGCATAATTCCAACTAGCTCCGAAACCTGCTACCCTTGAAGACTTCTTGGAAATTTCACCTGGTCTAGAGTGCAGCCATTCAATTAATTAAGGGGTTCACTTGGTTTGCTCAAGTAACATAACTAGAGCAAGAATTGCAGTGAGTGCAAACTGGTTTCCAGATCCCTTCAATCACTGGTTGTCCTTTAAAGCCCTATAAGACTCAAGTCCTTTGGTACTCCAAAGGTATGCTTTTCCAGGAGTCTTTCCTTTGGCATTGTGCTCCACTTGAGGCCAGGTCAACACCAATCCTCTTAGCATTCTAGACAGCTGACAGGCTCCACTGTTCCAGAAAGCCTTTGGGGAACAAAGATATGGTCCTCCTCCTAACAAGTGTGTGTACAGTATTTGCTTTTTATATTATTTATTTCTTAATGTAGATTTTTTTAAAAAAAATATGTATGTTGTTTTTATATCTATGCTTTTAATCTGATTACTGTGTGCTGCCCAGAGGCACTTATGGTGAGATGGATAGTTACATAAATTTGATTAATAAATAATAATTTTTTAAAGTTTGTATCACTGTTGAAAGTATTTTCCTCAGAGACTAGGAGATGGATTTTTGCCGGCTTTAAGAGTTGGTTGTTTCTTTCTTTTTCTGTTTTACTTTATATCATCATAAACCCTCCAGAGCCTTTTTGGAGTTCAGCAGCATATAAACAGCAGAAGTAAATAAATAAACCATGAAATAAATGTTCTATGACTCCACAACTATTGGCATCAATTAAGAGAATTGCCAGATTTCCCATCAGAGGCATTTGGTTAGTTAGTTTGCTTTGAATAGCCTTTCAGAAGTACAAACATGGTCTACTGCCAAAATGGGACCAATCCAGTTTGGTGTGGTGGTGAAGGTGCTGGCCTAGAAACTGCACAGGGGTGGGCAATTGTGGCCCTTTTACAACCTGTGGACTTCAACTCCCAGAATTCCTGAGCCAGCTTGGCTGTCTCAGGAATTCTGGGAGTTGAAGTCCACAGGTTGTAAAAGGGCCACAATTGCCCACCCCTGGATTATGCTATTGAATATCCTGCTAGTCTGTGCCTTAGGCATGAAAGGCAGCTGGGTGACTTTGGGCCAGTCATTCTTTCTCAGCTCACGCATCTCATAGGATTGTTGTTGTGGGGAATATATATATAACTTCCTAAGTTTTCTTTTGCTAGGGTTTTGAGAGGGAAGAACTTCTGTCTGGGGAATAAATGGTGAATCGAAGATGGTTCCGGTTCCAACAGTGGCAGAACGAAGAGCCAGCAAGTAGACTGGCTCTTCAAAATTCCTCTTTGGACAAGGAAAGGACTTGAGATCACTACAAGTGTGCCAAACAGTTGCTCTTTGAAAGGAGACCGCAAGGCAGTCTCTGGCAGGCTTCGAGAGCTCTGGAAACAAAGGAAAAGCCACCTTTGCTCAAACCACGGTTGGTGCCTTAAAGGACTCTGGGCCGGCATACTTCTTTTTCTAATCACTTCTGGAAATTGCTTTTTGACTCCTTTTCAGAGATTAGGAACCTTTGGATCAACAGGTTTTACTGCACTGGATGAGTTTCCGTCAGTCTTCAGGGAAAGTAAAATAGCTTTACAAAGGCACCAACGTGTTGAAGGACAAATTGTAGAGTTCAGGCAGGTCCGTTCTCAAATCAGGTTGCTCTTGATCTCTACGACCATTCATTGTGACAAGAGACACTCTTTTTCCTTCTGCTCGAAGATCCTCTTGGAAGAACCATCTAGGTAGTCCCTAAGAGTAAAAAACGACTTAATGACATATCATCATATCTTGGAAAATTCTATATTAGGCCATCTAGGGGGAATGCACCAGGAAACAGGTGGGGTCCAGGAGGAAGAAAAGGGAAGAATAGTTAAAAAAAAATAGAAGACAGCTTGTGTTCTGAAGACCTTGGTTAAGCAAAACCTCAGCCAGTTTTCAAATCTCCTTTCCAGCTTTTCCTGAAGTGGAAATGCACCTTTCAGAAACCCCAGGCCATTGGCTGGCAGTTTTAATTAGAAGCATTCTGAAAACAATGGATTCTGACAAGGTGGTGGCCTCTGAGCAGCAAACCTGAAAATTGTGCAAAAGAGCATTGTGCTCAGATGAGCTACACTAATGTGGAGGAATTGGCACTGAGGGATTTGGCTCCAAACAAGCTGCACAAACAAGACTTCCAGATAAGGACCTTGAGCAAGAGCTGCTAAAACAAGCAGTGTGGGAAGTGGCAAGCTCACAACATGGCCTCCTCAAGGCTAGTGAGGGGTCAGAACACATTCCAGGAAACCCTCTTTGAACAGTTTCTAAACAGCATAGCACAATTTTTGCTTCCCAACCCAATATTTTAAAGTTAATCTGGATTCATTTGGAGGCTAATTACTAAAATGTATATTTTTTTCTTCAATGCCTTCAAATGATCCCCCTTATTTAACATGAAGACAATACGACTGAATTAAAGTTTCAAAACTCACAGATTAAACTCCTCATGAACTTGGGAGCTCTCCCATCAACCTGAATATAGTCATTCAAACAAAATAATAGAATAACAGAGTTGGAAGGAATCTTGGAGTTCATTTAGTTCAACCCTTTGCTCAAGCAGAAGACCCAGTGGTGAGCTGCTGCCACTTCGGACCAGTTCAGGTGAACCAGTAGTTCCAACTATCAGCTGACCCCGCCCATCTGCACCCACCCTAGCCTGTCCTATATTTCCTTCTTTCTGGCTCGGCAGATTTGCGTGGCACAGCTGATTTCCACACTTAGAAGGTAAGCAGCTGAGTTTCAAATTGCTGTATTTTGAACGCTGCAATCAGCGCGTACCGAACTGATTGTTAAACCGGTTGCAGCCTATCACTGAGAAGACCCTATATCATTTCAGACAAATGGTTGTTCAGTCTCCTCTTAAAAATCTCCAGTGTTGGAGCATCCACAACATCTGGAGGCAAATCGTTCCACTGATCAATTGTTCTAACTGTCAGAAAATTTCTCCTTAGTTCTAAGTTGGCTCTCTCCTTTATTACTTTCCATCCATTGTTTCTTGTCCTGCCTTCAGGTCCTTTGGAGAATAGGTTGACCCGTTCTTCTTTGTGGCAGCCCCTCAAATATTGGAACATTGCTATCATGTCCTTCAGGCAGGGTTGTTGAGCAGCAGGGAGGATTGTACAACAGAACAAACCGAAACAACTCCTTAAGAGCATAACTTCCGCAACTGGGCATTAATTATCACTCCACCTTCTATCCTGTGCACAAGATTGATGCTGAGCTGGGAAGCCAATTGAATGCATTTCTGAGAAGGGAACTCCCTCCCCCCACCATGATCCCCCAATTCCCCCCCATTATATATACATACCAAGTTAGCACCTCATCTTCAATTTCTATTACATACTGACTCAACATTCAATAGCAGTAATCAGAGCTCAGGTCCATCTAGGTTCTGGTGACCTGGCATCAGAGATGAATATTGAAAACTGTAAAGTGGGACTATTTTGAGTCAATGGTCTCAGCAGCTACATGAGCAGCCTGCCCTCAGTTTTTTGCCACTGCTTCCTCTATCCATTGTGACCTTGATAGCGTGGCCTGTTCGCTGTCCCTCCAACTCTGTTACAATCTAACCCCCATTCTCTCAGACCATAGAACCAATCCAGCTACCCTTATCCACCCACAGACCCCAACAACCTCTCCTAACCATTCCTGCACTCAGCAGCCTGAGGAGTGCTATGCTGCCACAGAATGTACACACCCACGCACACTTACTCACTTCATTCCCCACCTCCAAACACAGTCTAGAGTGCGCTGATGATCTTACCTAGTTTGGGTAATGAACATCTGCAAGAAAACAACCAAGCTCAGAAAGCACCAAGGAACCTTCATTTCAACCCTGAGCTAAAAATATTCTCTGTTATTAGTACAGTGTAGTGTGGATCATTTTATACTAGTCATCTGTCAGACAATCCCAGTCCACACATTTAAAAAAACCAAGCAACACAATAGGAGGCAGGCAAATCTGCTTTTTATCAATTCATGTATAAAATAAAAAGGAGGAAGTTTACAGATAAAAGATGGTAATGGAGAAAGCTCTTCACTCCTTTTGCCCCAGTCCAATGCATTAGACACTTTCCTCATTAGGTTGGGATGTTTGGGATATTTCCTATGTAGCCTGAGGTGGGGGAAATTCAGTTGATCATAGGGACTTGACTTAGAATCACATTTCAAACATGAATGGGGTTAATATGTTAAGAAACTTCATCTTTCATAAATGTCCTGGCCTTTAGAACATTTTAAAGTTTATTTTCTTTAAAATAACTGAGGAAACCCTGTGTATGATGGACATATTATTAGATTGCCATCACGTTTGGTATTTTTCACTTACATTGGCACTGCAACTCCCAGAGTTTCCAAGCAATAAGACATTAGAGTATGTATGTATGTATGTATGCATGCAAGTATGTATTGTATTTCATTAGATTTAGGTACTGCCCGATTCCAAAAGAACTCTGAGCAGCTCACAATATTGATGGAAAACAAAATAGCATAAAAGCCCAATATGATATAAATAACCAAGATGGCATCTAACCACTCAACCCACAATATGCACAAAAACTCTTCCAACAAGGAATTCACTGATTAAAAAATGAACTGGGAAGAAGGGAACCAAGATGTGTTGTTAGGGAGGGTAGAGATGGTAACTATCATATCTATAATTTCTGCAAAGAAAATTAGAATTCACTTCTTTAGATACCATGTATTTGTTTGTTTGTTTTATTTAATAGATGTATACAGCTATCCTACTCAAACACCCTTTCTTTCTTTCTTTTTCTTTCTTATATTTCCTTCCTTCCTTCCTTCCTTCCTTCCTTCCTTCCTTCCTTCCTTCCTTCCTTTCTCTTTTGCTTTCCTTCACTTTTCCTTGTATTCTTTGATATCTTTTCCTTTTTTCTTTTTTTCTGTTTGTTTCTGAAGTTGTTTTAATCTTGAGTAAAATTATCTTTCAATAAAAATTATATATATTAAAAAATACCTCATCCAACAAGAAAGCCTCATGCAGACTAATCTGGGGGCTGGGCCAGGTCCTTAAGGCCTTGAAGTATGGCCTAAGAGTGGGAGAGAGGAGAGCTGTTAGAAAATGCTGTTGACATTCAGCTACTAAATCAGAATTTGCTGTATGCAGAGGTATCATAAGTGCTGTTCTCACTGTTTACTCTTCTTTTCTTCTGATTGAGAAAAAAATATATCTGAAATGTAATTAAAACAAGTGCCTAATCGGCAGCATTTCCATACAACACAGGAGATGAAACAAGGCCAACTGGACTCACGGTTTCCTACTATAGGGAGGATGCCATGGAAATAAGCAGATAACAAATTATTCCACTGTTCCTGAGCACTCTCGGTTCAAGGCACAGAATTTATGCCCTGTTCTATTTGATTAAGTTGAAGAAGTTCAATTCAGATCTCCAGCATCCTGTTTCCTCTTCCTTTAATGATGAGGCAAAATCTATCTGGGGTGATCCAGGATTGCCTCACATTGCCCATGTGCTTTTACACAAGGATTTCCTTTGAAATAATTAACCAATAGTCTAGCTTATAAGTGTATGCATCTCTGTGTTAAATCTGTTAATTGTATATACTGCTCATGAGTTTGGCCGTGCCTGCACAGCATCGAAGTTGACTCAAATTAACATCTTTGGCCATTGAATCTGATCCTGCAAAAGTTTCCCACAAACAAGAGAACCTCTTCTGGCAGCATCAATTGCTTTTCATCTAGCCATTTTTTCCACTCACAAAATAAAAAACTGAGGGAGAGACCACCTCTTTTACAGATGGTGGCAACTCTCCAGGCAGTGGGGGAGAGGCCTGCCAAAGGAGGGAAATAACAAAGACCACCTCTCCCTCCTTCCCACCAGTACAAGAATTCTGGCAGAATGCCTCTGAAAGAATAGATCCAATTCATCGTATACTGTACACTAGCTTGAAGAAAATCAATGGTGCAGCTAAATAATGATAGGCTCAGGACTTAAAAGGATTTACAGGGATTTCTCTTTTAAGGTATTACATGTGTCATTGCTTTGTAACTCTAAAATAACCAAGTAAAATTGTTCTTAAAAATATAAAAAGTGCTCCTTACCTAAACCCCTCCTAATTTAATTCCTCTTTTACAGGCCCCCAGCTTTTCTAGTGTCATTAACAGAAAGCAGACTCAGAGAAAGTCTCTCTGGCAGTTGCAGAACATCTGGCTGCAGAAAAGGAAACCTGGAGACCACCTAGATTAAGGGAAGATGGACCATATAGAGCCTCAGTGGTGCAGCGGACTAAGTGCTGTTAAGTGCTAGCACTTAGCTGCCAGCTGCCTGCAATTAGTGTGAGTTCAAATCTCACCAGGCTCAAAGTTGACTCAGCCTTCCATCCTTTTGAGGTAGGTAAATTGAGGACCCGGATTGTGGGGGCAATAAGCCATCTTTGTATAGAACAACACCGCTTAGGGGGCCCCGAAAACCCTAATAAGCAGGTATATACATAAAAGTATGCAGCCTATTGCTATAATACATTGTAAGACACCCTGAGTCTACGGAGAAGGGCGTCATATAAATTGGACTAATAAAATAAATATAGGTCAGGGGTGTCAAACTCATGTTGTCACAGCATCGTCACATGACATATCAGGACTTTTCCCCCCTTCACTAAACTGGGCATGGGCGTGGCCAGGGCGTGACACATCCAGCCCGTAGGCCACAACTTTGACAGCCATTAAGATGTTTGGCATAAGATGGCTCTTATTCCTTAGATTGCTGGAGTCTGATTCTATAGGTGCTGTTCACCATAATAATAACACAAGGGAAACCCCCCCCCTTTTTTTTTCCTTTCTTGCTATCAAGGATTCAATTCCTTTATAGACTCTGGTGAGGACATTTCCTAGCAATTGGTGATGCCAAAGTGAAAGTGAATGGGATTATTCCTTCTCTCCACCTCCCCACCCAATTTATTTAGCTTTCTTTATCTGCAATAGATTGTGCTTGCCCTAGCACTACAATACAATACATATTGCATGATAAATAAATCTGATTATTAGCCGAGTGCCTAAAGTTACAATTCCCTAACCTATGCAAGAATATACCTGTGTAGGTTAGGGAGTTGAGTAACTTTGTCAGTAAACCTAGGGGCTCATTTGCAACTAACCATAAATTCATAGGCAACATCCTTTTCTGCCATGTCCCTAGGCCATTGCTTCATCTCATCTTCAACCCATCCATAAGTCGGTCTTAAGTCATTTGTAGTTCTTCCATTACTGAAATGTTGTTTTTCTCTGTAAGTCGACAGCCACCCATAGTGGTTTTGACAAGAGTAAAATCTGATGTGCCTGCTCACCATTCTGTTAGCAATACAGTCAGACAAACAATGCAATCCAGACAAACAGGATAACAGAACAACAGAGTTGGTAGGGACCTTGGAGGTGTTCTAATCCAATCCCCTGTTCAAACAGGAAACTCTTTACCATTTCAGACAAATGGTTGTTCAATCTCTTCTTTAAAACTTACAGTGTTGGAGCAGTCACAATTTCTGGAGTCAAGTCATTTCCATTGATTAATTGTTCTAACTGTCAGGAAATTTCTCCTTAGTTCTACTGTGCTTGGCCTTATTGCCATGCACTCAAAAGTCCGATTGGGCTTATTATCAGGGGATCTTATTTTGGGGGAGATGGGGTAAATAAATTGCTTCTCTCCTTGATTAGTTTCCATCCATTATTTCTTGTCCTGCCTTCAGGTGCTTTAGAGAACAGCTTGACTCCCTCTTCTTTGTGGCAGCCCCTGAGACATTGGAACATTGCTATCAGGTCACCCCTAAAGTTTGAGATCAGTCTGACTACAGGTAGTCCTCAATTTATAGCCATTTATTTAGGAACCATTTGAAGTTACAGCTGCATTGGGGGGAAAAGGGACTTGCACCCAGTTTTTGCACTTACAAGTGTCACGGTATCACATGGTCATGTGATCAAAATCCGGCTGCTTGGCAACCCGCATGTACGGTATTTGCAGCATCCTAGGGTTATGTGATCGCCCTTTGCAATCGTCCCAGCTAGTTTCCAGCAAGCAAAGTCAATGAGAAAACCAGATTTTCTTAACAACCACATAATTTGCTTAACAGCTCTAGCAAAACAAAAGTAATAAAATCAGGTCCAATTCACTTAACAACTGCTTTGCTTAGCAATGGAAATTGTGGTCCCAGTTGTGGTCATAAGACAAACACTACCTGTACTTTTAGGCTTGTACAGATATATGCCACCCCGGGACATTCTTTCCCACTGCTATTCTTTTCTCAGCTTCACCTTAGTGAATGGGCTGGATGCAGCTACAGGGCCACCTCTTTGTTAAGTGAGCTTGCAGAGGAAGGCAGTTCTGATAGATGTGCTCTCTTGCTTGTCATGGCAGTGGCGTGATTGACAGGTGGTTGCCCACCAAGGGTGACATTGGAAAAGGAGAGGAGCAAAATCACATTGTTTAACATATCTTTGGGTATAAACTAAAATAGGCAACACATGCAGCATAGGGATCAGGAAAAGGCAGGATACTTTTCAAATAACTCAGGGATGGCTTGATAACACTCTGCTACAGTGTGATGTAATAAATATATATCTAGATAACTTACAATAGAGCAGTGATGGCTAACCTTTTTGCCGTCGCGTGCCAAAAGTGGGGGGAGCATGGGAGGGTCATGCGCGTGTGTGCCCACACCCATAATTCAATGCGCCCTGCCCCCCTGCGCATGCCCACGCAACCCCACCGAGCTCCCCCCCCCATTTTTGGCATGCAATGCACGGTGGGCCTGGTAGGCCCATTTTCCCAGGCTCCAGAGGCTTTCTTGGAGTCTAGGGAGGGCAAAATAGCTTAATTTTGCACTGAGCTTTCCTGAACTGATATAAAATCATTTTGGTTTCATTGTTACAAAAACATATTCTGTTTCTGAATGCTTTTTCAACAGCTATTCAATATTTTTGCACTGCAGCTCTCTTTTAGGTGCATATGTATGCATCTCTCTCTCCCTTCCTCTCTTCATCTATCACCTTTCACCTATTTGTGTGTGTATAGTTCTCTTTGTGAATGCCCTAAAAAAACCCTATTAGAGACTTAATGGTCTGTGGTTTTTCCCACACTCTGTAAACAATGCTTTCTCCTTGGCACTTCACTTCAGTGAAAAACTGTATAACAGTTTCCATTTTCAGACAACGTTCATATTTTTTTCACAAAGATATGGCATCTCCAGTTTAATTTTTTTTAAAGTTTTCTTTTTAATTTTCTTCCTAACAGTTAACCAGTGGAACGTCTTGCCTTCAGAAGTTGTAGGTGCTTCATCACTGGAGGTTTTTAAGAAGAGACTGGACAGTCCTCTGTCTGAGATGGTATAAGGTTTCCTGCTTGAGCAAAGGGTGGGACTAGAAGATTCCCAAGGTCTATTCTGTAGAAGCAATGAAGTTTATTGCACCCATTTTACCACATCAGCTTTGTTCAAGAAATGAAAATGTTCAAATATCAGTCATCAACAGAAGACATATACATATTGTATATAGTTCCTGCTGTACCTTTTGTGCTGAGTCCCAGTGCATATATCAAATGCTTAAGACAATACTATTTTAAGAATTATTACTAACGTTTCTACTATTGTAGGGCCCTCTGAGGTATCCAGATGCTCTTTCAGCTCAGATAGTAGAATACATGCTTCATCTGCAAAGGAGTCTTCCACTCACTCTCTCACTCTCACTCTCCCCTCTCTCTCTCTCTCTCTCGTGTGTGTGTGTGTGTGTGTGTGTGTGTGTGTGTGTGTGTGTGAGAGAGAGAGAGAGAGAGAGAGAGAGAGAGAGAGAGAATATTCTGGAGGATGTAAAATTATCACTTCTGCCCCCTCCTCCCACGCATAAGTTTCGGAGACAGGTGTAAGTTCTGCTTTTCTAGTTAAAAAGGAAGCAGACATAATTTATAAACCGTCAGTCGCAAATATTGTACAACTGTACGCTGTCCTCACACAGCCTCCCAACTGCCAACCCATCTTGCAAACATCAAAGACTTCCAGACAAGCAGAAGCATTTACAACCAGAGTAAATGTATAGATTTCTCTTTTTATATCAAGAGAAAAAAAAAGGGTTTGCTTTCAGCTACAAAAGGTTTAAATATTCCCTGCTTAGCTTGTTACTGAGCACTTTAGGAAGAGTAGAGAGTAGAGTTTGCTCTTTTTCCCCCTGTACTGAGGTGTTTCCACAGAGCAGGAAGAAAACTGAGAAGAAGGAAATGAAAGCAGATCTTGTGTTGGGACAGGGATTGAGGGAATGACTCGGGGCCTGAAGACTGAATCTATTTATCCAGTGAGACCTGCTGAAAGTCCCTTTCCAAGGAAGTGCCATCTACAGGGGCCCCTAATTGACCTTTGTGACAGTTTCCTTTCTGAGCAACAGCCTGCCTTTGGATGTCCAGGTTTCTACCTCTTACTGGGCTTTCAAAGTCCATAAAATAGGCTGCGGTTGGAAAGCATTTGGGAATGGGAGAACAGTCTGTCCCAGTGGTGGGTTCCTCCCGGTTCTGCCTGGTTCCCCCAAGCCGGTAGCGGTGACGATATGACATCACTGAACTGGTTCTGCCCTCTCTGCCTCCCTCCCGTGTTATTCGTACCTTTTATTTGGTCCCACCCCCAATCTATTGCTGCCTCCTGAGTCCCAGCTGATGGGCTATAAGGAAAAAAACTGTTTAAACTCTTGCTAAGGGGCTTCAAAGGGCCGCCCTGCAGCTGATCAGTTGAACGGTGCCTCCAAAAACAAATGAGTAGACTGGTGCCTGCAAAAATAAACGGATAGACTAGTGCCTCCAAAAACAAATCAGTAGACTGGTACAGCTCTGCAAGCAGTTAAAAGCCTGGTAGACCAGTACCTCTGCTAAATCCTAAAGAATTGTCACATGACCATCACACCACGCCCACAAAATAAGCCACACCCACAGAACCAGTAGTAAAAAAATTTAGAATCCACCCCTGGTCTGTCCCCATCCAGGGGGTGCACCTCTATCTTGTCCTTTTATTTCTTGTTGATAATGATTGTCTTTTTAATCTGATATGGTTGGTGGGTCTAAGCTGTTTAGACCATTGGGAATTAGATACAATGGAAAGGGAAGGGAAGGCTCTGTATTGCAACCATTTTATGAATTGGTGTAGGAAGTTAGCACTCACCCCTCTCCTAGAAGAATGAAATATTTTAGGAAATATTTTAAAAAAGGCAGAATATTATATTCCCTGGATGAGAAATGGAGAAACATGTTTTAAACATGTTTAAAGCAGCTTCCTGCTCCCCTCCCCCACTTTTGTCAATGCACCATTAAGGCCAAGCTCACTCATTTCACCCCACTTTTGTCTATGGGCCATCATCTGCAACACAATAGGACCCATTTAGCAACAGAAACTCACCACATGGCAAGACTCAAGTAAGCTTGAAAGACAACCTACAAAGCTAGCTGAGACCCCTAGACCACCTGGGAGTTTGACAACCAATCAGGATACATTTCTTATACAGGAACAAGAAACTCAGAGGTGGGGCCCAACAGAGGGCATAAAACCAAGGCACTCCCAGCATCTGGGGCTTCTTTTGTTTTCTACTCAGGAACTCAAGCCATGTGATTCTGCTCAGGAGCTCAACCATGTGCTCCTGTTCAGGAAATCAAGCCATGTGATTCCTGTCCACCATTAAACCATCTTTCCAAGCAGTCTCCATGTTTCCAGTGTCTTTTTCCCCACTTGGAACTGAACCCAGGTGGACATTTCTTCCAACATTGGTATGCCATTGTCTATGTTACATTCATAGAAAAATATGAGTACTTTGCCTTTCTCTGAGTGCAGAGCAGTTACCAACTTTAGAGCCGTGGTGACGCAGTGGTTAGAATGCAGTATTGCAAGCTAATTTTGCTGACTGTCAGTAGTTTGATCCTGACCGGCTCAAGGTTGACTCAGCCTTCCATCCTTCCAAGGTCGGGAAAATGAGGGCCCAGATGGTTGGGGGCAATATGCTGATATTTTTAAATCACTTAGAGAGGGCTGGAGATCACTGTGAAGCGATCTAAGTCTAAGTGCTATTGCTATTTACTGGGGTTTTCATGAATGCAGGTAAGTGGATTACCCAGTTTGGCAACATCTGGGGGTAGTGTGCATTCTTTCTCTTCTCCTTAGGCCATTTTCTCTATGAAGGTAAAACAGGAGCATCAGCAGCAGCTGGGTTAAATGATTAAGATTGTGTTTACAATTCAGCAAAAAAAAAAAAAATGTTGTTGACTTTGCTTCAGCATCAAGGCAAGGATGGTGTGTAAGGCAGTGTGTTTCAACCCTGTAACCTTTTAAACAGCAGTTCTCCCTCTAGCCTAAGCCAATATTTACCTAAGGTCTAATGGTGATTAATACAGGGGTCATTTTGCAACATCTCCTATGTTACTCATTTGGCTTCCCAAATAACAGGTTAATGAAAAACAGGCCGGAACTGTAAGTTCACCTGGTTCAAAATATTTTCAGAGTACAATATTTATTTACATTTTAATTTTATAGCATTACTTGATTTTATAATCTCAAGATTTGGCATTATGCCTCTTTAGGGTTAATTCAGGTAGCATGTATAGATATATCTGCATGGAAAAAGTAGATTTATAAAGAAATTGAACCACAGGTGCATTTATGTAAAAAAGACCTGCTTTACTCTTTGTGATGCTCATTGCTCTGTAAAAACAGAGGCACTTTTTTTTTTGTCAAGAATGAATCACTCAGGGGTTTGTTTTAATTAGGAGAATTAGATTTTATTCTTGGGGAAAAAAACAGTCTTGCTTGCCTGACACATTTCTGGGTCTCGCGTCCAAGTTTCACACTGTACTGAAGCCAAAATGCAACAAATTAGAATTGAGCTATTAACTTGCAAACTCTAATAAATAAGCTCCAAAAACTGCAGTATCATTTGTGGAATTGGCCTTGAGATATCCAAATCATAGTGTCTCATCAGCATCAAACTGCCATCCCAACCTGAAATGGACTGAGGGTTTCAGATCCTGGGAATTCCCTGCAGCAATGACTGTTAAGAGAGAATCCTGGGAGTTATAGCCCAAGGCAACTTGAGGGCACAGAGGGGAGACAAAATGGTAAGCTGCTACTATGGTAGCTACTTTCATAAACTGGTTGTCTGTCCCGTCCCCCCCAGGAGTAGGTTCCAATTACCTTTACTACCGGTTCGCAATGGGACCGTGCACACGCTCTTCTGCGCATGCACAGAAGCGTTTTGATGATGTCAAGGCCAGTGGGCGGAGCCTCCCACCGGTTTTACTACCGGTTCTATAGAACCGGTGCGAACTGGGGGCAACCCACCACTGCCCCCCCCCCGTTTCAAATCCTTTTTAAATGTTAATATACAGTAGGATGTATTATTTTAATAGCTAGAAGTTGCTGAGAGAAAGAACGAAGGAAGAAAATTAAAAAAGAAGGAAATCTGAACGAATTGGGCCCTGAAACAAAGAGATTAAAAGGATCCCTTTTTGATTAAAGTTTTTGTAAATTTAGAAGCTAATGGAACATTATCTCATATAGTAACCCGACAAAATCCCTTAGCATAGGGTTTCTGCTATATTATATTCTGGATGGGATAAAAAGCAGTTTTGAAATTATTTCAGAATTTTCCACATTGAACCTCAATAACCTAATAATAAGCTACTGGGATGGGATTCAGCCAGTTTGGATTGGTTTGGGCGAACCGGTAGCTGTGACGATCAGCTGAGAGCGAAACGGTTCGCTCCAACAATCAGCTGGGCCCGCCCACCCCTGCACTATACCGACCTATATTTCTTTTGTTAGAAGCCCAGCTGATAGGCGCGGCAGTGCGGATTGCCACACCTCAGCTGTTTTACTCACTGGGGCTGCAGTAGAAGATAAGTGTTAGAGCTGTTTTCGAATGCACTCTGCATGCGCAGAGCATGCGCTCAGCTAACCGGTTGTTACACTGATTGAATCCCACCACTGCCTAAGCAATACACACACACACACACACACACACACATAATACAATAATGATATTACTATTGATACTTAGCCACATCCAGCACAAGTAGGTTGTATGTATGAAGTGCTTTACATCTTGTTCTATTTCTCCCTTATGAATGACTCCCAATAATCAAAGACTGAATGGATAAGAGGTAATGTACTCTGTCTTTCTTCAATGTATAGAAGTTTACAATATATTTTCTGGAATTTAATAGGGTCTTAGCAAATATATATTTAAGATATACAAGACTTCTGAACAATTTTTATGGGACAAGTCCAAGAAACATAATTTGTACACTAACATCATGTTCTGTGAGATAATGTAGATTGTCACTTCTAGATCTCCCTTTTCTCACTGAAGTCTCAGAAGATTGTGCCACAAAAGTAACATGTGCAATAGTTTTTATTTTAAAAAATTAGCCGCTAATGTCTATAAATATATTTATATTTGTTGTTCTCACAATATGCAGGACCTACAGGGCAATACTGCTGTGACTAACTTGGATATATTGCAACAATGATTTCCACATTTCACAAATTGTTCTTGGGATGAACTCATTTCTATTGAGATGTTTCCCAATGTGTACCTTAAACTGGACTTTCCCTCGAGATCTGTAAGATTGGCTGCTGCAGAAGCTGGTTCAAATATGTCCCTATGACTTATAACCCTGGCTGCAAGATAAGGTTAGTTTTCAACAAACTAAACAAATATACATAGGGTTTTTTTCTGATTCTCAATTACAGTAGCTGCCCTCATTACACATCAAGCTGTGGCAGCTTTCATCTGTAGCCTAACAGTGCAAATATGTTGCTCTAGTTATGTTGCAAGTTATTAGAAATATTCCTACAGTCAGAATATCAATTTTCTTCATGCTGCACAATAAACATGAGGGAATGCCTTGGCTGGTGTGCATAGAATATTTGAAAGTTTTCTTACCAACTGACTTTACAAAGAAAACTACCCTAAACTCAGCAAGCCGATATCTCCCAGGATAGGATTTTAATTCAGTTCTCTGTGTTTGCAGTTACTAAAGAAGCTCAAAGAAGTTCCTGCACAAAAAATTGACTCCACAATTCCATATTAGCATCTTTAAAATCTGCTGATATATTATTTTTCCACATGAAGTTGAAAGCAGAATTAAAGAACAGTTTCATCTAATGATGAATTGGCAATGATCTCATTTGGACATTCCATAAACATGGAATAAAGAAAAGATGGCAATTCCAAACAAACTGGCTAATTTGAAAGCAACCTAAATAGGAAGGAAAGAAAAACGTGTAGACAATTCTGGAACCATGCTTATAAAGAGCTGCCTTCTCATTATTTCCTTCAATTTGACACAGAGCTCCTTCCCCCAGTCTTTCACTTGCTGTGTTGACACGCTCACCAAGCATCTGACATAATATAGGATCTGAAATCTACTATTGTCGGCTAATTAATTAATTGGCTACTTTCACACAGTGATAAATTAATTTATTTCAATATAGAAAGATAAATAGATGATAGATAGATAGATAGATAGATAGATAGATAGATAGATAGATAGATAGGGATTTATCTGAATCACATGAAAGAACAATCCTGTTTGCTATACTATTCTTATGCAGATCAATCAAACATCTCACAAGAGATTTAAGTGCAGCCCAATTCCATTGACTCTTATCTACTGCCAATTTGCTTTGCCGGCAAGTACTGTAGTTCAGATTCTTGTAGAGAGCATAAGCTTGCAATAAACCTTTATATTCATTTGAGCTGCCTTGATTTCTGATTTTCCTGTGCTTGACAAATAAATAAATAAATACATACATACATACATACATACATACATACATACATACATACATACAGTGTTTCTGATCCTGGGATGAGCATATACCGCATAACTAGCAGCCAGAAACAGCTTTATCCTCCATGGATTTCATCATACTGTATATACTAACAAGCATAATAAAGTTAATGGAAATCTTAAATCTGATCATGTGGTAGCTAACACTGAAGTATTGGGTGGGGGGCAAAACTGACAAACTGTAAGCAGTCCCATTCTGTTTAACTACATAAGAGAAGGAGATCTCACAACACAGACAAAAAATTAAATGTGCAATTTCTACAGGAAGTGCAACAGCTCAAGAATGGAATTCCGAAGAAAAGAAGCCTTTGATCACAACATTAAGCCAAGTCAAAAGATGAGCCACCTAAGCATACCACAGGCTTTCTGGATCTTGCAGCAGTCTGAGTAAAATAATATTTAAAAATATAAATATGTCAATTTTCTGTGTATTTCATTGTCTGATACAAGAATGGCATTAAATACTGAGATGCCAATAATAACTAAGTATCAAGGGTAATTCTGGGAGTTAAAATTCACACATCTTAAAAGTTGCCAAGTTTAGAAACACCGTCCTAGCAGGTGCCAGTATACCAGACAAATGCAAACCACAAGATCAATAGTTTAAGTCTACTGTGTGCTATATAAAGAAATACTTTAAGTTTACATGATTCAGCTTTGGCTGTCCAGGAGCTATGAGGGAAGAATTTCTAATTTTTTCAACAAAGTACAAGGCAATGACAATTAAGCTGGTATAAAGTCAATTTAAGTGTGAAGATTAATTCTGACAAGGTTGACCCATTACAATAAAACACAAGAAACTATTGCTTCTCCCGCCCAAAAGCATCTGACCCTCCCAGCCTGTTGGGTCATGCAGGAGGAGAAAAGGGAGCAAGATTTGAGCCTTAATTTTATTATAAAAGGCCTTGCATTTTAACTTGGCAGTTGCTGGATTTCTTCTTAATGAATTCCTTAATTTTTGTAATAAACCTCTATATCAAAGAGCTGTGACTTTCAATCAGTGACTTGAGGTCTCTAGTTTTAATATCAGTCAGCAGAAACCTGGTAGAAGAACAGAATTTTATTTTTTAAAACCTATTTATTTATTAAAACAATTTATAAGGCTGCCCATTTCCCAGAAACGATAATGGGAGGCATACAAGGGTTTAAAAAAACACTTTTAACAAAATTCAAATGCCCAAGGCAATGCAATCCAATTCATAGAGAATAACATTAACCAATATTAACCATCAAGTTCACTTAAACATATGACCATAATGCCTAATGGAACAGTCAAGTCTTTAATACTGATAAAAGACTAACAACCTCAAAGCTTCCTAATCCCTGGAGCAGGGGTGAAATCCAGCTGGTTTTGACAGGTTCTGGAGAACCAGTAGCGGAAATTTTGAGTAGTTCAGAGAACCGGCAAATGCCACCTCTGGCTGGCCCCAGAGTGAGGTGGGAATGGGAATTTTGCAGTATCCTTCCCCTGGAGTGGGGTGGGAATGGGATTTTGCAGTATCCTTCCCCTGCCATGCCCACCAAGCCATGCCCACCAAGCCACACCACGCCTACCAAGCCACGCCCACAGAACCAATAGTTAAAAAATTTGGATTTCACCACTGCCCTGGAGGGATACCCAGAATATGCAGTTTTAATTTATAGGCATCTACTCTTAACTGTGATAATTCCAAAATGACAAAACATGCATTGCATTTTCGTAACATAGATGCCATCCTTTCATACATGGGTAATGATGTCACATGCCAAGATGTAAGGGGTGGACTTTTGAGTTTCTGACATTATGATGCATGTTTTGTCACTTGTTCCTTCCTCCCTGCCTTGACCCCTCCAGGGAAGTCCATGACTTCTTCATTATTCCATTCCTTGTTTAACCCTTCTGAGATTCTGACAGCATAATCTCATGGGAGGGTCATTATATGCCGGCTGTTTTAAAATACAAATGGAAATCAGATCAACTGGGTTCCCCATAATAAACCACTGGCTAACTTGAAAGAGCAATGCAAGCATTTCTTTAACAACAAGTGCAAATGTATCATTTTAGTACCACTCTAAACTATACTGCTGTAGTTAGGAAAAGTAAGCTGAAATGGAATATTATATACCAAAGCTATGAGAACAAATTTTCTCAACATAAATTCCTTGGTGTAGAGCAGAGTTCCCCAACCTTTCTGGCCTTGCAGACTATGGGGGGGGGAAGGGGGGATGGCTCTGCACGAGTAGCCGGCAAGCGTGCATGCATGTGCTGCTCATTTGCATGAATGGCATGCATGTGTGTCCACCTCTCACGCAAATGGAGCACATGTGCACATGCCTCTCTGCTGCTCACGCAAGTGGGGATGCACTTGTGCATACATGCTCACTCGCCATTTCCGTGGCCTAGTTGCAAATAGCTCATGGCCCACTAGTGGGCTGCAGCCCAGAGGTTGGGGACCCCTGGTGTAGACATCTTTTTTTTTTCATTACAAGAGTATGAATAATGGATCTCAAGATTCAAATAAAAAAATGAAAACCTACTTTCAGTTTTTAAATTTCCACTTTGGCATATTATTGCCAAGGATCAAGATATACAGTATTCTAAACAGCATCTTTCATATGTATACATTGTACATTAGGGATTCTTTTTTCCTCCATCCCCCATTTTCTATCTGGAGTATAATATCAATTGAATGAGTACTACAACTCTCTGTTCCTCCCATCAGTTACAACTCACTTTAAGAAACTATGCATTAAGTAGTTGAGAGGAATATAGAAATACGATCTACATAAGATTAGTTTGATGCTTTCCTTTTTGTGGAATTTTTATATATCACCAATTTCTCTTTAATATATTGAGAATATATTGAATAAAAAACCTGAATTGAAACAATAATTTTGCTAACTCCTTGGCTTGGTCTCTTTTATAAAGGTTACTCTTATGCAAGGCTACTTGGATAGAAGCCCTACTAGTGACTTCTGCAGTAATCCAATCATTGTTGTGCTGAAAAGGCAGTTTTTGTACTGACAATAGATCTTATGTCATTTGAGTGATGCCTGAATTATATTATAAAAATGCTAGGGTATTAGTAGGGAACTATTATTGGAAACATTTCAGAAAAGAATATAAGTACTTCAAGGTAGAGTCCTTGGTTCTCTCAAAGATGTTGCATACCCTGTTTCTCCCAAAATAAGACATCCCCTGATAATAAGCCCAATCGGGCTTTTGAGCACATGGCAATAAGGCCAAGCACTTATTTCAGGGTTCAGAAAAATATAAGACAGAGTCTTATTTTCGGGGAAACACAGTAGTATGTTGTATAGTATATAGCAGGTTGTATATCTAAACAGCCTCTTACAACAAAATGGATGCCCACACAAATTTATCAAAAATTTCCTGACCACTCTACCCACTACAGCATAACCAACACAAGCTATGAAAAGAATATCACTGCCATACATCAAAAATCTCAGAAAAAAACCAACAGAGCATTACAACCACATGGCATCACCATAGCACATAAACCTACTAAAGGCCCGCAAAACTTCATAAAAGTCCCAGTAGCCAAAGAATTAAAAACAGGAGTCATCAATGGCATACAACTGTTACAGCCACTATATAGGACAGACAGGCAAAAGACTAGCAGATCCATGAAAATCAACCGGCAGTCAGAAGTCACAATGAAACTCTGTCATCTCACAACATCTGGATAGACTCAATTATAGTTTCAACTGGGAAACTGAGAGCATCCAAACTAAATCCAAAAATGCTAGGGAATACCTGAAAGCTAGGCATTCAGATAAATCAGCCATCAATAGATAAATAGAGATTAACCACATTTACACACCATCCAGAAGTGATAATGGGAAAAAAATGAAGGAAACAAAAAGACCAGAATACTCTAGTGTTTGCTCCAGGAGCCTATATTAGATAAACAGGGATTAACATCAGACGAACAAGCAGAAAACAATACCCTAATCAAGGAACTATCAAGAAGAAAATTGCACACTCACCAATACTGGCAGGGCAAATTACTGTATGTAAATAGGGAGAAAAACGGCCTATTCACAAACACTCACTAGCACTGCTGATGTTACCTAGTTAAGGAAACATCATAGCAAGCAAATAACAGAGGGCAAGCTCAGAGAGCACCAAGGACTGCGCATTATAGAAAACTATAAGATCTGTCTCCTTTTTCCAAAGAAAGGCCAGGCCTCAGTGAATTACAATAATATAGGTAATGGCAGCCATTGATTAACAAAGCACATTTCAGTCGTTTTACTGGATAGGGAGAGCAGCAGCATGTGTTGCACATTCAGAAACAGGCAGGCATAGAAGAATAAATCAGCTCAGATTTGTTACATGAGAAATGTAAAGTCTATTTTAATGACAAAGGGCTTCAAATCTGCTATATAATAAAGGATCAGGAAAAAGCACTATAAATCATTATAGGTTTTAGAGGAATTATTAAATCATTTTGGGGGGAAAATGTATTCCATTTAGAAAGCTTTGATTCTGTTCTAATTGAGGAAAAGATAAAGGTCAGGTCTAGGTTTTGGTTGAGTACATTTCCACGTATTGTCTCCGACACCAGCTTTGATCCTCTTGACAAGCCAAGAGCCAAGATAAAAAATGTCAGTGAGAAGTAGAGCAAATGAATGTCAGTCTTAATTATTTACATTACAGTGACATCTAATGAACTTACTTTTGTTCTCATGTCCAGCAGTTGTTTTATTCAAGTCCTAATCAATAGGTTTTTTAAAAAAATATTTTTATTTATGTTTGTGTTCCCTGGATTTGGATTCTTTTATGCTATTCTTTTAGATACTGGTCTTACAACACCCTGATATTTATTGCAAGCTGTCTTGCCATTTTATATGGGGGCTTTTGAAAGATACAAATGCTTAAGCAAATCAAACACAAAGTCTGGATCGGACAATAGTATGTGTGTCTCTTTCAGAACAACCCCAGTGTAAAATATCTTAATCCCTATAACCAAATATTGCAGGCCATCAAACAAGACGGAAATTAGGGGGGGTATCCAATCGAGCAGCTGTGGGGTTGGTATATTATGCTGGCATATCCAGATATATATTCCCTCAACACTGTCAAACTATTCATTAAGGTTGCATTACTATTACTATTAGTCTTCTCATCATTCCTATCACCCATCTCCTCCCACATATGACCGTATGACTGTAACTTTGTAGCTTGTATCCTTACGATTTATATTAATATTGTTTTCTGATTGCTTATTTGTACCCTATGACTAACATTAAGTGTTGTACCTTATGATTCTTGACGAATGTGTCTTGTCTTTTTATGTACACTGAGAACGTATGCACCAAAGACAAATTCCTTGTGTGTCCAATCACACTTGGCCAATAAAGAATTCTATTCTATTCTATTCTATTCTATTCTATTCTATTCTATTCTATTCTATTCTATTCTATTCTATTCACAATGTTTCACTGATGCAAGAATTCTGAATAGTAAAGTTAGATAGGTATAACTGAGATACGTTGTAGCAAAATTTCTCTGCCAGGTGACAACACTAATCAACATGGCAGTCTGAAAAGCTAATCAGAGTTGCAGCTGCTTAGTGGTTGAATGTGAGGGACTGGGAAGCCACAAGCATGTTTTCCAATAAGAAAAACGTATTGGAAGAAGACACTTCTGTTTCCGAATGCCAACAAAATAACATTGTATGTGTTGATGAAGTAACTTATAGTTGACTTGAAGGAGACTTTTATCTTTACTGTTTTTTATGTGGCAGGATCAAACAAGGGAGTGGTGTGTTAACTGTATAACAGTATGTCCAATCTCTACTAATAACATTGGAACACTCCTTGTATGTGAATGTGAATATTGGTCCAAAGCCATGAGTGCCAACATCATAGACAAATGCAATCTTTTTTCCATTGTGCTTCTTTGTTAATAAGAAAAAACAGTGGTCTGCGGCTTGCGGTTGTTGGGATCAAAAGCTTGCTGAATGGATGCCGTCTTGTATTTGGTTCACAATTTAAGAGCGTTCACTCGGGCAACTTTTTTTTAAAAAAAATAACACTTGAGTTCAGCCCAACATCTTATTTGCAAAATGTTAATTTCAGCTGGGAGGTAGAGAATTGCAAGGTTAAATAGCCCTGCTGTAGCCCTTCAGTTGTAAAGCAGACAAACCGTACACATTTTCCCATTCTCACCCACAGATAGCCATTCCATTTGCCAAGCCTAATTAAAAAGTATGGTTTGGCTTTACAAATTCACTTAAATCAGATTATCATGACTACAGCAAGAAATCAGCTCCTCTAATGCTAAATAAATGTATTTATTTATTTAAGGTCCTGCCCAACTTCAGACAAAATATAGGACAAAAAAAGATGCAATCATTTGCTCTATACCAGTGTTTCTCAAATTTAGCAACTTTAAGAAATATTTAATATTTTTGTTTTTAATATTTTTATTGTACATACTTGTGGTTTCATCTTTTGAGAACCAGCTTGGTCTAGCACAGTGATGATTAACCTTTTTGCCATCATGTGCCAGGAGCAGAGGAGTTCGCGCGCATATGTGCCCACATCCATAATTCTATGTGCACTGCCCCTTCGCAAGCACGTGTGACCCTCCCCGGCTCCCCCGCTCCTGGCATGCAATGGCACAGTAGGCCCATTTTTTGCTGTCCCCAGCCTCCAGAGCCTTTCTAGGAGTCTGGGGTGGGCGAAAACAGCCTTCCCCAACCCCCTGGAGGCCGTCTGGAGGCCAAAAACGGCCCGTTTGCCAACTTCCAGTCCCACCGGGCAGTGTGGGGAAGGCCGTTTTCGCCCTCCCCAGACTTCTAGAAAGACTCTGGAGGCTAGGGAGAGAGAAAAATGGGCCTTCCCCACTCCCACCCACCCCCGAGGTCCTCCGGAGGCAGGAGACAGCCTGTTTCCCTACTTCTGGTGGGCCCAGAAGACCCAAAAATCAGCTGGCCAGCACACACATGTGCTCCAGAGCTGAGCTTGCATGCCCAATATGGCTACGCGTGCCACCTGTGGCAAGTGTGCCATAGGTTTGCCATCACGGGTCTAGCGGTTAAGGCAACAGGCTAGAAGCTAGGAGGCAGAATTCTGCCTCAGGCATAAAAGCTGACTGGGGATCAGTCATTCTCTCTCAGCTATGACATCAGCTCAGGCAACAAACTAGTCAGTCAATTTCTTTTGCAACCAATGGATCAATATTCAATTGATTTTAAAAAAAAGACTTTCAACTTGCAAGAAAATGCTAGGAAAATGCTAGGGGGAAAAAGGGGGGGAATCAATCTCGTGGTTGTGCCCAGAACTGCCCAGGGTTGGTGAGGGTGGGCATGGCCGGGGTGGGCATGGCAAACTCGACGTCACTTGTTCAGGGGTGCCTGTGGTGGCCTGGGCAGGGCTGACGGGATCCATTGTCTCCAGCGGACAAAGGCGAGACCAAGGAGAGAGCCAACCCTTGTCCACCAGAGGAGCCTCACCATCCCTCTCAAGCCACACGGAGGACCCCCAGACAGCAGCGCAAGCTGTCCAGAGCCCTAGGCAGCAGAGGGCAAGCGCCCAGCCCGGCCCTCGAACTCCCAGGGAACCAGGACCTCACAGTCCAGCCCAGCCCTGCTTCCCCAAGAAGGTGTCCCGCTGCACTTACCTCCTCCTCAAGGCGGCTGCGGCTGTGCTCACTCTCCTTGGCCAGGTTGCTCATGGTGTGTGTGGGAGGGCAAAATGTGTAGGTCAGCGGGAGGCCCATTCTCACGCCATGTGAGGAGACCCAGCTTTATAACTAAAGCAGTGATAGGATGGGAAACCACCAGGAGAGGTCAGGAGAATGGCAAAAGGGTAACAGGGCTGCTGGTGGCCAAGTGCTAAGGCAGGACTTCCCTCAAACCCTCCCTCCCTCTCATTATAATCTTCCTATCTTCCTTCCTTCCTTCCTTCCTTCCTTCCTTCCTTCCTTCCTTCCTTCCTTCCTTCCTTCCTTCCCTTTTTCTCTTTTTTCCTTCCAGCTTCAGTTTCCTTTCTTTCTTTCTCCTTCTTTCCCTCTTTCCTTCTTTTTCCTTCCTTGCTCTCTTCCCATCTTCCCATCTTTTTCTTTGTCTTTCCTCTTTCCCTTTCTCCTTTCCTGTCCCTTCTTGGATGCTCAAATGCAAAAGGGGAAACATTTCTCGATGCCTTCTTGCCTTGTGATCAAATGCCTCTTTTGCTAGTAGTTTGTTTTGCTAGCATTCTGCCAGTAAAAACAGAGCACCGGAGGGGCACCTGCGACAGCCTCCTCCAGCACTCTGCCAGCCACCACCAGATTATAGATCAGCACCTGGTCGGCCTGGGCCAGGCCGAGGCACCACGAGCCAGGCCTTCACTGTTTCCAGGGTGGCCCCACAGGCCAGATCTATGCACCCCATGGGCCGGATCTGGCCTGCGGGCCTTGAGTTTGACATCCCGGCTTTAAATCAATAAATAGATAAACAAAATAAAATCAACTCCTCAGAATACCCCAGCCAGGCATCCAATTATGGGAGTTGGTGCACACATTGTAAAGTTGTTACGTTTGAGAAGCACTACTCTTGTTTAAAAATATAGACCAAAGTACATCCAATAAGAGATCTTGCAAACAAATAACAAATATAGTGGAAAAGGAAGCAATATTTTAAAAATAAACATAACGAAATGAATGCTATAATGGCCCAAAGGTCACAAACGTGTCTCTAACTAAACAATTCAAATGAAAAATGTTATTGAAAAGTAAAAGAACAGTGGAGGAAAGTTGTCAACTCCAGTCTGCTGTTGCTTGCCATTTTTGGGGAATGGGGAAGATCTACTTCATTCCCAATTCAAGCCAAACTCCCTTCACTGGTGCCAGCCTATATTTTTATGAGTCCTGAGATAGCATGTTTTCTTCTTTTTTTCCTGAAAACAGCACGCAAATATTTGTAAAAGCTCTCTCATCAGGCCCAAACTCAATGCTATCAAAAAGGTTGATTTCCTATCGATATCTATTTCCTAGTATCCCATCAAAAATATCCAACAAGAGGAGATGCCTGAGGGAAGAGGGGGGGTCTTCAAAATCGTTAAAATTTCTCTTCCCCATTTCACTTTATTTATGGGAAGTGGTAAAAGCAACTGAACATTAGCTCTTCTTTTGCTAAGACCTCCTATGCATTAGGAGAGAAATTAAGAGTAGCAGCTACATTTCCTATCTTGGGTTTAGATTCTGAACTGCCATGAAATGGTGAATGTGTATGTGCTTGCTATATACCCAGTCTATGAAACTGTCTGTATATTTATTTCTTTAATTAGATTTAGGTCCTGTCTGACTCCAAACTATTGTCAGTGTCAACAACCAGCAAGATAAAACCAATGCATAATATAGTAAAAAAAGTGAACAAGGTAATGACATAGAAGATAGCAGAACAGATACATTACAGGTAGCAAAGAGAAAATATTAGCTGAGTTAACATAACTAAGCTTCAATGTTGCTTCATAAACCCAAAGTGTGATTTGTAAACTTTATCCCAAGGGTTTCATGAATTCAGCTGTGCTGTGTTCGGTTAACCATAAATAAAGAAATCATGACTTAGCATAAAGTGTGATACTAACACTGGCAGTTTTTAAAAAGAGGTAGGACGATTTGTCTGAAATGATATAGAGCAATGTTCACCAAGTGCCAAAACGGGAGTGCGGCGCGCACATGCGCGGGGGAGCACCAGAAACCGGAAGAGCAGCTGGTCATCTGGTCTTCTGGTTTCTGCCATGCATGCACACGCAAAGCCCAGCTGGCCTGCTCAGCATGTGTGCCAGGGAGCTGCTCTTCCGGTTTCTGGTGCTCCTGCACACGCGAAGACCAGCTGGCTGGCGAGCATGTGCACGCCGGAACCTGGAAGAGCAATGGGCGATGGCTGGCATGCCCGGAGAGATGGCTCTGTGTGCCACTTCCAGCACGTGTGCCATAGGTTCGCCATCACAAATATAGGGTTTCCTGCTTGATCAAGGGTTGGACTAGAAGACCTCTAAGGTCCCTTCCAACTCTGTTATTCTGTTACCTCATTTGATCATTTAGGGCACTTTTGTTTACCCTGATTAAAAGTGGGTTTCTAGAACAATAGATTGGATTAAACCTCAAACCTTTAGCAGACAAAAGTTTGCATTCTAAGCCTTAAAGTAGTCATATTTTTATAGTTTTAAATATGTGCAATGACAAGTAATTGGTAATATTGAAGACAGAGTTGATTTGTGAGCAGGATTTCCTTTGATTTTTATGCATGTTGACAATAACTACTAGTGAAGATTCCAACTTGAACTGGGATTTTAATTTTTTTTCATGTCAAGGCATCCATACGGAAAATGCATATGTAGCTGTAGGAATCCTCCATGTACAATTTGCCAATGGAAGAACAATTGACCTTATTATGAATGAGGGAATTATGCAGGTCATGGAAGGAATTTGGACACACAGAGCCACCAAAAAAAAAAAAAGTGTGTGTGTGTGTGATACATAGAAAATTCTCTTTGCCCTATTATCATTCTTGGCCACTCCTGGGACCTTGCAGGAGAACATCTTGGCCTGCCAAGGTACTGTCTCCATCAGCCAGAAAACCCACAGTGGCAAAGATCTCCTTCCACGCAGGCTGAGTTACTTCTTATGTAACTAGAGGCAGAGACAGTGTATCCAGGGAACGTAGTTTTCTGGAACTGACGACATCAGTGCCTTTTATCTCATGTCTCTCTGTACCTGGGACAGGTGTAGCCCTTTGCTCCTTGTACCTGTATCAGTAAACAAGGGAGCCATCTGTTCTTAAAAAAAAAAAAAAAAAGCAACATCCTACAGAGCTGTTATTTCAGATACATATGATCCCAACTAGGAGATGGGTTAAAAGCCAATATTTTAAAAATTAATTTAAAAAGGTACACTATGTTACCGCCTAGACTAGAGTCTGCAGAATACACTTCTAGATAGGCAACAGGGCATATCTACAAAGGCTATGGCTTAGTTTTGAAATTATTTCAGAGAATTACCTTAGATCGGGGTGTCAAACTCGTGTCATCATGGCGTCGTCACGTGATGTATTGGGACTTTTTCCCTTCGCTAAACTAGGCAGGGGCGGAACCAGCACATGACGCATCTGGCCCGCGGGCCACGAGTTTGACACCTCTGCCTTAGATGTTACTGGAACGTAACACTGCTCTGCTTTTTCATTAAAGCAACCAGATTTTATTTAAGAACTTGAAAAAGAAAGATGCTGCTCATGTAAGAAATCCACTCATTTAAGTTAACACACTATTCCTAAAGTAGCAGCAACTGTTTTCCAGGCCCATTTGGAAGCCTGGCGAAAAAAAAGTAAAGTCTGCAGAGATATGCTGTGTGCAAAGACCAAAGCAGTTTGACCAAATCATTTTTCAAAGCGTGAACAGCCTTAATGTGTTTATAAGTCATGGGAACAATCAGGAGCAATAAGAGGCAAGACACATGCAAGAAACAGCAGCTGCGGATGACCCTTCTTTTCAGATTTTTTTGGGACATTTCAATTGGTTTATTTCTTCTCTTTTTGGATGTCAGAAGGAAGGATAAAAGAAAGTGAGAGTTAAGCAGGAAGGCACAAATAGCCATTTGACAAATTACAGGGAGCTAAATGTTTAGTTCCGTGATGGCGAACCTATGGCACACATGCCAGAGGTGGCACGCAGCGCCCTCTCTGTGGCCACGCAAGTCGTCGCCCCAGCTCAGCTCTGCCATGCATGTGCACGTGCCTCCCACCAGCCAGCGGGTCTCTGCCATGCATGCGTGGAGGGGTGCATATGCAGGCATGGGTGCATGCAGGGGGCCACACTCACATGCACAGCGCATGCAGTGGCATACAAATGCACTGGGGATGGGGTGCATGCACAGGGGCCGTGCGTGCATTGCATTTGGGGGGTTCGGGTGCACGTGCATGCATGCATACACTTTGGGTACTCGGTCCGGAAAGGGTTAGCTATCACTGGCTTAGTTCATTTTACTTGTGCTTACCCAATTAGATAAATTACTATTTTTTCCTCCCACTTCCAGCAGGGCTCACTTCCTTCTCTAAAAAGGTTGCCTGCATTCTCTCCTTTAACCTTACAGGTAAGTGAGATGGAGACTTAGCTCTTTTCATCTCATTAGGGCCGGCCAACCCAGCCTCTCCCATTCCTGAGCAGGGTCCAGAAGTACACTAGGTGAACCAAATTAAAATTAGAAAACTGAGTTGAAGAGACGAAGCAGGAACTCTTATTCTGCTAAAAGTATATTTAATATTACTTCAACTCAAATATACATATTCTTCATAAATAGCATTATTTTTTAACAACCATATTGTATGGTAATAACATGCATAACTTGGAAATATTTTGCTCACCAATAATAAAAATGTATAGCTATCTTATCATTTGTTTCAAAGATCCGCAAAGGGTCTATTCTGAACATGAATTCATTCAGAGCATTTTTACCTGGGAGAGTATGACATAAAATAACTTGAATAAAAATTGGGATTTATGCAGCCCTCAAAACAATTTTTATGACTGAGATATTATCTCTTTCAAGATATACCGGTATTTTCTGGTAAAATAATTAATGAGGTTGTCATAGCAAGTCTTATTGTGCTACAGTTCTGTCAGACAGTGGATGATGATGATCAGGATTTGCCAAATAATAGAATGGATATTCCCAGTATTCTATTTGTAAATGATTTGCTTTTTATTCCATATTACATGTTCACAATTGAAGTAGTCTATAAAACTAGAACACAAAATTGATAAATAATTGACATGGCTTCTTCAGGATGGGGTTTGAGTATAAATCAATGTAACAGTAATTGTAAACATGCAAAGGAACTGGAAATGAACATTCCAAAGTACAAACTTCAGCTTCTTTATACAAAGTACATAGGAAACAAGTTTTTTAAAATAAAGGAAGATTAATATGCTAAGGGTTGAAAGCTAGCTGTTTCCAATGAAACGAAAATGAGCACATTTTCTCAGAGAGATTTCCTGAGCACAGTGCTAATTTCACTTCCAGTGCTAACAATAGTCCTTACTACTGTGCATAAAGGCACAGATGGACAAGGTATTGCTTTGAAACTATTGTTTGCAAGCTCTTCCTGATTTCCAAAACATCTTCCTTTTGCTCAGAAATAAAGTGAGAACTGGAAGCATATTTATTAATCCTCTTCAGAACCCTCAGAAGTTGATTTGTAAAACTTTTTAATTAAAAAAAAGAAGAAGAAGTTGCCTCAGTGGGCAGAAGACCACCAACCTGATTAGATGGAAGACTATCAGAGATTATGAAGTTAAAAGATGGACTGGGAAGTCCAGAAAATATGCTGGAAGAAGACAATGACAAATTACTTCCATACTGCCACCCAAAAAATCTACTTGAATATGCTAGGATCAGGAGTGGGTTCTAAATTTTTTGCCTACCGGTTCTGTGGGCGTGGCTTATTTTGTGGGCATGGCTTGGAGGTCATGTAACTGGGTGGGCGTGGCTAGCTGGTCATGTGACCGGGTGGCCATGGCTATGTGTATAGGGACTATTCAGAGGGCTGAAAAAAGTCATTTCTGATAGGTCCTCGCACTTTTGACTGATCCTCACACTTATGACCATCCTCACATTTATGCCTGTGCAGCATTCTTAACAACCGTGTCACTCATTTCACAACTGCTTTTCTTCACCATGGTGACAAGATAGGGCAAAAACGTAAAATGTGAGGACAGTCGTAAGTTCGAGGACTGGTCAAAAGTGCGAGGACCAGTCAGAAATAACTTTTTCAGCCCTCTGTCCATATGCATAATGCATAAATGGATACAGCAATAGAGAGGGATGAAGGAAGGGAAGGGAAATTAGAGTAGGAGGGAGGGTAAGAGAGGGAGGAAGAGAGGAGGAGAAGGAGAAAGGAAGAGGAAGCAGGGAGAAGAAGAAGAGGGGGAGGAAGAGAAAGTAAGAAGGAAAGAAAAGAGAGAGGTGGAGGGTTTGAGGAGAAAGATTGCTGTACAATAAAAAAGATGAAAGGGAAGAAAGCCAACCCCAAACAAATATAAAGATATTAAAATAAAGAATGAATTGTTAAACTTCAAAGAATAAAAGAGAACAAATATGAATAAATAACAATAATTAGAAACATACATACAAACATACAATGTATTTTCTTTGAACAGAGTATTTGGCCGGTTCACAAATTTAAAGTGTTTAGTCATTTCAATTAAATTTACAATTTCTATATTTCCTTTTTGCCATATTTATTCCTCATCTATTTTTGTAAAAAACCAATATTACCCTTCATCCTCATCTCTAATCTTAATCAAATTCAATTTTTCCCTTCTATTCTATATTATACCCCTTCCCATTGTCATCTATTTTTATATCCATCCTCACATTGGTTAATTATGTAATATTACAGTTGTTTAATACAAATTCAACATTTTAATATAAATCAATTAGTTATATAACTATCTTTTTTATATATTAATCAATATGAACATGAATATTCCAATTATTTCCATGCAATCCAATTTCTTACGAATCAATTTGTTATGGAATGATGAGACCAAACAACATTCCTGGTCACCCAGAGACAGTTTATTGCGCAATTTCAGAATCAGATTTGTATCTGATATACAATTAATAGTATCTCAATTATTACAATTCCCTAGTTAAATAGAGCTTTTTTTCTTTTGTGTTTTAAAATCTTGAACTCTCCTCTTTTGCCCTAAATTTCCCATTGTTTGCAGTTTTGCACCTACCTTTTTTGGTGAGGAAAAAGAAATCTCTCTCTGCCTCATTTTGTCACGTTGCAGCAAAGACCCTGCTTTACTTTCAATTTCGTTTTTTCAGCATAGCTAGGGGGAAAAAAATCTGCTCCAGCAATCTGCAGCTAGCAACAGAACAGAGCCCTGAGCAAAACAGCTGAGAGCAAATCAGCTGAGAGTCGGGAGGCTGATCTAATCAACTTGTGGTAATTAACCTATGCTGAAGCTGAAAGGGGCTGTTTTTTCTATTTTTGCAGGCACTGGTCTAGTCATTTGTTTTAACACTGATCAGCTGTAGGGCAGCCATTTGAAGCCCCGCGCAAGAGTTTAAACAGTTTTTTTTCCTCTAGCCATCAGCTGGGACTCAGGAGGCAGCATAGATTGGGAATGGGCGGGGTAAGCGAACAGCGAGCGGGCCGGAACCAGTTCTGGGGCGTGGCCAGCCAATCTTATTACCGGTTCTCCGAACTATTAAATTTTTTTACTACCGGTTCTTGAGAACCAGTGCAAACCGGGAGCAACCGACCACTGGCTAGGATGGAGGACCAATTGGTCTTTGAATTACTGTATTTCTGTTTTGCAGGTTCAGACTCACTCACTCAACACATTTATCCACCGTCTTGAATCTAATCCTCCCTCCCTAGATAATACCGAATGATGGAGTTTGGCTGCAATTTCTGTTATCTTTAAGCAATAATCACATAAGCTTTCATATATCAATCCATGTATTTTCCACTTTAGTACTATTCAACTGTTTTGCATTGGGTATCTTTAAAATTGTGGAACCAGTTTTGCAACTTTTTTTATGTGTGGGGAACGAACTGTAGATAGGAAATGTGTGCTGCTGTTTAATGTTTTTTAAACTAATTTTTAATGCTTGCATATGTAGCTAAGTAATTATGGATATAAGCATATTTACTGGACTTTTTAAAGGGAATTCAAAGCACCTCAAATTTTCCCATAGTTACAATACTATATTTTGTGGTTTCTCTCCCACAACTAATCATAATTCACACATGATCTTTAATTTTTCTCACAACTGCTAGACTATGCATTGGTGCATTGTCATTCATCCTAGAATAGAATAGAATAGAATAGAATAGAATAGAATAGAATAGAATAGAATTCTTTATTGGCCAAGTGTGATTGGACACACAAGGAATTTGTCTTTGGTGCATATGCTCTCAGTGTACATAAAAATAAAATATACATTCATCAAGAATCATAAGGTAAAACACTTAATGATAGTCATAGGACACAAATAAGCAATCTAATCATACCAGGAAACAATCAATATAAATCATAAGGATACAGCCATACAGTCATAAGTGAAAGGAGATAGGTGGTGGGAACGATGAGAAGATTAATAGTAAAGCAGACTTAATGAATAGTTTGACAGTGTTGAGGGAATTATTTGTTTAGCAGAGTGATGGCGTTCGGGAAAAAACTGTTCTTGTGTCTAGTTGTTCTGGTGTGCAGTGCTCTATAGCGTCGTTTTGAGGGTAGGAGTTGAAACAATTGATGTCCAGGATGCGAGGGATCTGTAAATATTTTCACAGCCCTCTTTTTGACTAGTGTAGTATACAGGTCCTCAATGGAAGGCAGGTTGGTAGCAATTGTTTTTTCTGCAGTTCTAATTATCCTCTGAAGTCTGTGTCTGTCTTGTTGGATTGCAGAACCAAACCAGATAGTTATAGAGGAGGTTATGACAGACTCAATAATTCCACTGTAGAACTGTATCAGCAGCCCAATTCTAACTTTCCCATAGTTACAATACTATATTGTGGTTTCTCTCCCACAATAAATCATAATTCACACATGATCTTTAATTTTTCTCACAACTGCTAGACTATGCATTTGTGCATTGTCATTCATCCCATTACAGAATATTGTATAACCTGCTCTGCAACTTTAAAGCATGGAATAAACAAGATGTAAATGAACAAATAAGGCATTAGAAGCAAAAAATAGAAGCGGCATTGTATTTGTTTTCTATTTATTCCAATTAATTTGGGGTAATGTCTGGATGAAATCAAGGAAACTTCAGTTTGTTTCCTTAGATGACATCAAATATAACTCACAATTTAGCCTTAACTGGAGTGCAGAAGTGACACAATTCAAGATACAAAGATTATTTTGGAAATTATGTCTTTGATGATTGTTCCTTATGTAACGGGAACTAGTATTGGGAAATACGCCTTTCTTACTCTCTTGGAAAAATGAGACATAGTTATCATATGATTATGAGGTGAATCACCCACATCTACAAATTGCTCGATACTGAAGACAAAAAAAAAGTGGCATTTGTGGGATAGGTTTCCAATACTGAATCTTTCCCAACTTATGGTAACTGATGCCTTAAACATGCCCTAAAAACATCTTCTCCCATATTCCCACTTGATGTTGTTCATCTCATCCCCTATCCACGAGCAAGACGGTCTTAAAACAACTTCGTTGTTATCAATCTTTTCTTCCTTAATCTGACAAGGGCAATCTCAAGAGGCATAAAACCTGTCAGCTTTCCTCATCAGTCAACCTGGAGAAAAGTCAAGCCGTTGCCCATGATTAGGGACACCGGCAATGCAGGTTGGACAAGGGGCAGTCAATTTCAAGCAGGAATTCTTTCCTGCCCACTCGAAGATGGGCGCACAGGACTTAAAATCCCGACGGTTGTGCATGCCTCCCTTTTGCTCCACAGAAAAAGCACAAAGAACGGAGCGCAAGTAAAACCTACAGCAAAGTACAAACATAACTGCTGTTACTTCAACCCCACGCTGCTACGGGGTGGTTTTCTCTCTCTCTCTCTCTCTCTTTGCTCCTTTCCCGCACTGAAATAGGCTCAATTTATTTCCAGTCCACGAGTTGTAACTTTCCGCTTTTTTAAATCGCAAGAGGGTGGCAACCGCCTTGCTTCTCCTCCCCCTTCCTTCTCTGGAGCAGAGCACGCCGTGTACTGTACTTCAACCCGGTGTCCTTGGCCTGATGATGCGGACTGCACTTGGCTTCAGAGCAGAGGCGATACCGGCCGTCGCCTTGAAAGGAAGGAGACGTTGTTTCACCCCCACCTCCCTCCCCCCACCGCCCCAGACAAGCCCTGCAGAGTCCAGTGCGGCAAATTCCACCTTCTTGCAGAGGGAAGGAGGGAACAAAGGCGGCGGCCTTTTGGGCTTTTCCCGCGCGGGCTTCCCAGCCTCGGTCGGTTTCCACCGCATAGCACCAGTTTCTGCCCGGGCGACTTCTTCCTTGCCCCTGTCCCCGCCCTCGCTTCGCACCCTCTCCGGTTAGCTTTCGACCCCCTTTGCCCTCCCCGCAATCTACAGCACTCCACGCGCCTGCAAGGGAAAAAAAAGAAAAGAGGTTGAAAGAATGAAATGGAAAAGAAAATGGAGTCAACCTTAAAAACGTGAAGCGAGCGGGGTGGTTGGGGGTGTGTTGTGGAGGATTCACACAAACGGTGGAGCGGGTGAGGGGAGTGATGGAGTTTGGGAGACGCCGATGAAAGATGGAGGAGTAGCCTGAGCTACTACGGGGGCGAGGGACGAGAAGCGGGCAGGCGGAATGCGAAGTCGCTGAGGCGCCGCTTGTGGCGCAGGCGGAATAGAAAAAATACCCACATCACTTCGCCTCCGCCTCCCCCCCCCTCCTCTCCCCGCTACATTCTCTACGTTTGTGTCTTTGGGATACGCGTAAGCCTTTAGACCCCCTCGGATAACCAGAGCAACGAGGAAGGCAGCCAATGGTCTTTCCGCGCCGCTTCTTCCCTCTGGACCAATCAGGGAGCGTCGCGACCGCAACCTTGCGGTTGGATCGGGCCTGCAGCCAATCAACACAGACAAAGAGGCCGGGAGGGCGGGGGGGGCTGCTTTTTAGATGAGGTGATCTCGTGCACCGGCGTCCTCGTGCGGAGCGCCTATAAGTACTAGGTGGAGGCGGTCGCGCGCGCTGTAGACCTTTCTGCGGGGGATTCCGGCTGGAACGGTCGGCGTGTTTTGGGTGTGCGCGAGCCTCCGGTCTTTTCTCTTTTGCTCTCCTATCCGTGCGGTCGTCATGAAGACCAAGTTCTGTAACGGCGGCGAGGCCGATCCTTCTTCCCCTCTGGGTTTCCTGCTGGGATGCGCCCCGGGCCCGGTGTTACCCCCCGCCCTCACTCAATCGCCCTCCTCGCCCCCGTCTTCCAACGCCGATGCCGAAGCGAAGGAGCTGGGGCTCCGGGGCCAGGGCCACCAACAGCAGCAGCAGCAGCAGCAGCAGCAGCCGCCTCTCGTTCTGCCGCCCACCCCTCCATCCCCGCCGGCGGAGGAGCAGCCCGATCCCCGCACCCGGCGCAAGGCGTATCTGTGGTGCCGGGAGTTCTTGCGGGGGGCGTGGCGGGGGCTGCGGGAGGACCAGCTGCGCATCACGCCCATCAGGTTAGCATCTCGCTAGTATCGGGGCGGGGGGGGGGGTAGGGCACGGGCCGCTAACAGCCGTTGGGTGGGAGGAGGCTCGGCCCCTTCCCACTGAGGCGGTAGTCGGCTGGGCTTCTCCTTTATGACATTCCCCGCACGTTTGGAGTGCGTTGCCTTAGCCACGGCTTTTGGGGCGGCTGGCCCAGAGAGAGAGAGAGAGAAATAAAAATCTCTTCACCGTTAAAACGGGGAGGGGGGCCCGCGGGGTTTCGTTCAGCAAAACTGAGGGAAGTGAGGGGTGGAGCTGTTAGTTAGATCTACCTTGTGTCTTTTGTGCTCAAATGGCGGAAATAACCAGATGGCGTCTAAGTGTTCTTCGCTCCTTCTTTACGAAGGGCATTAAAAGATCTCCAAAGGCCGTCAAGCCCATACTCCCCTGTCTCCCCAGATAGGAAGAATTGGGGTGGGTTTTGGGCGGTTATAGGGCCACAAAAAAAGGCATCCTGGAAAAGATTAATGGAAAGGGGGACAGGGAAGTGTGGGAGTGACGCGGCTTTTGGAGACAGTTCTTTAGGCTGCAGAATTTGGACAGCAATTTAATCCATGTTTGTAAACGGTAGCTTCTTTCACAAGCAGTGGTTACATGATTCTCACATAATCTTTCAAGCAATTATGAGTCACCCCAAGGTAACGTTACACCTAAAACAATCTTGGTTTTAATGCTGGAGCCAGGTTACTTTTTTTTGCTTTCTTCTAAAAACATTTAGAGAAACCCAAAGAAAGTAATTGGAGAACCACCTGAATTATTTCTAATTTTGACTTCACACTTACTATTATACTGTAGAGGATAGAATGTAGAAAGACTGCCCATTTAGACTTCCTGCCAGACCATAGAATGAATAATGATCGACAGACCAGCTTCAAGCAGTATTTTTTATTCTGACTTGCAAGGTAATTTAAATTCAGGTATTGCATTAATCTATAAAGTTTTCTTAAAAGTCGTTATTAGATTTAGCCTATGTCTTCTCTCTAGATTAGCTACGGTAATACTGGAGAAAATTTGTGATACATAGAAGATAATCATAAGCTCTTTTTGAGTATATATCTATTTGCAATAACTTTCTGACACATTGCAATGCTTTTTTCTGTCTAGTAAAGACATGATTACTTCAAATATTTAAAAATGTATGACTGTCACTTTTGATCATGGATGTATTGCATGCTTGGTAAAATGTTTTCTATTATGAAACCCTGCATATATGAGGAAAAACCTTTATGACTTCAGATTCTTAACAATCTTAATGAGGCTTCAATACATTTTGTTTTGTTGTTAAACCCTTGAAATGCCCCATAAAATTGGTTGATTACTTTTAACAGTCACTATTAGCCACTGTCTCAAGTGTGTGTAGCATAAAATGTTTTAGAGATAAATTCATAGAGGTGGCATTTTAAAGTTTGGGTCATATGGGGTGGTTTCTGGACAGTGAAGACTTGTATTGCTTCTGTCCTTTTTTAAATAAGATTGCTTACCATTAAGAGTCATTTCTTGACTGCAAGTTCCTGTAAAATGTTAGGTGCCTTCCTCTGACTCATTCCAGCACTAACTGCCTTGCATATACTGCTAGGAAAGTAAAGATTAAAAAGTTTTGTTAATTTGATGTATTGCTATTAAACTTACGTATGTTTTCAGAATTATGTGAAGTGTGTAGTTTGTTTTTGTTTTGTTTTTTAGAATATCTACTCGTAAATTATGTTTGTGCACCAGAGAGAAATGTTGAACTTTGGTCTAATCTCTTTTTTCTTTGAGTGGCAACTTTGTTAATTTAGAGCAGCCTTCTTCGCCAACAGGAAAGAGTTGAGTGGAAATTTGGTGAAATTTATTCTGCTAAAACATCTTTTTTCCTAATAAAAGCAGATTTTTTTCCAGCATAGCTGGAAGAGATTGCTTAGCCTGTCAAATCCAGCCCCTCTCATTCTAGAAAAGCAAATTAAAGCATATATGACAGATGGCTGCCCAGCCCCTACTCGGACATCTGCTTTGTTGCACCTAAATTTACATAGTTCCTACTGGAATTTAAGAAGCTTGTCTCTTTAATGCACAGACAAAACAAAACAATGCATTCTTAAAACTTTCAATGATGGACTATGTAATTAGTATATTCATTCCTACAGTTGTGGATGTTGTCTGGGATATTAAATTACCCCACAGATTAGATTTATGCATTGGAGAGAGCAGTCCTGCTGTTGGCAGCCTTTAATACTTGATATTTGAAAAAGTACTAACTTTTTAGAGAGTGAAGCAAAATATAGAAATATCAAATGAATGGGTGAAGTGATCACTTTATACCTTTATATCCTTGAGACTAATGATAGCACTCAGTGACTAATTTTAACATTTAAACAATAGGATTGCATAAAATCATCACTGGTACAACCTGTATGCTGTCAAAGGTACTAGTTTCATTGGCAGATTAAAAAGTAAGTGGCTAGAACAAAATTGTAGGATAGCTAAATTGAGTTCTAAGCTATAAAAAACTGCAAAGTTTATACAGAATATCAACTTTAAATGAACTTATGTTTAAGGCTGATCAATAGAGAGGATTCCCTGAAGGGAAGATGGTATGGATTATGTCATATGGGAAATTCCGTAGTTTTCTTTCATACAGGTATGGTCAAGAAAGGTGATGATTCTAATAACTAGTTTTGGTATTTATAAAATGGTTAGCTAATTGATAGACATCAAGAGTCTGTAACCTTTACTGAGTGAAAAGGTGCATCACAGGGCAAAATGTTTTGAACTAAAGTACCTCAAATGCATCCAAAATTAAGCAGTGACTCTTGTGGCATTGAAATTTGGCCAGTTTTAAAAAATTAAAAAACTTATCCTAAAGCATTTATGGGATAACACAAAATGTCATAAAACATTTCCTGAAGTTAATTTTTTATTGTTGGACTGTACTATATAGTTCACCATGGGCTACTCTCAAGGCAGATACATCTCTGAATATCTCTAAATTTTTAAGAACTTTTCAAGTATATACTATAGGTAATTTTCTCTTAACAACTGGTCAAATTAACAACTTCAGAAAGGGTGCATTATATCTTGTAAAGCACCCCTAAGGTTACATGATTGCAATCTGGATGTTTGGCAATCTGTTTGCACCTATGACAGGTACACTCCATAATCATGTGATCACCATATGCAATCTTTGCCAACTTCTCCAGAAAGTCAATGGGGAAGCTGGTAGGGAAGCTGCAAAGTGCTGACCCCTGCTGAAATAATTCTTCCTGTCTCTGGAAGAATTATCTACCGAAAGATTTCAGCTCACCTGCTGAAATCCAAACAGTCACTGCCCTGAAATCCTCCTCTCTATGCATCTCTCCGTCTGTGCAGGCAGAGAAAAAGATTTTATCTCCATCTGTTTGCATAATGAGCCATGCTTTGCATAGTTTAGTAACCATTTGATATTACAACAGTGTATGTATATAAAAAAGCTCTGTGACCAATTCTCAAGTTTATGATTAGTTCAGTGTCCTGCTGTCACATGATCACCATTTTCAACCTTGTTCTTAATTGTGTTTTCTAACTGCTTTTAGTCAGATGTTAATCTTGTTGTAAACTGTCCAGAGTCACTAAGGTGAAATAGGTGGTATAGAAATTTAATAAATTAAATTAAAATAAAATAAAATTTGCATGCCCAACCAGCCTGCGAAAATATGGAAGTAAAATCATAAGTGGTGATTCGCTTAATCACCAAATGGAAAATGTTGCCTGTCATGTACAGCTACTGGTACATAATTTTCTGCTTAGCAGCTGAGAAGATGGTCCCAATTGTGATCACTAAGCGAGGACTACCTGTACATTTTTCTTTCAAGTCAAATTTCTTTAAGACTGTCTAATTTGAGATTATTCAAGTAAGAGCAACAATAGAGTGTCAACATGAAACAAATTGTTTAATTTTCTTTATATTTGAGAATTACAGGCAGGGCTTTCCTTATTGGAGAAAGCCAACTGCTTTTGGGATTCGAGATAGCTGCTTTCTCTTTCTTCCTTAGAAAACTAAGAAACACAGCTATTATGTCCTAGCTTCTGCAGTACCAGTTGGGTTTAATATTTAAACATTGCTGAAGTTACAAAAGAAAAGCACTCTATTTGTACAAAGAAACTCAAAGAAAGGCTGCTCACTTCTGCTTTTCAGAAAAAAGAAATCTTTGGAATGCTACCTGCAAAAGCTGTCTTCTGTCATGAAAATCTAGAAAGAAAAAATAGTGCTACTTTGGGGGCAAACATAGATGTTATTGCTAATAGTCTGTGGGGCTATTAGTGATATTAGGTTGGGTGTGGGATAAATTATCCAATGGCTTTTTTAGGTGGCAAAGGTTGTACTCAAAAACTAGGCAGGGCCAGAATAGAGTGGACAAAGCCAGATACCAGGCTGTGTTTCCTCTACAAGATCATAAAATCTATCAAGACGAAATGAAAAAAAATGAACAGTGGATTTTTTCCTGTGTGTCAGATGCTAAATTTGAATTTTAAAAATTATTATATGATTGCTACAGATTATCCCTATCCCAAGCACTGCTCTTATGCAGAACTGCTTGTTTTCTGGATAGTCCCTAGATTTTAGTTGCTTGCCATCTTGATTCCCAGAACATTTCTGAGCCAGATGTTGATCCAGAAATCTACACTATGGCACTGCATTTTGAAATGGCTCTAGTCTGAGGGAGAAATGGGGGAGAAGGGATTAAAAAAAAAAAAACAAGGGTTGGGGATGGCTTATTACTGGTCACTTAGAGACTATTCAGAGATATGACAGACTTACTACCTGGATTTGAAGTTTCAGTGACCACTTTCTCTCCACCCCTGGGTGCTTGGCAGCTGGCCTACATTTATGACTGTTTGCAGGATCTTACTGTTACATAACTGCATTTTATGCTGGTCTTGCTGAAAACCAGCATTTACTTCCTGTTTTCAGCAAAACTGGCCCATAGTGAACCATTAGTTTGTGTAATGACCGCTGCGTTCAATTAAAGACCATGATAGTCACTTTATGGCTACCACAAAAAAGGTTGGAAATTCAGATCAGTTGCATGGGTGATTCGATTTACAACCATCATGATGTATGACTACAATAGGCAGGCTCCATTATTGTCGTAACTTGAGGACTTCCTGTACTAAGAAATGGGAAGATAAATCATGTACCTGATCAGTTTTTTAATTGTAAAATCTATTTTTAATAGTCTATACAACAGACATATATTATTATGCTAATGCCACTATGCTGCTATTAATGTCTTTCTAACATGTAAGTTTGAATAACAGGACCACAGTAAATATAGTACATAATTATATGTTCATATAAAATGTTTTTATTGGAATATAATTATTATGAGACCAAATCAATTCTGTGCAATGATAACCGAATATGAATATTGTTTAAATATATTTACTAAACAAGGCCAATTATTTTATTTAATATTCTGAAATAAAGATGCCACAAGCATAATCACAAAATGGCTGTTTTGGGTATGACTAAGCATAAATGGCTGTCATGGAGATAAACTTAGTAACAAAATGGGAATTCTCCCCTTTGTGTGTGTGCACTGACCTATCCATACTCAAAAAAAGAAAACTGGAAGAGTCAAGCAAGAAATATGATTTGGGGTTCAAAATGGAGGCCACTAATTGAACTTGATTTTTTCTGCCTCCAAAAGGTCTTCATGCAGAAAGCTACGTGAACCTAGGCACAGCAAATTTGAATTTGAATCCAGAGTATGAGTCCATTTTTCACACTTGTTCAGAATCATATAGTCCAAATCTTACTTGAATACTGACACTCTCTTGTGCTAAATAAAAAAATGATTTCTTTTTGTAGAGGAGGCCTCAGCAACATGCTATTCCAGTGTTCTTTGCCTGACACTATAGAGACTGTTGCAGATGAACCACGCACTGTTCTTCTTCGTTTATATGGTGCAATTCTGCAAATGGTGAGTATTGTTAGAACAATGGGGGAAATGATTTCATGTTGTATATATGAATAATATACATTTCAGCTGTTACACCTATGTTTGTTTATTGCATTAAAATATATGGGTTTTAATGTAAATCTCAAATGTGTTTGAAATACAAAATATCTATTAGTTTTTGTCAACAATGCATATAGAATTCTTGTTTTAAGCACTTATTATTGGCTCATCATTATGCAGATCTGAATTGAGAAATAACATTGGTTATAACTGTTCACTCCCTGTCTCTGAACTGAATCATTAGCCTTGAGTAATAGTGACTTACACATTTTTTTCCAAAACGACTCTTGCAGGAAACCCATACCAAGCGTTTATTGTTGCTTAAGCAACATTACATTTTATATAAGTTTCTCCTTTCCCATGTTTCTACTTGCAGGTGTTAATATTAATTCCTTTTAATATTATATCTATCATATAGCGATATGGATTAGCCTAGAAATAATAAAAGAAAGCAGATTCTGTATAACACACAGGAGATGGCCTCCCCATTCCCTTCATCGAAAGACTTGGCTTTTGGAATAATGATTCTTTTTTTACTGTTCATTGATTTGCTTGTCAGCCACTAACTATGCTTTCAGGCATTTGGCAAAAAATAATAAAAATACAATTATATTTCTCATGCTAAGAATTTAGTGCCAGCTAAAAGTAATTTTAAAAAAATCTAAGATACAATCAAACATGTAAATAGCGTGAATATATAAATATGTTAATGAACATTTTAAGAGATTAAATTTAGATTTAAACAAATATCGGATAATTTTTAAAAAATGCCTGAAAAGGTAACAGGATTGGTGCTAGTCTCTTCCCTTCCTTCTCCATGGAAATGCTGTTAGTATGTCTACTTTACCTCAGGTGGTTATGGCATCTGGAAAAGATTCTGAAGGTACCATCAAGTAAATACAGCAGCAGGTGTTATACCAGGCACTTGGAGCGTATGTTCTTTACACTTTTAACTAGAAGTAGGAATGAACAGAAGGTAGTGCAATTATTTATCAGTAGCATATTTCCACTTAGTAGCCAAACGGCTAGAAGTTGAATTGACTGCAGTTTCCAGGTAGTTTTCATAGGTGATCCTCTCTAGTGTAATTGGTTTTGGACCAGGATTGAGGTGACTAGAGTCAAATCCACCTCCACTTATGAAAGCTAACTGGGCAATTTTGAGACAGTTGTTCTCTGTAAATCCCATATATCTCACAGGCTTGCTTTTGGGGAAGAATTGAAGAAGGGAGATTTATTTCCATCACTTTGACCTTCTAGGTTAGAAGTGGTTAGAGTGCAGTACTGCAGGCTACTTCAGTTGATTGCTAGCTGCAGTTCAGCAGTTCAAATCTCACCAGGATCAAGGTTGACTCAGCCTTCCATCCTTCCGAGGTGGGTAAAATGAGGACCCAGATTGTTAGGGGCAATATGCTGGCTCTGTAAACTGCTTAGAGAGGGCTGTAAAGCATTATGAAGCGGTATATAAGTCTAAGTGCTATTGCTATTGCTAGAGAAAATATAAGATAAGTTTAACAAATTATGTACAGTATATGCAATACAGATAGTCCTCAAATTACGACCACAATTGAGCTCAAAATTTCTGTAGTTAAGCGAGACAGTTGTTAAGTGAGTTTTGTCTCATTTTACAATATTTTTGCCAGTTATTAAGCAAATGATTGCTGTTGTTAAGTTAATCATGCAGTCATTAAGTGAATCTGGCTTTTCCCATTGACTTTGCTTGTCAAAAGCTGGCTGAGAAGGTTATAAAATTTGATCACATGACCCAGGAAAGTGCAACTATCATATCGTAAGTATATGCCAGTTGCCAAGATCCCAAATTTGGATCACATAACACGGGGAATACGGTATTAGTCATAAGTGTGAAAAATGGTCATGTCACTTTTTCAGTGTTGTTCTAACTTTGACGGTCACTAAACAAATAGTCGTAAGACAAGGATCACCTGTAGTTAATCCCAGCAGTTATCAGAATATGTATACCAATGACTTAATTTATCTATGCTAAGTTTAGATTCTGATTCTTACAGCCCAAATAGGAGTTCAGTTCATTGAGGCTCCATAGAGTGAATCTGGAGTACCCTGAGATTGCTAAAATCTGCTTATGTTCTTAAGGCTCCCTTATTAAATCCATGAAATTCCATTTTATATAGACATTGCACCAACAATGAGTGCAAGTCCTGCTGCATTTTTGTGTAAAGGTGGTGCTATATCACAGAATTTACACAAGAAATATGTTCTAATTATTTAACATAAATCCCAATCAAGCCAAGGAATGTGTTCCCAAGTACTGCTTTTAAGTGAGATGCCCAGAATTGATCCAGTGGGAAAAAGAGAGGCAGAAATGTTACAAATAACCATGAAGTATTTATTACCAGTTTTAACATTTCTAATACTCTGAAATTAGGTTTGAAGTTGGCCCGAAGCCATTGCTTGTTATTTATTTATTTATAGACATTGTTGCAATCCTAAATTTCCAGTTGTTTAACTAACAGAAAAATCTATAAGGTTAACATTATTCATAATTGAGTACTACTGTTGTTTACTTTCTAAACATATACATTTATAGTCTAGAATGGTTCAGCAAGACAATAATAATGCCTAAAATATTCTAGGCCTATCCTATTCTAGGATAGATTTACAGATTAGATAATCTGACTTTGATTGAAATAATAGTTCCTGTAATGTATCGTCCCAAGGCTGTAAAGATGTGTTCCATTACAACATTGTTCAGTAGTGACAGAAGATGTAGAAATTGTGTTTAAAGCTTGATAAATTAATGTACCATAATATAGCTTTCCTTTCATTAAGAATCCTTAGTGCAAACTTTTGATCTGGTTCTTAAAAGAGTACTCATGATAGTACTGTATTCAATTTCTTATAACTAGAATACCCCTGAACTCCAAATATATTGAAATTCAATATTAAATGCCACTTGAGTGTATAGTGAGAGTAATCCTGAGCATAATTTATTATAACTATATGTTTTGAAGCTTGGATTATGTACTGCAAACTAAAAAGTAACAAGTTGAAATCTTGCAAGGCAATAACCAAAGAAATAGATCTTTGCTTCTGCTGATTTATTGCTGTGACCTAAAATATTGGTGCTAGAACTACAATTCAAAATAGCTGTTTAGTATTTTACGTTAATTTACAAATGAATTAAATCATCGTGCTATTATTCAGTGTATAAGATTACATTTTTTTAAAAAAGTTGTCTGCAGAGTAAATACAAATTAGTGCCTGGTTGTGATATGCTCATTTTCATTTGAAAATATAGTGGAGTTTTCAGAACTTTAATATATATTAGCATGCATTTTGACATAAGTACTGTAATTATAGTACTCTGAATATTAGTCTTACAGAATCATAAATTGGATTGGATTGTATTTAAGTTTCCCCAAAAATAACTTTTTATAATATATTTTCTGCCTTTTTATGAAGAAAATAATTCAGAATCTTTGGATTCAGTCCTAGTTTGGCTGCTCATTTGAGTATTATCCTATTTTTTTTTTACTTGGTATTTAAGATTTTTGAAGATATCTAACTTCCTTTATTTCCATAGTGGCAGTGAAATGACTGTTTTTGTTGGTGCAGTTCACTAAGGTTTAAGTAAGCAGAGACAGTCCTAAGGTAAAACTTTCAGATTATATTGAGGGTCTCAGTATAAACATTTGTCTCTTTCTAAACTATTTTTAATGCATAAGCAAACTGTTTTTTTTCTTGTGTCACACTTTGATCTTAAAAATCAATAAAGTCATAAAAATAAAACTGAAGCTGATGGTAATCTTATTGTGCATATTCACAACTTTTTCTTTTAGATTCTTAACTCTAATTTTTATGGATAAAGACTGAAGAGTTAAGAATGTCACCTTGTATTTAATTCAAATGAATTTCTAACTTTTTAGTTAGAAGTAAAGCTTATATTACAGCTGCATTCAGAAAACAATTATTCCCATTTTCAGATTCATATCAATTCTCAGGACCAAACTAACTCTTCAGCTCTTTTATTCCAAATTTGAAAAGTGCTAATTGGAAGATACCTTACTTACCCTTCATATTCCAACTGAAATGACATTTAAAAAAAAAAAAAAAAGTGCCCTGCTGTTTACTTCCCAACGTAGTCCAGTTTGCTTATCATAAATACAGGAAGACACAAATGTCAGTGCATACATACTGTTCAATTATATTGCTTTAAGTTGGCTACAAGAAAATGCAGAAAAGTCTTGGGATATTCCTCAGCCAACTTTTATTTTGTGCCACTATGCTGTGTAATATGAGGCTAGGAGGTAAGTTGTAAAAATTTTGTCAGCTTGTCTGAGATTAATAGAACAATATTATTAGTTGGTGTATACATCTGAAAGGCAGTTATTAAAGCAATTGAAATAAATAGAATTACTCACTACTGCAAAAATGTACAAATTGCGTTGTGTATTGTTTACTTGTGGCAAAATCCCATTTTAGCCAAATAAAGAGAATATTGGGGGGGGGGGGATGGCTCACGCCCTATTTTAGCAACCAGATATTAGAATTCTGTTGTTATTACCAGCCTGTCTCAGTTTTAATAAAATAGAAAGCATTTAAGACTATTTAATGTTCACTAATCACATATAGATTGACTGCAATTGCTTGGTATTACATACCTACTTCCTACTTTTTATTTGTTTGTAACTCAGTAAATATGTGGAATTCTGTAAGTGTAATGCTCCTTCACTGTTGAAATTTTTGCTTTGAATTACCTGGTAGCAAGGAATAACTACAAATGCCCATTTATTGGCATATAGAATTCCTGATAAGGGGACACTTGTTTTGTTGGGTGGCGTTAAGGGTCATCTGAGGGTAATGTACCATTTTAGTTGTATGTGCATGTGTTCTCTGCTGCAGGCTTGTCCATGCGATCGTGCCTAGAGCACTCTGGTTTCCAGGTGACAGACACGATTCACGGTATAGTATGAGATCTCTGAAGTTGGAGCATTCTCTGCTGGTTTCATTTCCTTTGGGCTCAGAGTATGAGACTATGATGAAAAAGCTTACTTTTTATAGATATTTTTGTAATATCTGCACAGTTAAATGGAAACTGTAAATGGATTGCACCATTCCGTCGTTCTGCTCCCTTAAAAGAATGGTAACTTTATCAGAAGTAAAAAGGATTAGGGATGTTCTTGGGATTTAAAAAGGCCTGTATTACTAATAAATCCCAACATCAGAAGTTCCCCATGTGCAGTTTATATCAAGACCACAGAATAAGATACTAACTGTGAGATATAAAAATTCACTTTAGATATTCAATGCAACTCTACCCATATTTGATAAATAAATTTGATAAATAAATATCCTGTGGAGTTTCTTTGAGTGCTCCACAACAGGTCTCCAAACTTGGCAACTTGAAGACTTGTGGACTTCAACTCCCAGAATTCTTCATCCAGCCATGCCCGCTGGGGAATTCTGGGAGTTAAAGTCCAGAAGTCTTCAAGTTGCCAAGGTTAGAGAGCCCTGCTTTACAAGATAAATATGCTGACCAATAATTAAACCGGTATTTTAACGCCTTCCACCTGATTTTTTAGTGAACAGAAAATGTTATTTTTAATAAAGAAGTGAGCAGTTTCTCTCTATGTATGCTTATAATTTGAGAGATTGGTGTAAGTGCTCTCAATAAAATGGCTGCCATGAAGGATATGATGCCATATAAATACTTATTTACCAGTAAGTGATAGCTCCCAGACATCTCTCTACAAAGTTTTCTATCCCAGTTTTTTTACAGAGACAAATGGTTGAATTGCTAAGGAAGGCATTGCATTATAAGTGTTTTTTTCTATATTCATTTTCTAAGAAGAGCTTGATTTTTTTATAGTAATTAAACATTACAATTAAAAAGAAAAAAACTAATACAAACTACAAGAAAAAAAAAGAAAATGTGCAGAAAAGAAAAAAATACTTTAAAAAAGAAAAGAAATATATAAAGAAATGACTTTACCCTTCTCTTCTCTTAAAATACAAATGATCTCTTCTTCCAGTAACTCATCTCTTATCTATAAACAAATTCTTAAAACCTCCTCATTCAGTCCTGGTCAGTAAGAATCCATTAAGGATTACCAGAGATGACAACACACCTATTTTAAAATAGATTAAGCTTTAATACGTTTAAAAGGTGTCCTAGAACTTGATTTGTTTCATTTTTTCCCCTTTCTTTTCATAAAATCCTTCAGAGTTTAACACCATCTCATTTATAAACCCAATATGGGAAAGGTCCTAAATCCAAGCCACTTGGTTTGGTATTTGTATATTCCCCTTTAAATATTAAGACATAAGCGACTTTCATTTGTATGTCCAATATAGCATCTTCTTCCATATCATTCTTGTATTGTGTCATTTTTAAATGCACTTTCAGAACAATCTTAGTCTTGCCTAGTAAAACTTGTTCCTATTCCATAACATCTTTTGTCTATAATGGCAAACACTCTTAAAATTCACTTCTGTGTCCTTTGTTCCCAAACATTCTTCAGTGCATCCAGTGTTCAAGTATTTTGCGCCATTCTGTAATAGTAAATCAAATTTAAATGTTCTTCTCGTTTAATTGTAATCTTTAGTACCTTCTGTTCCTTTTAGTTTGCACCCGTCAAATTCCAATCCTATCTTTTTTTTAAGAATTCAAAAGAATAGCATTTTCTCATGGAAAGTATTCTTATAATTAATTCCAAATTTTTATTTCAAATCCATCTGAATCCTTAAATTTGTAACTTTCTGAAAGTCAGAGTTCTAATCACCCATTTGCTGTTTATTCCAAAAGTTTTAAGTCCTTAAATTTATTTCATTAATGATTGAAGGAAACTCACTGGATGCTACAAAACTTATCAAACCAAAGGTTTCTAATTTAAGTAATCATAGATTTATAATCATTCATTTAAGTGATTATTCAGAATCACAATGGCACTGAAAAGAGTGACTTATAACTGGTACTCACACTCGTCACAGCATCCTCACAATCACATGATCAACGTTCAGTTGCTTGGCAATTGACATATTTACGAGGGTTGTCATGTGATTGCCATTTGCAGCCTTCCCAGCTAACTTCTAACAAGCAAAGTCAATGGAGGAAGCTGGATTTGCTTAATGACACCTGATTCACTTAACTGCAGTGATTTGCTTAATAGCCGTGGCAAAAAAGTCATAAAATCGGGCATGACTCACTTAACAACTGCTTCAACAGTTACCAAGAGAAATTTCATTTCCTATTTTGGTTGTAAGTCAAGGACTACCTGTAGCTGTATGGTAGTTAGCAAGCAATATATTCATTTTAGCAAGTTCACATGCAAATTGGTTGACTTTATGAAAATCTGTTAAGCAGCTCATATACCCAAGCAGAAAGCATGGATTCCTAAATATATACTTATACTACATAGGTACACATCTCAGGCATTTGCACTAGTACATCAGACCATAAGAAGCATCTTGCAACAGTTTTTTTCATGAACTGTACAGTAATGCTTTTTAAAATTCTTGGAAGTTGAGAAATCAGGCTACTTTTATGCACACAATATGTAAACTGCAATGTGATTCTGTTGGTCTGATTATTTTTGTTTCAGGAATTCCTGAAGCAAATCTTCAACAAATCAATTTTATATTAACCCAGGGCATCGATATAATATCGGCATATGACTGCTGTAACGTAAAGTGATGTAGAACTATTCAGCTTAATGGTTTTTCATTCTTTTCAAATATACTAAGAAGCAATTTTGAAACACCTTAATTTTAGATTACATTTTTAGAAGCAAGTCCCATTGATTTTAGAATGTCTGTGTTAGGCATTATTTGTAGCTTACAGTATACAAGACTATTGTACAATTCTCTTAATGAAAACTTTTGGATATTATATTCTCCCCCTTTTTTCTTTAAATTAAAACTCAGTCATGTTATTTGAAAGTGGCAAATACAAAAATACTAGCCAGTTTCCATATTTGCATGATCCAGGTAGAGGTAATCTTTGACTTACAATCATTTGTTTAGAGACAAATGTTACAATCACACCAAAAAAGTGACTTATGACCAGTCCTCATATTTATGACTCTTGCAGCTTCCCCGTGATCCAAATTCAGGTGCTTAGCAACTGAACATATTTACAACAGTTGCAGCATCCCAGGGTTATGTGATCTTCATTTGCTACCTTCCCAACCAATTTCAATAGGGGACCAGATTCGAATGATTCATTTAACAATTACAGTGATTTGCTTAAGGATCATGGCAAAATAGGTTGTAAAATCGTTCAAAACTCATTTAGCAATCACCTTGCCTAGTAATGGAAAATTTGGTCCCAATTATCAAAGACTATCTGCAAGTTAAAATAAACACCTGTTAAAATTCTGAGGAAAGCCTCTCTAATCCAGTTTGCTTCTGATGGATTGTACTATCAAAAAGGAGCAATAAGCCAGAAATACCTCTGGTTAATATATAACTTTGATTGTTATTTAACAAGTAGACAGTCAGTGATTTGTCAGTTAGTGGCAGTGACATAATGTTTGCATAACTTTTCTATTTAATATGCAGTTCTAAGCTTGCCTTTGTGAATATTCACAATAATCTCTGCTTTAATTAAATATAATTTTATAGAAAAATGTATGAGTATCTGCTAATATAGTATTTTAATGGAAATACTTTATTGTAGACAAAAGTTTTCATATTGAAGCAATTGAGCAATTTTGTAGCACAACTCTTGAATTGATTATTCATTTGTTATATGGTAGAAGTATGATGCAAAATAAAAACTGCTCAGTTCCATTATCACCTTTAAATAATTTTGGTGAAAGGCTTTCTGTAGGAGTCTTTAAATGTAGTTTGGTTTTAAACATGTGTTATTAGAAGTACAACATTGGAAATTACATTAAAATGCCATATATGATATATTCAATGGAACTGGGAAATGGAACAGGCCTATGTGTTTCATAGCTTTGAAAGCCTTAATGGATTACAAAGCTTGCATTTTTGCTGGAATTTAAAGCTAGTTACAATGAAAGCATGTGCCATTGAACCAGATATTAATACAAAACCAGAAACATTAGAACATGTTTAAATATAGATGTTAAGAAACAACTGCTGTCCACCAACTCTGAAATTCCTTGATATTTACTTTGATTTGCTTAAATTGCCTTGAAACATGACTGGTGATCATATATACAATGTATTAAAATATTGTTACTTTACAGTGTAAAAGACATCTGTCAACAAATGGTTACTGGGATAAGTGAGTGCCTTCTTTACCTATACAACTAGATAATGCTTCCGCTAGATTTTGTATCTAGTAGTTGCTCCTGTAATAATTGGTTTATACTGTGATGCTAGCTTTATATATGTTAGTAAACCTAGTTAGTGCTGAACCCTCATTTATATTCCAAAATCAGGATGTTCTTGTGTACCTGGAATATTTGGCAGACAAATAGATGACTACATATAGTATATAATGGTCTTGTCTGTCTGTTATCCTAGGCAGATTTACACAGTGGAGTTCAATGGCACATCCTTTTTGAATAATTTGAAGTGATACCTCATGTTAATGAGAGGAGTTCCATCAAAATTTCTGATATTTTGTAAGATAATTGTTGAATATACATTCTAAATATAGCTGGCCTTCCTGGCTCTCCTTATTATGGTGGCTACAGATTGATTCATATTAGTTTTCAATGTCTCATTGGAAATGTTGGCTTTTCTCATTCATAGAGGTCCTGTAATAAAGGAGGATCTGGACAGGCTCAAAAGGAGAATGATTTACAAGTAAGTACTGTCTTTGCTGAATTTCCATATCTGATTAGTACAGTACATGCAGGATAATTGCTATCTGCTTGTCTTTTATCCCTGTCTCCACAACTGTTTGAATATGCCTTCTCTGTTGGAGGGAGGAAGAGCTTAAAAAAGTACATCTGTAAGAGTAACAGAGCTAAACTAACTTCCTTTGGCATAGACTCATCTATGGTATATTTCTCTTCAATAATTTGTCACAAAATCTGCTTTCAGTTGATACAAAACTTAACCAAAATTTATTCCTTTAAACCAGAAGATGAGAATCAATTTGAGACATGGGAGAAATGGTGCTTCCAAAACCTCCATTCTTTATCTTTACTAGTACAAAACAGGAGCTAGGGTAGAAAAGATGTTCTCCAGCGTGCTGCTTGGAGTATCCAAAAGCATGGGTTCTTCTTAGTCTGTTAGCCAGAGACTGAGTGAATATGCCTTTAAATTTTGTTGACTCTGCCTCCACTGCCTGGCTGAGGCTCAGTTTTCACTCAGGCTATAGAGACTGGATTTTCTCTTCGAGAACAATTTAAATAGAATTTTACCCACGATTTTGGATTCTTCAATCTTTGTTGCCTTTTCATTTCAATATTATTGGAGCTGCATCGTATTGGGGTTGAGGAGTTTGGACTTTGGAATTGACCCTCCTCCGCTGCGGTCGGTCGGGGAGTTATCCCTGGGGCTCCAGGCCGGCTCCCACCGCCCATTCCTTCTGTAGCAGCACCGTGGGGCTCTGTCCGGTCAGACATCTCCGCTTGCCCTTGAAGTGCCGCCAGTGAGCGTGCTGGTTCCCTGGCTTGCCGGCAAGACCGCCGCCACCCCCTTCAGTTCCACGGACGTGCGAGGTGGCTTCGGAATTCCTGCCCAGACCTACCGCGGCAAACTCTAAATATTGCATTGGCTTCGCTGCGCTTGGAACGCTCGTTAGTGTTTGCACGCTTTTCGGCTCATTGACAGGACCGTGGAGGTGCTGCAGAGCCTTTCCTGCCCTAGCGCTATTTTGTTTTTCCAACGGATAGCTGCGAAGGCGCTGAGGAAGAAGTTTCCCTCGCACCATTATTCTATCTGCTGTCTGAGTCGCTGGTGCAAGGAGGAGCGACATAGCCCTTGTGCCATTCTCTGGGGGCAATTAGCGAAGCAGTACCGGGGGCACGGTATTCTTCCTGCGCCTGTCACTAACTGAGGACTGTAGCGGCCATTTCTCCGCTGCCTATTATCTTGTACTTACCATCTCTGAGGGCTCTAGGGACACTTTGCTGTTAGTGCCAGAGCCTTCCTTTCGTTGAATTGCTTCAATTATTCAGAGCTGGCTGTGCGTTACCTGATCTCCATTTAAAAAAATAATAATAAAAAATAAAGGAACAAATAATAATAATAATAATAATAAGAGGATATATATCCAATACATCATTCCTCAATGGCTGATTTTGAGCTTTCCTCAGATCTTGAGCACACCTACAGTCCCCCAAGAGTTCCAGAGCATGCCAAGACAGCACGCAAAGGAACAAAAAAGGGCTCCAAGCACGCTCCTAGCGTTCACAAGCCCACCTCTTCCCGGGGATCCGGCCAATTTTCAGCGGAGGCCAAGGATGCTAACGAGACATCGAGCCTTGGAAAGGCAGTTTGCCTTGGCTCGCAAGAGGTCCAATGCTTCGAGCCATCAAGGGACCGCTATTGTCTCCACAGTCATTCCAGATACTGGCCTCATCACTTGCCCTCTGACAACAGCTGTTCAGGGCACATCTTCTTCTGTTGCTCCCCTCCAGTCTTCAGATACTGGCGGTCAACACACTTCTCAAGCAGCCGCATCTACAGAGCCTACAGTGGTGGCTCCTAACCATCCTCTGCCGTTCTCTCCAGTGCCAACAGCAACTTTCAATCCCACAACCATGGGGCTCCGCGCTGGGGAAGGATTGAACCCGGCTCTGTCCTGTAGCATTCAGGCCTTAGTATCTGAAACAATTTCTAAAATCCTGTCTACTGGACATCATCAAAGCATCCAGTTTCCCTCTGTGTCAATGGCCCTTCAGCCATCCCCCAGCTGTCCGGCAGGCTGGACCCTGAAGGATTTTCTCATCAGGATTCGGTCCACAGTGAGGATTCCTTGCTCGATGATGATGACCGTGGGGCTATGGAGTTTTCCAATGACGACAGTCTGGAGCCAGACAGACCGTCCTTTACAAGCCTTTTCCATACTTCCCTCTTTAAGACCTTATTGCATAAGGCTAAAGTCTTGACTTGTTTGGCTGCCTCCGAAGCGCAATCTGATCATCAAGAGGCGTCTAATCCCCACAATGTGTTATTTACAGTTCCCAAGACAGAGCAGGAATTTATTCCCTGTCCTCAACTTTTCTCAGAAGTGATTCAACGGCCATGGAGCCAGCCCGGTTCTCTAACGGCACCTAATGGTCACGACAAAAAGCTATATTGCTCTGCCCAAAGTATTCAGGATTTGCTTCAGCTGCCATTGGTATATGTGCCTGTGGCCAACCTAACCTCTTCCACTATCCTGACCAATGATACTGCAGATGGCCTGAGGACAGAGAACCGTAAGGCTGAATTCACCTTCCGCAAGACTCACCAGGCAACCGCCTGGGCCATTAGAGCGGCTACTTCGGCATCATTCTTCAATCGAGTGTCATTGATTTGGCTCCACCAACTGCAAGAACGCCTTCCCCCGGAAGACGCCAGGCTGCACCAAGATATCAACAAATTGGTTGCAGCCACCGAATAATCGGCTATCGCCTCTCTGCGGTGAAATTCGCTTCACGCGCCTTCGTCTCCACCGTAACATCTCGTTGCCTCCTTTGGTTGCGCCACTGGAGGGCAGATGCAAAATCCAAGTGGCGCCTTCCATCAGGACCCTACAAGGGTTCCAACCTCTTTGGAGACGCCTTGGACCCTATATTTGTGGAAGATAAGGATAAAAGGAAAATTATGCCATCTTCCTACAGACGGGCTGACCGTAGGTATACTCCATACGTGCCGAGGCAGGCCTTTCGGACTGAGCTGGGACCCAGCGGGTCCCAATCCTACAGGCCTTATTTTCAAGGGTCTGACCGTCCATCTGACTGGACCTCCTTTAGAGATTGGGGTAGACACCAGCCCCAGGCCAAATGTCCGTTTAGAGGATCGGGCACTCAGCCCTTCCGACATGGCAAGTGACTGCCAAACCACCTGCCCCATTGGCGGCTGACTCCAGCACTTCCTTCCCCAATGGGAGCAGTCTACGACAGATGCATGGGTCTTACAATCACTGAGGCTGGGCCTCACCTTGGAATTTTCCTACAGCCCTCCCAACCGCTACATCGAGTATCCGGTTTCAACCCACCCGGACAAAAGACGGTTGATGGACGCGGAAATCCAGCTTCTCCTGGACATCTGCACCATAGAGCCGGTTCCCATAGAACATCATGGTACAGATTTTTACCCCATCTTTTTCCTCGTTCCAAAGGGTTCCGGGGGCTGGAGGGGGATATTGGATGTAAAGGAACTAAACAAGCGGGTGGTCTACACCAATTCAAGATACATTCACTCAGATTGATCTTGGGTTGCATTCGAAAGGCGGACTTGATGACTTCCATAGACCTCAAGGAGGCCTACCTTCATGTGCCAATACATCCCATCGAAGGTTCCTGTGATTCACGTATGCCAATTGGCATTTTCAATATTGGGCCATGCCATTCGGCCTCTCATTGGCCCCCAGGACCTTCACAAAACTTCTGGCAGCAGTGGCTGCCACCCTCCAACTCATTCCCATCAGAGTCCTTTGCTATTTGGACGATATTCTCATCCTGTCATCATCTCATGCACAAGCCATACAAGACCTGACGATGGTACGCCGGACCTTGCAACTTCACGGGTTCTCCCTGAATTTGGAGAAAAGTCACCTACGACCCACCACTCGCATTCTCCATCTAGGTGCGGTGATAGACTTGTCCAAGGACAGTCTTCTTGTCTCCGGATTGTCGCCTCAGCATTCTGACCTTAATATCTCAGATCATTGCATCCGGATCTGTTCCCCTGTTTCTATTATCTCAACTGCTCGGGAAGATGATCTCGTGCATGTCAATTGTACTGTGGGCTCATCTCCACGCCCATCCTTTACAATGGTACCCGCTCCCGTACCAGAAATCTCTTCACAGCAACTCCAGAGCCAATGTGAGGCTGCCACAATCGGTCCGCCTGTCTCTCACTTGGTGGACTTCCACGGCCACGACAAAGGGGTGCATATTCCAGGAGCCACAGAGGGTCACTGTGACAACGGATGCGAGTCTGATGGGTTGGGGCGCCCATCTCCTCTCCAGAGTGGCTCAGGGTCGCTGGTTGTCGTCGGAGCTCCAGAACGATATCAACTGGTTGGAGCTGAGGGCAGTCCATCTAGCCCTCCGGCACTTTCGCTCAGACGTGGCAGGTCAGCATGTGCTAATTTTAACAGACAACATAACCACGAAAGCACACGTGAACCATGAGGGCAGCACTCATTCCAAGCCACTCATGGACGAGGCCGCAAAGATGCTGTCCTGGGTGGAGAGGCACACTCGATCACAGCACAACACATCTCCGGGTCGACCAATATCCAGGCGGATTGGATGAGCTGGACGCGGATAGATCCGGCGGAGTGGCGTCTGCATCCCACTCTATTCAGGGAGCTGTCGCACCGGTTTGGACTTCTGATTGTAGATCTCTTTGCCCATTTCAACAACACTCAGCTTCCCTGGTTCTTCTCCTGGTTCCCGTGCCCAGAATCAGAAGGGGTTAACGCACTCCGGAGTCCTTGGCCGCAGGGTCTCCTCTATGCATTCCCACCCCTCCTGCTCATCCCGAGGGCGGTGCGCAAGATCCTGATGGAGGGTGCAGACATTCTTCTGGTCGCCCCCCATTGGCTGCGCCGACCATGGTATGCGGAACTAGTGAGCCTGTCTGTCACCCGTCCCTGGAGGATCCCCCAGGACAGGATTTCTCTCAGCCAGGGGGGTCATTTGGCATCCAGAGCCCCACTGGCTCCAGTTGACAGTCTGGCATTTGAGAGGATCCTCCTGAGGAAGGACAACCTTTCAGGGCAGGTGATCTCCACCATTCAAGCTTCTAGGCAAGAATCCACCAACTGGATCTACAACACCACGTGGAGGTCGTTTTGCCTAGGGTGTTCCCGGAAGCATGTTGATACAACCTCAGCTTCTGTGTTTGACATCCTAGAGTTCCTCCAAGACGGCTTCGACAAAGGTCTCGCCCCAAACACACTTTGCAGGCAAATAGCAGCCCTGCACACCGTTCTACTGGTCTCACTGACTTATCCTCTTACACAGTACCCGAAGATTCGTAGTTTTTTGCGAGGAGCTGCCAACTTATGTCCCCCCATTGTCCACCGCTACCCAACGTGGGACCTTTCCCTGGTACTCCAAGCGTTCATGTTGCCTCCCTTCGAACCTTTGGGATCCATCAGCCTCCGATTTCTTACTCTGAAAGTCGCCTTCTTGGTGGCGATCACTTCTGCCCGAAGAGTTTCCAAGATTGCTTCCTTGTCTGTTCGGAGCGATCTCTGTATCTTCCATCTGAACAGAGTGGTCCTGCAGATGGATCCTTCCTTTTTGCCCAAGGTCAACTCGTTATACCATCACACACAGGAGCTAGTGCTGCCTGATTTTTGCCCGGGCCCAAGGCACCGACTAGAAGCCCAGTGGCATACCTTGGACGTCAGGAGGGCCCTCTGCAGGTATATTAAGCGGACTGCACCTTTCCGAAGATCTGAGGTGCTCTTCGTCTCCTTTCTTCCTGCATTATTGGGCCGGAAAATATCCTCATCTACGATCGGCCACTGGATTAAAGCGTGCAAATGCAATACGCACTCAAGCACAGGCCCCTGCCCGGATGGATCCTGCCACACTCAATGAGGAGTGCTTCCACCACTGCTGCTTGGGCCACTCAAGCTTCTGTGACCGACATCTGCAGGGCGGCTACCTGGACTTCGCTTACGCCATTCATACGCCATTACAAGGTTAACTCCTTTGCCTCAGCGAGGCGTCCTTCGGACGGCGAGTGTTACAATCGGTCCATTCTACAAAGGCCACCCAGGAGCATTCAGCCTCCCTACCTACCTAGTACTTGCTTGGGTATATCCCACGCTTTTGGATTCTCCAAGCAGCGCGCTGGAGAACGGACGTTGGCTTACCTGAACGTCCTTTCTAGGCACGCTGCTGGAGAATCCAACCTGCCCTGGCTGGCTTCTGCTCTTCGGTTCCGGATGGCTCTGCTTGATCTTCTTCCTGTCTCCTCTTTCGTGAACAAAACTGAGCCTCAGCCAGGCAGTGGAGGCAGAGTCAACAAAATTTAAAGGCATATTCACTCAGTCTCTGGCTAACAGACTAAGAAGAACCCACACTTTTGGATTCTCCAGAGGCGCGCCTAGAAGGGACGTTCAGGTAAGCCAACGTCCGTTTTGGAGAAAAGAACAAACTGTTGAGAAAGATTCTGACGTGACAGTAATATATAAGGATGACATCCTAGAATTAAGATTGATAATATATTCATATCAGCTGAGGAGGATCAATGCCTCAAATCAGATGAAGCAAATAATGTTCGTAGTATATACAGAATATATAAAATCATATGTTTAGACTGGGATTAAAACCACACACATTAAATGATTTTATTTGGAGAAAAGTGAGGGGGGAAGAGAACTGTAACCTTGAACTGTATTTCAAAAGTAACACCAGCCGGCTGTAGTCAATAAAAACCAGCTGTAGCAGTCATGGGGAAAACTACAGATGCTCATGTAAGCAAGTATATTGAGCCAAAATGCCTTCAGGCACTCTAAAGGCTACCTTATCCAGTAGTATTAAGAAAACTTTGACTCGTGAAGCATTTAGTAGCAAAAACAAGAGATGTGACAGTTCCAATCTAGTACTGAGCTCCTGTTTGTATCCTATCAAGTACGAAAATAGAAGAAACCATCACCACCTCTTCAAGATAGTGTTTTCTCCAAATTCATGGGAAGCCTTAATTATGTAGACGTATACAAATTCACATGCTAAAAGGAAATATTTAATTTGTACAATGTATACAATTGCCTATCTCATAATATGACTCTAAAAACAGAAGCATAATTTATAAAATGAACATTTCAAAATAATGATCCAAAATAGTCTTCATAAGAATACATGACTGAGGATTTAAAACTTGTTCTATTTTCAATTTATAAATGAGATAGATACACCTACAGTATTGGTTTAACTCCTTGACCTAAATGTCTGAAGAATTATCCAGTTTTTGAATGTCTTATGTAAGGACAAGAGGGCTGGAGATACCTTTGATCACCAGGATCAAAGGTATCCATAAGGCAAGTGCTACATCAGCAAAAAACACAACTTCCAATTTTTCTGATTGAAGGGACCTGTTAGTTCTTGGTGGGCAAGCAGAAACAGCTGGAGATAAGAACATCCTGGTTGTAAGTGACACCCAGCACTTGAATGGTATGGGCCAGCTCACTGGAGCTATTGTGAAAAGGGCCTCCTGGTCAATGGTGTAAATTTGTGTACAAGATGAACCTGTATAAAATCCCTTTTAGCCACAGTTGCCACTAGCAATTTGAGCAGGAGCTGTGAGTCTAGGACAGTGGTTCTCAACCTGTGGGTCGGGACCCCTTTGGGGGTTGAACGACCCTTTCACAGGGGTCGCCTAAGACCATCGGAAAACACATATTTTCAATGGTTTTAGGAATAATTTTATGGTTGGGGGTCACCACCACATGAGGAACTGTATTAAAGGGTCGCGGCATTAGGAAGGTTGAGACCCACTGGTCTAGGAGGACTCTCAAATGACTCATCAGCTTTGCCTAGTGCTGCCGCATTCAGAGATAAGAATGGAAAGTCTCCAGAGCTGGGGGCAGTGGGTCTCAACAAGCTCATCTATTCAGTTTTACTAGGGTTGAACTGAAGTGTATTCTTCTTCATCTGGACCCCAACACTGGACATAACCTTAACAACATTACAGGTAATCCTCAGTTAACAGTAATTGGGACTCGAATGTCTGTCATCAAGCGATATGATTTTACAGCTTGATGTCACATGACTCCTTCACTTAGTGATAGCAATCCTGGCAGTTGCTGCTGTTAACCAAATCCCACATGTCCTTAGGTGAGGACCCACCCTGATCCAAGCCATGGTTTCTCCCAGCCCAAGCCTTGTTAAATTAAGGGATTGCCTTCTCTTTAACTACCCCCACCTGCCTATCTCCTCAGTCCAGTGATGGCTTCGTGAAGACAGTGTGGATAACTGCCTCTTTTAAAACAGATAACAACTCAACCCAGCATTAGCCACTGAAGCCAACCATATGTCACCTTCAGGAGGCCTTTACCAACCAGGAGGGGCATAGATATAAAACACAGATGGCTGAACTTCTGTGGACCTGTCTAGTTAATCGGGACTAGTGTGACTTCCTAGATAATTTAAGGGAATTTTCATTAGCTACATCGCATTTATCTTTAGTTGGCAGGTGAGTGTACACGTCAAAAGGTGAATCCTGTGACAATTCTATTGAAAATTTAATATAAACTTGTAACTATTCATTCAACAGTAGTTAGCTGTATAAAACAATTATTTTAGTCTATATTAGCAAATCCATTTATTTCGATGAAAGGCTGCATAGTTTTAAAAAATCAGAAAATTTTCTATCATAGCAATACTGTTTTCATGTCTGTTTTGTCTCATTTGAAATACTGTTCTGTTTTCTTTATCTGAATGGACATGTCTGAGCAACTCATAACTGTAAACAAACCTTCACAAAAGGTTTTATGTAGAAGTACCTTGAATGCAATGCATTTGGACCATATGATAAATTACTGTGTCTTTCTGGAGAAGAGCTAATTGGCACAGCCCATATTAAGGCTCCATATAAGCTTGTTTGGTTGAATATATCCAGCAATAGTGATAATTTCTAACAAGTGCTAACTAAAAAGGAAAGAATAACCTTGAAATCTCTGTTTGAATTAGGCCAATAACTTTAAAGTTAAAAATTAACAGTTCTTCCAGCAGTCCCTAAAAGGTGTACTCTAATCTCTTTCAAATAACTCTGAGTAAATCATTAGTACTATAGCCTTAGTTTTTTTTAAACGTGATTAATCATTGTTAAGATAAAAACAAATTAATTGAAAGGAGTGTATGTTACTGAAGTATTTCTATTTAAAATTAGATTTAAAAGCTAAAATACGAATGTTTTCAGATGCCTCTTCAAATTAGCAAAACATAAAGAGTATCTTTATTAAGGTTTCAGTTTTTAGCATTACTGGAAATACCAGCAAAAAAAGGTACTGTATTGTATATGTATAATGAGCAATATTATGTATGATTGTTTCAAGGTTTTTGTTATTCACGAAGTTTAGTGTATGTGTTCCTAAGAATTTACATACAAGTAGTCCTTGACTTACAACCACAATTGAGCCCAAAATTTCTGTTTCTAAACACAGTTGTTCAGTGAGTTGTGCCCAATTTTATGATCTTTCTTGCCAAAGTTATTAAGTGAATCACTATAATTGATAAGTTAGCAACATGGTTGTAAGACTAAGCTTCATAATTCAGGACTGAATAGTGCATTGTTATCCTAATGCACATACTTATTCAATACCTAACAGAAAGTTGACTGCTCTCTCAGGTCTCACTGCTAGAGAGAAGAGAGTTTCTCACCAGAATCTACATTGATCTTTCCTTCAGCCCCCTTGTTGCATTCCAGTGTCCAGGATATTACATGACTAATTTTCAAAACTGAAGCCTTCCATATGTTTTAGATTATAACTGCAATCATTCCCATGCTAGTTAAGGTTAATAGAAATTGTAATCCAAAAATATAAAACTACCTAGTTAACATAACTATATGAGATAGGTGTATTGCTACCTCTTCTCTAAGGGAAGTGTTACATTTCCTACTTATCCTATTTTGAAGAGGATACTTTTTCTCATTTTCATTGAACTTCATTTATAAAAAGCCAGTTTGTAAATGAACAGCCAAAAACACCAATATGAAATTTGGTTAAGTACAATTAAATTATCCTTTCCTATATTTAGGATAAGAAACAAGAAGAAATGCCTCACTAATTGTAAAGGGGTCTATAAGTGTCCCTCTGAAAGTTTTGGAAGTTTACACTAGGCATAAATTACATTTATTTTGCAACATGATTATTCTGCAATTTAATTTGTATTTATTCTGCAGTATAAATGTTGAGGTTTTGATTTACATTGATTATATTCATACAGCTTTAGTTATCTCTTCTTTTGTAGGGTGCAGAAGCTGTTGTTCTGGAGAGTGTTATGTTTGCCATTCTTGCAGAGAGAGCTCTTGGACCAAAACTCTATGGAATCTTCCCACAAGGCCGTCTGGAGGAATTCATTCCTGTATGTACTAGATATAAGCTGGTGGTGGTAGTTGAAACTGAATTTGACAGTGTAGCACAAATAAAGACAAAAGTTATATATTTGCTAAGACATAATAATAGGTTTGTTTTATTGTTAGATTGGGCAATATATAGACAATGCAAACTTGATCTCGGATTTTCTGTATTAATTTTTTGCCACTTTCAGTTAATGAAACACATGATAGGGCAGTGATGCCTAACCTTTTCCGGACTGAGTGTTCAAAGCACCAAACCCCCAAAATGCAATGCGCCCCCCCTCCACAAGTGCCCGGCCCTCCTGCACATGCACGCACAGCCCCACATGCGCCCCATGCATGCACGACGTGTGCCATAGGTTCACCATCACAGTGATAGGGTATTCTGCTTTATAGTAGCAGAACAGAGAATGTCACTGTTAAGTAAATTACAGCACTGAAAAATAAAAATACATTAGGTTCTCATTTGAATTCCCTTATTTGTACATTTGTAATTTACCTGGTAGATTCTTTATTTCTCATGTCTTATGTCCTTTTTGCTGTATATATTTCAGAGCAGAAAGTTGGATACCGAGGAACTAAGTGTGCCAGATATATCAGCAGAAATAGCTGAAAAAATGGCTAAATTTCATGGGATGAAAATGCCATTTAATAAAGAACCTAAGTGGCTCTTTGGAACCATGGAGAAGTAAGCAATAGAAGTGCTGTATTTTTATTTTAATATGACAGTTAAGCATCTTAAAAGTAGAACTATTCTACATACAGAGTAATTAAGCCGGATCCAGGAAGGATATGCAGAATGGTTTTGTGTGGAACAGATGGTTTCAGGTGGTCCAGTGCCAGAACTGAAGCATGTCTTGTCTAGATCCAGACAAAACAGCACTGTTTTGTTTCAGTAATGGATCAAAACACAGTTGTACCATGCAGATAGGTTTGTAGGGAATGTAAGGGTAGAAAGAAGCCAAGGACATCAGCAGTGGATGAGGGAGGAAGGGAGAAGTAAGATATGCCACACTGGGATATGGTAGATCTGAGATGACTGGGGAAAGGGGCATAACCCAGGGGGATGTATCACTGAGAGATGTCAAAAAGATAGGGATGGAAGATAGGCAGAGGTCAAAATTGTGAAGAACAAAATAGTTTCTACCGGTTAATCAGAGTACTTTGAAAGAACATGTGGGACATGGTGCCTTTGCTTTGGGTTGAATTAAAATAGCATTTTTCATTTTGTGAGAAAGTTTATCTAATTTGAGGCACACAAATGTCTTAAAAATGTTTAATTAATGTATTTTTCGGAGTATAACCAATCTTTTTTTGGGGAGGAAACCAAGAAAAAAAAAATCAGCCTCTGCCTCCCAGCAATTTGCCTTGTTGCAGCAAACGGGAAACAACCCGCTTTAGTTTCATTTTCATTTTCAGCACAGTCTGATTAGCACAAGAAAAAAAAAGCCTCCCAGCAATTTACCTCTTTGCAACAAACAGCAGAGGCCCGCGCAGCAATAGGCAATGGCAATCTCTGCAACCTGAAACAGGGTCGGGAGGCCGAACCAACAATCAACTGCTTGTGCTAATCAGGCTGTGCTGAAGCTGAAATGGGCTGTTTGCTGCTTGCTGCAAGGTGGTAAATTGCTGGGAGGCAGAGGCCAAAGGGTGGGGGCCAGTGGGTGGGCGTGGCTACATTTGGTGTATAAGATGCACTCAAATTTTCACCCTCTTGTGGGGGGAAAGTGTCTAAAAAATTCAGTACATTTTTCTTTCAGAATATGATTGTGGGCAAAGGGTTGTACATGTTTGCCTAGAATGCTAACTATACAATAAAATCTTCATACAGGTACTTGAACCAAGTCATGAGAATCAAGTTTACAAGAGAGTCACGTGTGAGAAAACTGAATAAGATTCTCAGCTACAACTTGCCTCAAGAAATGAAAAACTTAAGGTATCAGTCCAATTCTTAATAGTTTGTTAGTTCATAATTTTTCTGTGTAATTGATTTAATTACTATGTTGTAAAAGGTAAAGCTTTTATGACTTACTTTTTAATGCCTCTATGTTTAGTACATTTATATCTAGCTGTCTAAGAATATATTGTAGCTATTTGTATCAGTGTTTTCTCATTGTCTAGACCCGTGATGGCGAACCTATGGCACGCGTGCCACAGGTGGCACGTGGAGCCATATTGGTGGGCACGCGAGCTCAGTTCCATTTTCGGGCCTTCTGGGCCCACCAAAAGTAGGGAAACAGGCTGTTTCCAGCCTCCAAAGGGCCTCGGGGGGTGGGGAAGGCCATTTTTGTCCTCCCCAGGCTCCTAGAAAGGCCCTGGAGCCTGGGGAGACCAAAAAACAGGCCTTCCGGTCCCACCAGAAGTCGGCAAATGGGCCGTTTCTGGCCTCTGGAGGGCCTCCGGGGGGTGGGGAAGGCCGTTTTCACCCTCCCCAGGCTCCTAGAAAGGCTCTGGAGCCTGGGGAGGGCGAAAAATGGGCCCACCGTGCCATTGCATGCCAAAAACGGGGAGAGCGGGGGGGTCATGCACGCATGCGCGGGAGGGTGGGGTGCATAGAATTATGGGTGTGGGCACACACGCGCGCGATCCCCTTGCACTCCCCCTGCTTTTAGCACGTGATGGCAAAAAGGTTAGCCATCACTGGTCTAGACACTGCATTCCACAATAGAATATTTTCTTTTTATTTATTGTAGAGGTAGGGCTAGAAGATTACCATAGTCTTTCCTGTGGGAGGAGATCATTCCAACACAAAATCTGGTCCTGCCTTGCTCTGAACTTTAAATGTGCTTGTTGGTTCTTCAGGGGCTTCTTTAGTCTCAGCTAAACTACTTTTCTTTTTATATTACTCCACCTCACACAAATGAGGAAATAGACTATTTAATTAAAAAGTGCATAGTATCTCCTTAACTCAGATGCATATTTTCCTTTTGTCACGTGGCTATCTGTTAAAGAGGCAGCTGGCTTCAGGTGATACTGGTGAGTGGTGCATGGACACCTGCTCCAAAGGACAGCAATCGCCAGTATCCTAACTTTCTCAGGTGTGCTTCCTTCGAACTCTCTTTGGCTCATCATTCTAAAACTGGAGATGGGGCTATTTTCTCCCATGGAAAGCACCATCAGAATCTTCTAAACCTACCTCTGGATCAGGGAGAGAGGGAGAAATCCTATACTGTAGAATGGCCTATTTAAGCTGTAGAGAAAGGACTTCCACTGCATATCCAGTGTACTGTTTCAGTGACATATCCCATTAATATGGAGAGAGCAAAGCAAGTATCCATGGCAGCCTATTAAAATAAATTGAAAGTAAATTCTTTCCTCTCCCCATTATACATTTGCATGACATGAAATGTCAGCAAATGTTGTTCAATTGTGAACGTAGCTCTTTCGACCTCATTCCCTAAATGGTGCATCTACAAATCATATTACAACATACCTCTTTTGCTTGTTCTAATTAGAAGTTATTGTGCTAGTTATGCATAATGCAGCTATTAGACCATGAAGCACAGGGGGGAGGGGGTGGCTTGCAGGGAGCAGAGCTCGGATCATGTTTACAGTTAAATTATGGCAAGTGATGTCCTAAGATTCTCTCAGAATATTTGTTCAATTGTTGATTTGAAGAAAGGGAGGGAATAATTGACTCTCCCAAGACCTCCAAATAGCTCTCATTGCCTTCATGTACTGTGTCATCATGGGAAAAGGGAGAGTGAAGCCAGCAGGTTTTTAAGAATGCAGTACGTCAAGCTGTTGTTTTGTACTTTGAGGAAATACAAAGTAGGAAGGAAATATCTTCAAAAACAGTTTTCTTGATTAGGTTTGTATAAAACGGTAGAAACATATTCAGGAGATGAATGTAGAAAGTCCTGTTGTCTTCCTGTATTTATGTCCTTAAGTAAAAAAAATATTTGGATTTTTTCCCCTTAGATCTTTACTTGAAGCTACTCCATCTCCAGTTGTGTTTTGTCATAATGACTGCCAAGAAGGTACAATAATATTGTCTTTGCATTTTTTACAGTTGTTATTGTCTTAATAAGTTAAGTTTATAGCAAAGTAAATGTTCATATCTAGACATCTGATAAAATTTAGGACATGTTCTATTTGGTGAACATGTTCTGTTTACCTCATGGAGGTAAATACTAAGAAATATTCTTGCAGTATTGTATAACAGGATTAGGAAAAGATTAAAATCTAGTCTATTTGTAGCCAGTTCCTAAGATAGAAATCCATTCTTAGGATGAAAATTTTAAGAGTTAAGGAAGTATAGAAACGAGCTTTGGTGTGTGAAAATATCTTGGACTTCATTTTGATTAAAGTCATTAAGATTGCAGGATTGTTTAGGCCTCACTCTAACCATGCCCTAATAAATACCTTCTTTCTACCATCATTTAAATAACACACACACTATTTACTAATGGCATTCTTATTCTTGAGATGGACTCCAGTTGAGTGCACCTGCCCAAGATATCTGCACAGGGCATGAGTCCTCTGCTTCAGAACAGATCTCTCAGATGCAGCCTTCTATGAAAAGATACAGAACTTTATCCTCATCCAAGGTGCAGCAGTTAAGGGTGGGCAAAGAAAATGGGGAAACTCTGGTGATCACAAAACGGCAGTGAAGAATTAGAATTGCTTTTATTGTATCTTTCTTGCCATTTAGTGCTGTGTGGATTTTTATAGCCCATGTAAAGTAACCCTGCCCAAAGTGGCTGCCTCCCCTGCCTTTATGTGTTCCCCACCATCTCTATGTACACATTCTATATACATACATTTTGCTAATGGAACATTTGTAGCTCTAAAGTTAAAAAATCAAGGTAGTTGAGCTGTCATGTAAGCTATGGAGCCGTTTCCAATGTAATGATCTGAAATTCCCTTAGAAAGCTTGCACAAATCATTTTATACCTCTTGCTTCACCATATCCCCAGGAAATATCTTGCTTCTTGATGGCAGAGAAGATTCTGAAAAACAAAAGCTAATGCTTATTGACTTTGAATACAGCAGTTACAATTATAGGTAAATGTTGGATTTCTCCTTGAATGAATAAAAATACAAGCTTAAGAAATGTCAGATTAGTTGTATGAACTGCTTTTTGCATACATAGTCTGTTTGCTGTTAATCCATCAGGATTACCAGTGTTTGCCTAAAAAAGATATTGAATATAGTATCTGAACATAAGGTGTTTTGCAAAAAAAAATTGGAGTAATAATTTATGCTAAAACTAGTTTAATAAAATTTACATATAAAATAAATCTATTTCAAATGTTTGTAACCAGGATGGGCTTTAAAAATTTTAGCAAGTGGTTCTCTGCCGGGTTCTGGGTGGCCATGGTGGGCATGGCCTAGTTGGCCTCCTGCACCACGGGGAGGTGGGGGAGCCTTTTTGCCCTCCCTGGGCTCCGGAGGCTTTCCTCGAGCCTCCAGGAGGGTGAAAACGGCCTCCCCAGGTTCTGGAGCGGCCTTCCTGAACTAGGCCCATTTTTTGCCCTCCTTGAGCCTTCGCACACGCCCTGCACGGGGGGGTGGGGGGGTGGGGGGGACCAGCCAGGAGTGGGATTGGGGGGTTCTCCGAACTGCAGAATCTTAGCTAAAGGTTCTCCCAAACCCCAAGCAGCCCACCCCAGTTTGTAACAAATTTTAAAATAAAGCTACTTTATAAGTTAAATAGCAAATAATAGCAATTCTTTCTATTCATCTTTCTCAATAATTAGCCTGATTAGTAGTGATAGTGTTTCATGGTCAAATTGATACCTAAACTGACAAGTTTGCAAATGTATTTGCATTGTTTAGAGAATAAGGCATAGCCTCTGAGATTTATAGGACATTAAACTAATTGATTGTTGTATCAGCTTTGTTGCCTGCATAGTCTGATCATGTTGATTTTTGCTGTCAAATTAAGTTTTTTTCCAATGACTAAATGACATATGTATATGAATATGTATCTGGGTTGGGAATTAGAGTTTATAGTACTGATCCTGGGACAATCTGACTTCCTGGGGTGGCAGCTCCATTTTGCTGAGTCTTCAGTTACTTGATACTACCGTATAGCATCTAAGAATTGCTAATAAAGATGGATCCTTATGTCATTTGGTCATCGGAAAATTTTTCAAAAACAGGATAGCAGGAGTAATTTAATCTTCAGGCAGAAAAAGATTTATATGTGTTTTTTTCTGGTTAAAAATGTAACTCTTAAAAGATGTATACTTTTGAGAATTGAATAATGAAACATGTTATGTACTTGCGAGTCAGAGTAGATAAATTAGAATAGAGTATTTAATAGACTGAGTTAGTTTTAACATCATTTATGAACTTCATTAGCCTTTAACAATGAGATTTCAACCCTGCTGGTTGGTGAGGTCAATGTAATAGTGGACTATACAGTCAGTTGAGCTTAAGTTCTTCAGAGCTACTGAATTTACCCCCAAGGAAGGATAACTTGGAATTTAAGGCAATCCCCCTAAAAAAAAGAGCAGATGGTGGGGGGGGGATTGTAAAAACAGGTACAAATCAGGTACAACCTATTCTCAACTCAGCCCAGTCCTAGGAATTCTTCTCATCCCAATAAATGTCTGTATATGTTCTATATACCTGCCAGAAGCACATTCAAAAAAGGAGACCAAAAATTGAATTAAATTTTATTTATAGACAATTTTAACTGGTATCACATTTTTAAAATAAATTGATTCTTTTCATATACTGCTAATTTTCTCTTACATGAACCACTGCCACAAGCCAAACACTCAAGTGCCCTCTTCCAAATTCCTCTCTCGCCTTCCAGCAGAGGCAGTAGTAAATAATTTTTTTTAAAAAAACGAATGGAGATGGAGAGAGAAAGGAAAGAATAGCTGGCAAGAACAAAGAGAGAGGAATAAAATATATATGGTAGATGATGAAAGGAGCAATAGTAATTAAACAAGGCTAGTAAGGAAAAAAGAGAAACCCTGTTAAAGTGTTACAAAGGGTTTAAAGCAGAGGTGTCAAGCTTGTGTCATCACAGCATCACGTGACGTATCATGACACTTCCCCCTTCACCAAACCGGGCATGGGTGTAGCCAGCGTGACGCATCTGGCCCGTGGGCCGGGAGTTTGACAGCCCTGGTTTAAAAGATCCTGACTAACCTTCAAAAGTATATATAGTGTTTGTAACAGTTGTCATTCCCACTTATTTCTAAAGTATCTTTCCAACCTTGTCAACAAATATAAGAGGATCTTGCCCCATCAAATAATTTGAGAGAGAAAGCTCATCTGATCACAGCAGTTCACATTGTTTTGTGATGTCACAAATTGATGGATGCTATATGTAGGCCACTAACAAGATAGAACTTAAGTTTCATCCAGCACAGCTCTTTATATAATCCCCAAATTCTTAAGAATATAAATTTTGGAGCTGAATGTATTTCTTACATATTGATAATGTTTTCACTCTAGAGGGTTTGATATTGCTAATCATTTCTGTGAATGGATGTATGACTATGTGCATGAAAAATACCCATTCTTCAAAGCGAACTTCATGAACTATCCCACAAAGAAGCAACAGGTAAGCAGTAAAAATAACTGTTTTAAGTTATAATGTCCTTTACTTTCAAATTGAACTTCATTTCTAAATCGTACATACTCAGCTTTAATCTGCATTCTCAGGTTAAATCTTGCCAAATTGAATTCTTAATCACATAGGAATGGAGAACTATTGTCCTCCACAAATCAAATTACAGAACTAAAATTCTCAGAATCCTTCACCATTGGTTATATTGGCTATAGAATGATAGCTCAAGTATCATCTAGAAGATTACAGAATCCCCAATTCTGTAGTAACTGTCTATAATGGGTGACTTCTGTATTTTTATCCTATGACCCTAGTAGTAGGAAAGTTAGTTTTCTTAATAATAAAATATACCTAGAACACATTTTCTAAATTTTATTTAATTCATCCAGCTAGTGAGAGATACTAGGTGTTAAAGTTCAGTAATATATTGGAGGGAGGCACAGTTTTCCCATCTCTAATAATTTGTTGAATGAATTGGAATACAAATTATTAGATCTAGAATGAAAATGAATACTGTTGCTCGTTTTTTTAAGTGCTTTGATTTTAACTGAAGTTCTAATTATGTTAACATGTTAACAAGCAAATCCATTGCTGTTCTGACAACACTTTTGTGCTTTTAGCTCCATTTCATAACCAGTTATCTAGCTGCATCTCAAAGTGGATTTGAAAATCTGAGCCATGAAGATAAGTCCAAAATAGAAGAAGATATGTTGGTTGAAATAAACAGGTAGCCTCTCTCTTCATTCAAAATTATATGTAATCCTGTTCAGAAAAAATGATTTTCAGTTAATATAAGTAGATTATATACAGTCATGGCCGTAAATGTGGGCACCCCTGAAATTTTTCCAGAAAATGAAGTATTTCTCACAGAAAAGTATTGCAGTAACACATGTTTTGCTATACACATGTTTATTCCCTTTGTGTGTATTGGAACAAAACCAAAAAAGGGAGGAAAAAAAGCAAATTGGACATAATGTCACACAAAACTCCAAAAATGGGCTGGACAAAATCATTGGCACCCTTTCAAAATTGTGGATAAATAAGATTGTTTCAAGCATGTGATGCTCCTTTAAACTCACCTGGGGCAAGTAACAGGTGTGGGCAATATAAAACTCACACCTGAAAGCAGATAAAAAGGAGAGAAGTTCACTTAGTCTTTGCATTGTGTGTCTCTGTGTGCCTCACTAAGCATGGACAACAGAAAGAGGAGAAGAGAACCAAGTCCATCTCCAGAGATCTAGATTTGCCTTTGTCCACAGTGCACAACATTATCAAGAAGTTTGCAACCCATGGCACTGTAGCTAATCTCCCTGGGCGTGGACGGAAGAGAAAAATTGATGAAAGGTGCCAACGCAGGATAGTCCGGATGGTGGATAAGCAGCCCCAAACAAGTTCCAAAGCAATTCAAGCTGTCCTGCAGGCTCAGGGAGCATCAGTGTCAGCGCGAACTATCCATCGACATTTAAATGAAATGAAACGCTATGGCAGGAGACCCCACTGCTGACACAGAGACATAAAAAAGCAAGACTACAGTTTGCCAACATGTACATGAGTAAGCCAAAATCCTTCTGGGCAAACGTCTTGTGGACAGATGAGACCAAGATAGAGCTTTTTGGTAAAGCACATCATTCTACTGTTTACCGCAAATGGAGTGAGGCCTACAAAGAAAAGAACACAGTACCTATAGTGAAATATGGTGGAGGTTCACTGTTGTTTTGGGGTTGTTTTGCTGCCTCTGGCACTGGGTGCCTTGAATGTGTGCAAGGCATCATGAAATCTGAGAATTACCAACAGATTTTGGGTTGCACTGTAGATTCCAGTGTCAGAAAGCTGGGTTTGCGTTGGAGATCTTGGGTCTTCCAGCAGGACAGTGACCCCAAACATATGTCAAAAAGCACCCAGAAATGGATGGCAACAAAGCGCTGGAGAGTTCTGAAGTGGCCAGCAATGAGTCCAGCTCTCAATCCCATTGAACACCTGTGGAGAGATCTTAAAATTGCTGTTGGGAAGAGGCGCCCTTCCAATAAGAGAGACCTGGAGCAGTTTGCAAAGGAAGAGTGGTCCAAAATTCTGGGTGAGAGGTGTAAGAAGCTTATTGATGGTTATCGGAAGCGACTGATTTCAGTTATTTATTCCAAAGGGTGTGCAATCAAATATTAAGCAAAGGGTGCCAATGATTTTGTCCAGCCCATTTTTGGAGTTTTGTGTGACATGTCCAATTTGCTTTTTTTCCTCCCTTTTTTGGTTTTGTTCCAATACACACAAAGGGAATAAACATGTGTATAGCAAAACATGTGTTACTGCAATACTTTTCTGTGAGAAATACTTCATTTTCTGGAAAAATTTCAGGGGTGCCAACATTTACGGCCATGACTGTATGACATTCTTCAGAGTTTAGTTTGGTATCTAATCTGAATTAGTACTTACAGATAAGGTTGCTGATTATTTAGATTGTAATTATTTTTCTAAGCTGGATGATTTCATTACCACCTGCTCTGAGGAAAAAATCTAGTTTTATCAGTAAGCATAGAAACATGACAGAGAAAGCTTCCACAATTAAAGACACATTTAATACTTGCTAGTTGAGGATATGTAATCTGGTTTCTTGAATATCTCCTTGATGTTAATCAAGGTGCCTCCACTACTTATTTTACTCTGATTAAAAATTAGATGGAAAGTGAATGAGCTAAAAAATCAAAATTCCATCCTGCAGTATTATTTTTATTTCCAAGAGTACCTTTGTTGCCTACCTAGGCTTGATAGCCTTTTTTAGAAAAAAAAAATAGCATGGAACATCAGTGGAATGCTTTATTTGAAACTGTGCATACTTACTTTGAGCCGTCACTCTCTCTCTCAGCCCAACTCACCTGACAGGATGGTGATTGTGGGAAAAATAGGAGGAGGAAGTTGTGTTTATTTGCCACCTTGAGTTATTTATAAAATGATAAAAGTGGAAATAAATAAATAACCCCCTAAAAACAAGATTTTTAACTGGGGTATTTGGAAGGATATAAAAGGAGGAAAACAGAATTGTCTCTGCTTTGTTATCTTATACTTGATTATTTTAATGTTTCTTAATATTTTTATGCTTTAAGCCACCCAGTGTCGTTTGATATGAGATAGGCGGCAAATACATTCATGAATGAATAGGAAGACACAATCTCTCAGATAAATTATATGGGTGCTTGTGGCTGATAACACCCACTCTTATAAATTTCACTATATAAATTTAGAGACCACATAAAATAGCCTTTCAAATTATTAAGAGTCCAGGATACCTGAGAGTTACCTTCTCTATAAAGCTGTTCATGCCCAGATATCTATTGGAAAGAAACCATTTTCTTTCACTTTTCAGAACACGAGCAGCCTGTTTCTATTATACATTTTAGGTTAGAGAAGAGAACACATAGTCCTCCCTGTATGGGGGCTTCCACCATCCCACATCATGTATCATGCCAGGAGAGGTAATGAGTTCAGTTGGAGGACATGTCCATCTCCCTTTTATATTCTAGTCAAGAGAAGCAAGGGTGGATTTGTGTTTGGTATCAAAACATACTGTGACAGTATTCAATTATAGTTTTCTTTGACAGGTTTGCTCTTGCATCTCATATCTTCTGGGGTCTGTGGTCCATTATACAGGCAAAGATATCATCTATTGAGTTTGGATACATGGTATGCCTTTTAAAAAGTCTCACATTTTTAAACATCTGCGTCCTTCACAGCCAAGTTCTTATGCCTGTGTAAGAAAGAGTTGAGAAATTGGAGCTTTGTAAGTTTTGCATAACTTTTAAGCCCCCTCAGCATGACCAATGATGAGGAATGCTAGGAATTAGTTTTGTAACATCTGAAGAGTCCAGTCTCTCTACTTGTCTCAGACTAATCTAAATCACCTCCAAAACTCTTATGTTTTCAGCATTTAATTTAACTGAAAATCAGTTATTAACAATTGTGAGTGTTTGTCTCATCAAGGATTTAATGAACGGTCACCTTGTCATTAAAAAACCATGGTACTTGCTATCACCAGCAACTTGGCTTTGACTGCTTTAATGATACTACATTAAATGTCAGTTAACTGTATCATTTTGATTGTCCTTAGCTGTCCTTTTAACTTATTTTCAAAAACTAGTTTATACTTATACTGGGCACATAAATTCAATTTTAAATCCAGGTTGCAGCAAGGATCATTAAATAAGAATTGATACCTGAAAAAGTATTGCATTCCCATCCTAAGTGATTTCTTAGCATCACTTAGAATGCTCACACTTACTTGTAAAAGAGAACCAAGTGCCGTCATACAAATAGATCTGCATGAAATTCTAGTATAATGCTTGTTCCCTGAAATTGGGACACATTATAAGAGCTTCAGTCTTTTCAACTGTAGTATTTTCCCCCCCACTTAGGACTATGCACTCTCCAGATTTGATGCCTACTTTGAGCAGAAGAGGAAACTCAAAGTGTGAAGGTTGAAGACTGGACAATCAGTCACTGTACTGTATAAGGAAGGCAGCTGGGCAGAAATTCCACTGTGCTTAGGCTACTGTAGTTGTAATGAAGGTTTTGCAAATTCCAACTACTCGGATGCAATGCTGAAGACTGCACAAAATGGCTGTTTACTTTTTTACAGTTTCATAAGTCTCTGGAATGCAAATTGATAGCTGATGGATAATATAACAGTGCAATATCAAATGTTTTAAATCTAGAAGGTATTATGAGGGAAACCTTGAGTGTTAATGTGAACCATCCCTTATTTCAGAAGCAAGAAGTGTTAACTGTGGGTATCTATTTTTTTAACTAACATATTTTATTGACAATGCATTATATAAGCTACCAGTTAAGGGGGAAGTTCCAATTCTCTCTCTTTTTGTTAAGGGGAAATTGATTACACTCTGAATTTTTGCTGAAACCTGTTTGAGCAAAGGTCATAGTTATATGACAAATGTATGTCAGTCAGTTCAGAAAAAGACTGGTAAACTTAACACTAATCCATACTGGGCTGAAAGAACTCAGAAGAGCTTCTACAACCCAGTTTCTCTTGTCATGCAATAGCTTTCATTTTCTGGTATGTTGGTAGAACAAGGCAATACAGATACATCTCAAACTGGAGCATGCAAGTCTTGCTATTTCCTGTTAGTTTATTTCACAGTTTCAATCCAGGATATGCTAAACATTCAGTAACAGTCATGTTGTATTGCATTGTTCTTCTCTAAGAAGTTCCCCAGGCTGATAGAAATGGGATGAGTGCCTTGAATTCCTCTAGCAGCTGCTTCTTGCTAAAAGGAGAAAAGTAGGGGCAAACAAAAACAGGGAGGAGCTGAGGGACACTTAGGCAGTAGTGGCAGGCTGGTGCCTTGTTGGGGGCATGCTGCTCCTTGTTTAAAACCCTGCCACCTTTCCAACAGTTAAGTGGATGTTTCTTGTGCAAAGAATACATTGAACTATGTATGTGAAAACTCCAATGAGTATAAGTTTTGTGAGGGTATCTAGAAAATGTATCTCCTAACTATTCTTTGGTGTGCTTTCTGCTTAACTTGTATTGGACAAATAAACTTTTTAAAGTCTTCTTCTTGTTGTAAAATTTGATTATTACTTTGTCCTCATTAAGTCTTGAATTCTATTTCCCCTTTCCTATGGCAGTGTGCTTGACTTGTATGAGCATCTTCGGTGACGTAGAAAGAATGCCAGTATGTATTGCGATGTTAACACACAAATGCCATGAACATATTTGCAGTTCATTACAGATAACCACAGTGTCAGGGTTCCAAGTAACAGACCCAACGAAAGATTCCCCCTCCCAGTTTCCCACAGTAGTAAATGTGGCAGGCCTGAAGATCCAACGAAAAAGATGGCTTCTAGGCCTGACACACAGCTTATCTGACACCTTGTGCTAAGCAACTTTGTTTAGTATGGGTTTACATAGTATGGGTTGATATTAATATGTAAATCCAACATTGTGGTTTATAAAATAGAATGTATAGCTTAGTGACCTTGTTTAGTAAACCAGAATTAATTATTGTTTAGAACTCTAAGCAAATTTCTATGGTTGTTATCTTTTGTCTCCCCCTTCTCTAGGAGTAATAATTTTTTTTGGGGGGGGGGTTGCCTTTCAATGCAATAAGGCTCTATAATTTGTCATGGATACAGGTATTTCTTGATAGTAAAAAGCAAAAGGGATCATCATTCAGTTCTTACCAAGACTCATGGAGTCAGTGAAATATTATGGGAGGTAAATTAAAACAATTGTGGATGAAGGGTTTAACTTGAAATTAAATCCAGAAAGGTGCTGCATTTTGAAAAGCTGGCATACTGCATATCTGGAAGATGGTCAGTTGCTACCTTTTTACCCTTGACATGATTCCCAGCTTCTCCTGCAATTTTGCATAATTATGGTCCTTTTCTGAATTAAAAATTGGTCCTTTTTTGAATTAAATATTCAAAGAATGGGACTTGACAATAAGGCTTGTATTATACAGCAGCATGAACATTGCTGCAGTAGAAACTCTCTCAGCCATTTCCTCTGCCATCCATAAACACTCTTGTACTGAAAACCAAAAGTGCCCTCCATAACTTCTTCCAGAGCCACCATCAAAATTGCAGGGCACAAAGGTGGAGGGAGGCAGGGAGGGCCCAGGGATTCCACTCTTCAAAATGACCATCAACTCCCCGGCTGATAACTTCTCCTTTGCAGAAAGCTATAGGTTTAATGGAGGGGGTGGGAATCAATAAGAGTTTCAAGAGATAGAGTGAATAATACTGATCAGCAGAGGTCCAGGATTTGAGGACTGGGAGATTTTTCTGTAAACTTACATGTTTTAGGTTTACTCTCAATTGTTTATTTTGCACCTCAAAGTGATCAGAAGCTGAATTCTAACAATGCAGAGGAGGCTCTGGAAATCACAAAAAACCTCCTCTTTTTCTATTTATTCTTGAATTTTGCCATTCCTTCATTGACAGCCATTTTGGACTGGATCATTTCAAACTATAAATGTTGCCATTTTAATCCTTGCAGCTAAATCACTTTGGATGTCTGATTAGCGTATTAAGAGAAAGAATAGCTGACATGGAAGAATCTAAATTACTGCCAGTTCAGTTTATTTTCCTATCCAATAATTCAGCTTTGACTAACAAGATCAATGTCCAAAGAATGACAGGAGTGATGGTGGTAAACAGGCTGTTCATAACACACATTAGTTTTAAATACGAACAAAACCATGCTTCAAGATTTTAGAATCAGTTAAATTATTTTGAGAAACTCTTGACTTTTTGTGGTATGAAAAAAAAATGCAAATCAATGAAATTATAGTGAGGGAGAGAAAATGATTCCACAGAAGCATTGTGAAGTTTTAAAAGTGAAACCCCTGTTATATATGGCTTAGGACCAGGATATTTGGCGGACCTCTTACAGCCAGCAACGATATCCCATCGCCCGGTTCACGCCCATAGAGGGCCTACTCAGGGTGCCGTCGGCTAGACAGTGGCGGTTGGCGGCCCCCAGGGGTAGAGCCTTCTCGGTCGGTGCGCCCACCCTCTGGAATCAACTCCCCTTGGAGCTCCGATTAGCTCCTGACCTTCGCACCTTCCGCCGGGAATTAAAAACTTGGCTTTTCAAATCCCTTGACCTGGACTGATGATGGGGTTTTAATTGGTTTTAAGGGTTAATTTTAAATTTTTTTAGATTTTAGTCTTTATTTTATATTGTGGCTTGTGTTTTATTGTTGTGAACCGCCCTGAGTCCATTGTGAGATAGGGCGGCATATAAGCCGAATAAAATAAATAAATAAATAACCCCTAAGCCCAGAGTCCAAAATTATTCAGCTGCACGCAGTTTTCTTCAGCTTAAATGTATACAATGTGTTGGGTGCAATTCCTTTTCTCTTTACCAGGCTAACCTAGTAAAGGTCTGCTCAGGAAATTTTCATGGAAGAAAAGAGGTGATCTTTGTTCCTGCTTCCCTTTGCAGTTCCTCAGTCCCTCCCCACTCCCTGTTATACGTAACAGCTGCCTGTAAATCCACATTTCAAATGCTAAATAAAGCATCTGATACCAACAGATACCATTTAAAGTTGCATCTTTTCTCATGCTCAGTATGTAGTACCTAAGTGCCAGCACAAGGGATCAATGCCCATATAAATGGTTAATAGTTTGCAAAGCAGGTACCTTATTCTGTGATCATGTGTAAGATGGTTAGATGTATGTAAAGTGCAGGGGTTTGGCAGGGGTCTCTCTCTTCCTCCCTCTCTCCCTCCCCCCCTCTCTCTCTCACACACACACACAGAGGTTTTAGGCAGAATGAGAGGGTGAGAGAAGAGTGAGAGCCATAGAGTAAGTGCTGGAAAGAAAGTGTGAGAGACAGAAGCAAGTGGAAGATATGAGAGCAACAAAGCAGAAGAAATAAGCTGGAGGTAACAGTGCGCAGTAGAAAGGAAGAACATGAAGTGAGGGATTGGAGAGTCTCTGTTCTCCTACAGTATGGGGAAGCCCCATCCATTTCAAGAAGCCCCTAATAGATGGGCAAACTAGGGCTCTTTCTGAATTTGTCTCAGCTCCAGCACCACCCCACTTTCCTGACAACCGGAAATATATCAGTTGTTTCTTATCATGTGTCCCAATGGATAGCACTACAGTATAACCAGCCTTATTACCAATTAATATCCATCACATGTCCAAGTGTCCATCAAGAGCTTACACCGACCCAATGTCTGATTTTTTTCAACATAGACCACCCGGTCCTTGAATGGCTGGGTGGACTGGACATAAACATTTGAACCACGATAAGTCCATGTATTTGCCATACACTAAATAAATAAACCAATTAATAATGGTAAGAAGCTATAATCAGATACAAATAGGTACTGAACAATTCTTGCTGGCATATTTTTGTGCTACCTCACTGCCTGGAGGAAATCACATTCAACCAACTGTCTGAATGTATTCTAAATCTTCCTGAATAAAATAAATAAATAAAATCCCCTGCTACAAGATGATGTGATATTATCCTGACAGTAGTTCTGTAAGATACTGGTCTTTGCAGGTGGCTACTTAGTCATCAAGTATCTAGATTTGATGAATCACCTTCTAATTGGGCTATCATCTGGTGATTTGGTGAAATTAATTTGGTGAGATTGGGGATTCTCTTCAGGGGCATCCACATTGATCTTCTCTTCAGGGACATCTGCCCATGTCTCCAGGATCCTGAGCCCCCGGGGGAGCATTCTGGATGAAGCAAAGTATTTCAACCATTTAAACAAGGAGGAAGGAGGTGGATTATTTGGAAAAAAGGAAAGGGGAAGAGGGGGAAGAGGAGAGAAGAGAAAAGGGAAGAGATTGAAGAACCAAAACCAAAGATTAAAAAGTATGCTTTAGTAGAAAGACACACAACTGTGTCATCACAAATTTTTATTGTTGTTAGTTTCCCTAATAGAGTAAATTACTTTTCAGCCAAATTGGCTATCCATGAATAAAAACCAGATACATTAAGGATTCAAATATACATGAATATGCAAAATCTATTTTGAGGAGATCACAACCTCTGCAATTTCAGTCAGTTTCCCACATTGAAACTTCTAATTTTCTTACAAGGGAAAAATTCAATCACTGTGTGGGCACTAGCCCTATATTTTATCCAAGAGGAACCTAAAGTAGCCCGAGGGGGGGATAATCTTGAGTATCAGAAAGTGAAAATGCAGAAAAAAAAATTCCCATGTAAGTGCTTTGTGATTTCCATTTCATGTCTAAATTAAGGATAAGATTAATGTGTCCTCACACCAGATTAATTACTGCTGGGTCTATGGTTCCTCCCATGTTCTGAACATTTAAGGTATCTACACATATTATCTTTATAAACCTATTTAGTATACTCAATGTGGTACACGTTTCTTGTTCAAATCCATTCTTCATAGATAATCTCTTCATTTTGTAGCCAGAATCCCATTTTATAGACACTGAATTCAACTTTTAGAGCTGAGACATGTTAATTAATGCATGGGAAAAACATTTATTATCTCCTGTTAATTTCAGCAAGAATAAATTCTTTCCTTTGCCAAGTTCACCGCTCTTAGAAGCCTATATGTTGACTGAATGAAGTTGTTAACTTTTAACTGCAATGCATAGTTCTATATTCAGTTTGGCTTTTCAGGGAGCATCAAATAACCTGAATTAGATGAACAAGCAATCTTTGTGTTTACAGAGTCCATCTTTTAAACTGCTGGATTAGGTTTTGGAGTAGCAAACACAATGGCCTTTATTACTGACTGCTACCCAAATTCCTCTTTTGAAGGGTCTTAATTTTTTTTCTCAGGCCTTCCATCTTTTCTGCCTTTCATCTTATTAGTTAAAGCTGTTGGTCATTAGAATTTGCAATTAAAGCATTTTAAAAAGCCCTACCAGGCTTCATTCTTGTTTTTTTCCACATAGGATACATAGATTTGCATTTCACCTATCACAGGAAACCATACACTTCTCTTTTATGTCTGAACTCAGTAGCCATGCTTCAGAGCAAAGAAATAGCTCTGGAAGATACTGAAGTTACCTATAAAGTAATAAAGATGGAGAATGAATGAATGAATGAATGAATGAATGAATGAACGAATGAATAATCATCACTTGGAATGAAGCCAGACATTGAATAGCAAAAAAGAAAAGAAAACAAGAATTCCCTATTAAATGAATTATGGCATAAATGTGGAGATAACTATCAGGCTAAATGCACCATAGCATTTGCCATGTATGAATAGATCCACATGGAGATGGCATTGTCAAGAACTTCACTTTAGGCTGGAAGAGGAGAAGAAAGAAGGGCACATCAGAAGCAGTGCGGGGGAGGGGGTGTTGTTTGTTACATTTCATTATAAGTATAAATGCATTTTTTTAAATAAAAAAAAAAATCCAGTGAACTCCGCTCTGAGTAACTACCACTTAAAGCCTCTACGGACTGTGTCACCCTTTTTAAACCAGAAAATATGGCTGGTAGCCAGCCTCACTATTTTTCCCACCAGCTCTAATGAACCTGATGTAACCGGCTTTCCGTACATTTCATTTCTCTTCTAAAGCTGTAGGCAAGATTCTTCCCACCCTTCAGTTTGGAGATCTTGCCTATTTGTGTATCCTCTCAGAAGCAGCGGCTTCCAGTTCATTCATGATAAAGCCAGAATATTGAAGGGGGGGACGGGACGCGCACGGGGAGCAGCTCTTGGCAGTTTCCTCAAGCTAAAGTTCTTCACTGCCACAATGCCCATATTTTGTCAATAGGCCCAGTGACAGCGCAGCTTGGCTCGAAGCCTGTAGCACGTGACCAGCCCTACTCTTTCAAATGCCATCCAGTTCCAGTTGTATTGCTGCCATAGCAAAGTTCCAGGATGGAATGGCACAAGAACCATGGGAATCAGTAGAAAGGGGAATGGGTCAGGATGCAGAAGGTGTGATTAAACATATGTAAATACATATGCATGCTTCACACACACATACACAGCATGTAAGTTCAATCAGAACAGAGCTGGAAGGGACATTGGAGGTCTTCGAGCCAGTCCCCCACTCAAGCAGGAGACCTTATACTCATGAAAGCAAACCTATGGCACGCATGCCAGAGGTGGCATGCAGCGCCCTCGCTGATGGCACACAAACTGTCATCCCAGTTCAGCTCTGCTGGGCATGCGTGCACGCCTCCCTCCGGCCAGCTGGTCTTCAGGTCTCTGCTGGGCATGCGCATGGGTGGGGCATGTTCAGGGGGGGTGCATGCATGGGGGCAGGGCGCATATGGGGCCACGCGTGCATGCACAGGGGCGGGGCGCATGCTCAGGGTGCATGCACATTGCATTTTGGGGGTTTGGGCATGCGCGCACATGTGCACGCTTTGGGCGCTCAGTCCGGAAAAGGTTAGCCATCACTGCCCTCTACCATTTCAGACAAATGACTGTCCAGTCTTTTCTTAAAACCCCCCAGTGATGAAGCAGTTACAACCTTTGAAGGCAAGATGTTCCCCTGGTTAATTTCCCTCACTGTAACTATTTCTTGTCTTTCCCTGCTACTTCCTGTCAGAGATCTGAGCTGGCACTTGCCCAGCAAATCAGACTGGAATTAAGGTAAGATTTTATTCAGAATCTTGTTGGGGTATTTTTTCAATCCATTCCATTTTTAGACACAGCAAGCTGTGGCACCATGCAGGCCAAAGGAGTAGGAAACCAGAATCTGTAATAAATTCAGACTGACAATTCTGACTGGCAGTATATTCCCTGCTTGACATCTCTCTGCATTAGGGAGAAGGTTATCTGCCTTCTCCCTAATGCTGTCAACCAAAATCTCAGCAATTCCTGCAAACCTATTGCAATAAAGGAGATGTTAACAATGGGAACTCATATATGTCCTGCACTTTTTGCACCAAGGTAAGGGCTCATGTCCTTTTTGAAATTTCCCTCACTGAGCTAGTAAGGAGCTCAAAATGGAGACATGGAATCTTGACACGAAGCCTGATTTAGACAAGGAAGAAGCAACCTATTGCGTTGGATTTAGAATGGCAGATTGACAGCTGCTCTCCAGACAATTTACCCTATCTTTCTCAAGCAAGATCTTCCTTAACATGTAGCCAAGGAGATCACACCACTCCTCCCTCTCTAGGAAAAAAATCTTTTGTTCTCTTGAAGCAGTTTTGGAGAGAAAGAGACAGCCAAGAAGGTAGCTACTGCGGCTGTGAAAGATTGTTTCTGGGCTCTGATAAAAGTCTACGAGAAGCTAGGAAACAGGCCACAGATATAAAAATGTCCTTTGAGTTTCAGGCATCAGGTCATACCAGAATTTTTACCATATGGAGAGCAACTGTCCAGGGATGGCTGCTATAGAAAAAGAGGTGGAATCAAAATAGTTTCAAGTCAGAATCTATAAACTGAGAGCACTGGGTTCATGTTGGCTTTCAACAGAGTCACAAGCAGGACAGTGAGACACCCCTGCCTCCTCACGTTTAAGCTCTAAGTCCTATCCCCACCTCTACCTTAGTCACGAGAATGTGTAAGTCATGACAACTTGCGGCAGAATGGCAAAGCAAGGCATACGATCAGAGGCGCGGTAGGCTATGCAAAGTTTACATTCCCACAGAAACTGAAAAGAGTGTCTCAAGTGGCCAAATCCAAGCTAAATGTACTGCACTGAGTAAATTTCATAAAGCTTGCCAGACTCTTTGGGAGAGATTACTGTCAGGTTCTTCTACTCCATGATTCCAAACAGGCTGCAAAGCAACTGTTTTGTTGATATCAAAATCCCTGTTCTCTTAGGAATAACTAAAAGTGAAAACACCTTAAAATTAACCTTGAAAGGAGGCTTGACTGAGCAGAAGCAATAATGGAAAGAAGTCAGTGTGGATGTAAATTCTGTAACCAGCTAATTTGAGAGGACTGGTGTTGTGTCCTGTAGTGATGAAGGCATTGAGACACCGGAGTTTAGTACTGTCACTCTCTCTCAACCTTAGGAAGAAGGCACTGTCAAACTCCTTCCACAAACCCAGTCTATACAGACCAGGGGTGAAATCCAGCAGGTTCTAACAGGTTCTGGAGAACTGGTAGCGGAAATTTTGAGTAGTTCGGAGAACTGGCAAATACCACCTCTGGCTGGCCCCAGAGTGGGGTGGGAATGAAGATTTTGTAATATCCTTCCCCTGGAATGGGGTGGGAATGGAGATTTTGCAATATCCTTCCCTTGCCACGCCCACCAAGCCATGCCCACAGAACCAGTAGGAAAAAATTTTGGATTTCACCCCTGATACAGACTAACAATCTGCTGCTGGAATCAATTTTGGTGTAATATGTGAATATCTTCCTCATCATCCCTGGTAGAAAATAAATCATTATGTGCACTAGAACTGTAGAAAAATCCACCCCCTCTGAAAATTCAATATGGCCAGTTTATAAATGATGATCAATCCATCCCCTGCTATATAGGCCTGTTCAAAAGTATCTCATTCCTACCTCATGGGTTTACAATCATATGATTATAATTTCACTCATGTCACTGAGTCACTGAGTCACTGACAGCTGACTGAAATACCACATGAAGCTGCTGCTGGACAAGTGCATCTCAGGTATGTGCGAATCAGCTAGAAGAGTTGCTTCATTGTGAAAACTTGCTTCATAGTTTTTTTCCCTTCTCATGCTTTCAACAGAACCAGGAACGCAGAGAATGCTCATTATGAATACCCCTCTGCCAGAAAAGATTTTTCTCTCACTGGATGTCCTTCCTCATTTAAAGGAGTGCAACTAAACTATATCTTTTCTATATCTTATGTTCAACAAGCTGCCTGTTGTACTTTTCCATTGCTCCAAGACCTGGAACATCCGTAGGAAAGTCAAATAAAGGTGGTGCTTCAATACAGGGGTGGGTTCTAAATTTTTTACTACCGGTTCTATGGGCGTGGTTTATTTTGTGGGCATGGCTTGGTGGGGGTAATGTAACTGGGTGGGCGTGGCCATTTTTTTTTACTTTTAAAAGCATTTTTTCTACAACCTTCCTTAAGAAGTTGCAGAAAAAATGCTTTTAAAAGCCTCTGACGATCCCAGCTGAGCCGCACGATCATCAGAGGCTTTTTTTTTTTACTTTTAAAAGCATTTTTTCGGCCAAAGAGGTTGTAGAAAAAATGCTTTTAAAAGTTAAAAAAAAAAGTTAAAAAAAGAAAAGCCTCTGATGAGGTGGGTAGGGTAAGCAAACGGCGACTGGGCCGGGGACCGGTTCAGGGGCGTGGCCAGCCAATGTTATTACTGGTTCTCTGAACTACTACAAATTTTTACTATTGGTTCTTGCAAACCGGGAGCAACCCACCACTGCTTCAATCACACTGTCATGGCTGCCATGTTGACTTTTTTGATCACACCCTGTGAACATCTCTGTCCAAGACATACAACTCAGTAGTAGATTTTTATGTTGCTCTCTTTAATGAGACTTCCAGCGAAATTTACTCAGTGCGATACTTTTAGCTTGGGTTTGGCCACTTGAGACATTCTTTTCAGTTTCTGTGGGAATGTAAACTTTGCATAGCCTACCACGCCTCTGATCGTATGCCTTGCTTTGCCATTCTGCCGCAAGTTGTCATAACTTACACATTCTTGTGACTAAGGTGGAGGTGGGGATGGGACTTAGAGTTTAGGTGAGGAGGCAGGGGTGTCTCATTGTCCTGCTTGTGACTCTGTTGAAAGCCAACATGAATCCAGTGCTCTCAGTTTATAGATTCTGACTTGAGTTGAAAGTAAAGAACTGGAGGTCTGCAAGAATAACAACCCAAACAAGCAGATGTAATTGATTAGTAACACACAATCCCAGGCAAACTTTAATCAATAATAATAATCTAATATACTAGGCTGATATTCTCAGAGGATCACTTATTCTCATGCAGGCTGTTTACACAATGCTTAAGCATGCTGTAAGTGGCAGCTTTTAAGCAACTTTAATGATCATCTCAAAATAAAGCTCAGCAGCATCTGACCTGCTTGTACTTAAATGAATAGGAGACTATCCACAGATCCCAGGGCTGCAGACTGAAGAAGAGGAAAGCAAAAGGCAGGAAGGATGAATCACTTCTGTCATTGCTTTTCCAAGAAACCATCAGGAGCCGAGCTTGACTCAAGGATGTTATTATCTTGACAATATTCTAAATATCCTATTGTCCATTGTGTTGACGTACGTTGTAGCAGATTTCCTTAACCTGGTTTTATACTTGCCTGAAAAACAACCTCACCATAAAAGCTCAAGCAAAGTGGTGGGAGCAATTCAGGTCACAGAGTACAATGTTCTTTAACAAAGAGCCCATAGTTTCTACTTTCTCTGCATGTCACCCCATTGGAGATACCACCTCCTCCCCTCCACCCCACCCTTCCAATGTAGAAATGGTATTAACTGCTCTGGTAGATCCAAATGTCTTCTCACAATGATTTAACTTCTGGACACCAGGATGTTGGTGAGCAAAATCTGAAGAATTATATAAGAGTCTATAAACATTCCTTTTAAAAAGCATCTGAAAACATTCTTCCATAAACAAAACAGGAGCTAATTAGAGATACTGATTTACTAAAAGATACGGGAAAAAACAATTCTGCTCATAGTAAATGGATATTGAACTAATATGTCCTTATACATTCCACATTGAACTGTATTAATTTGAATTCTTTGCATAGTGTAGGACATCCGTTTTTTACTGATAAGGTACTTGTAATCTGTCTCACACATAATCTGCATCTGCCTAATGATCTTGTCTTCCCTTTCCTCACCACTTCCTCTCAAATCACCCAAATTTTAATCCTATATCTGTCTAGCTGCATCTGACGAAATGACTTCTAGCTCACAAAACTTTTTTTTAGCTATCACAGATGAACATGATTCCCCTACTATGGTTAGAAAGTCGATTAAATCACTATTATTTACTTACATGACCGCTGGACTAATGAATTGAAATATCATGTCCTAGTAAATCAGTAGAAGGATTTTTGTATGTATCAATTCATAAAATAGGTTGAAATGCATTGCTTTGAATACACTGGACAAGTGGGAGAGTATTTATTAAGGATTGGTTATAATTGGTTGCAATTCCCTTGATGCTGGTGATTTAATTTGAGTCATATTAACTAATTAATGGATTAATGTCACATTAACATTAATTTATATGGTTTGGTCTTATAGCATGTCTATCAGTTCCTGAATTTTTTTTCCTATGCACAAGCTGCTGTTTTCTCTCTCCTTCCCAGGAAGCTTTAGAATTCTAAAATTCTTGTCACATTTCCTTTTGTGCATTTTTCTTTAGTGATGTCAGCTGGCACAGAATACTATTGCTTTTGTTTTCTGTTCCAACACTGTGTCTCACTCAGAAGGCTCCCTGATGGCTTTGCTCCCCAATTTGAAAATATGCCAGAGAAGATATTACTTCATGAGGACTTCACACAAGATTTAATTGATAAGACTGAGAAGCTGTAGGCTGCTGCAGAGATTGTTGATGGTGAAAGGCAGACATACATAGAACCACACACTTGTCCTCAATCTTGGAAGTAAGATAAATGCAAATACCCTACTCTTACATCTATAAGCCAATTTAGTCTAGTGGCTAAGGCACCAAGCTAGAAAGTGAGAGACTGTGAGTTCTAGTCCTGCCCTAGGTGTAAAATCTGGCTCGGTGACTTTGGGCCATTTAATCTTGACCCAATAGGGTTGTTATGTGAGGAAAATAGGAGGAGAAAGAAGTATCAGACTTGCCAGTTTGAGTTATTTCTTGAAAATAATAAAATGGTGGGATAAAAATAAAAAAAGCAAGAATGTTTTTCATTTAAAAAAATGTTTATTTTCTACCTTATTGGGCAGGAATCATTAAAAAAATAGGACAGTTCTTGCCACAGTACTGGCTTTCACTATAAAGAGAGGAGTCACCTAGCACTTCCCTGATATTTAGCCTTGAACAAAATTTAACTTTGAATTTGGCAGCAGGGGAAAAAAATCCAGAGTCCAACTGATTCATCATTTGCTCTGGTTTTCTCTTATTTACATAGGTTCTGCTTCCATCTTTAGCCTAGCAATTCAAGGGTCACTGAAGTCTAAATTCAAATACAATATGTTTATTTTTAGCCTGATTGCCTTTCGTAGATTCTTTCCATACAATTGATCTTTTGTACTCTTGAGAAATTGCCCTTGCACAATGCAATGGAAACAGATATTTCACTGTGATCCTGGCTCCACTTTTAGCCGCAGCCGCTAAATCCTACCACAGCTCAAATTAAGATACTGACTAGTTTTAATCAAAGGATGCTTTCCTTCACAGAAATTCCTGCAGGGATGAAGAAAGCAAATCAGAGGCTTTAGGTGATATAAAGAAGTATATCGCTGATCAAGCAGCTCTGTTTAACAGGGCTTGTTCTGAGTGCCATTGTCACTCCTAACACAAATGGAAAAGCTGAACCAGATGCCCATCACAACTAAGTCCTTGATCTAAATGAACAATGGGGTCACTTGGAAACAGGCTATTGGACAGACTACATCATGTAATCCCAGTGATCATTCATATTGTCAGGCTCAGATTTCTCTAGTAAGGCCTGAACAAAAAGCTGCTGATGGCTGGTAGGCATAGATGGAAATGAGGACAGTGCAGTCTCAAATGACATCTTCAGCAAGGAAGAACAGGGATGTTTCATTGATAGTAGTAATTGTTACAAACATGTGGATTCTGAAGGTTTCTGCTTCTGGAAGTGGAAGAAGGCACAAGAGATTGATGCTTTCCAGGCATCGGTATAGTCTTCCAACATAATTAAAGCTCTATTTGGCATAGGTTATCTGCCTTTCTCTAAGGACATCTACCTATCCTACCAGGCAGTGGTGAAATTCAATTTTTTTTACTACCAGTTCTGTGGGTGTGGTTTGGTGGGCGTGGTGTGGTGTGGTGTGGCTTGGTGGGCACGGCTAGGTGGGCATGGCAGGGGAAGGATATTGCAAAATCTCTATTCCCACCCCATCCTGGGGCCAGCTAGAGGTGGTATTTGCCAGTTCTCCGAACTAATCAAAATTTCTGCTACCGGTTCTCCAGAACCTGTCAGAACCTGCTGGATTTCACCCCTGCTACCAGGTAAGATAGGATGGGCATGCTCCTGGTCCTTTCCCTAAAACCTTGTCACCTTATGGGAGTTAGGAATTGTGTCTTTTCTCTTTCTCTTTCAGCCCTATGGAACACTCTTCCCCTTAATGTTCAGCAGGCCTCTGTCCTTCTAGCTTTCCAAAAAGCACTGGAGCTGTTTTTACTTTTAAAATTTGCTGCCAGAATGATCAGCCAATATGCCCAAAAGCTAGTCAGTAATCATGAGACTTATAGTCCAAATATATCCATAGACTTCATGTCTATGGAAATTCTCAGTCATCCAGGTCATGGTTGTCCCAAAGGTGCTTTTTTCAAGAGGCAACTAGACTTTCTGGTTTTTCTTTGAAGACATTTCGCTGAAGAAGCTTCTTGGATGCCTTATTTATATTGGTCTATCCAGCAGAAGATTTCTTACAATTCACCAAGAGCTTTTCAGCATAGTTTGAGACAGGAGTCTTGTACAATGATGTCTGGGAATGGCTGGACTCTCTGCATGTATGTGCTCTATACCTCAGCCAATATCCACATTCCATCCTGAAATACTGAGCTTGTATGTATCATAGCCTTACATGTGTTTAGCTAGCCATTTGTATCTTAAATGTTACAATTCAGCCATGCACACTTGAGATAGAGAAGAAAGGCATACCCAAGCACCGAATAGCACACAGAGAAATTAGAATCCATCCTTTTCTCCAATAAGTTTTTGGCAAAGAGGTGGTTTTAACTTTTGGGTGCCCTACCTCTGTCTCTAAGAGACAGGAAGGCACTTTGGTGACACAAAAACCTCTCCAGCTGTGTCCTGTAAAAGGATGGGGATATCAAGACATTTCTGTAGATGTTGTGAACTGCCATTTTGTAGATACCCCTCTTGAACTGCCATTTTGTAGATACCCCTCTTGTCCACAATTGTTTTATCTGGGACTTTGGAAAGAACCACATTTGGAATATTGTGTTCAGTTCTGGTTGCCACAATACAAAACAGATGCTGAGTTCCTGGAAAGAGTGCAGAGAAGAGCAACAAAGACAATCAGAGGTCTGGAGGCTAAACTACCTGATGAATGGTTAAAGGAACTAAGTATGTCTAGTCCAACAAAGAAAAAGATTAGGGGTTGCATGATAGTTGACTTCTAGTACTTGAAGGGCAGTCAGAGAGATGATGGGGGTGAATTATTCTCCAAAACACCTGAGAGAAGGACAAGACACAATGATGGAAGTGCCTTAAAGCTTCCAAATCCTACCTGGAGCTAAGGAGAAATTTCCTGACATTGAAAGATATTAACCAATGGAATAGCTTGCCTTCCAGAGTTGGTGCCCCATCAGTGGAGGTTTTCAAGAAAAAATTAAACATTCATTTATCCAGGATGACATAAGGATTTTTGCCTTGGACAGGGAGTTGGATCAGAAGTTCTCTGGGGTTGCAGCCCTATGATTCTGTGAGATTATAAATTCCCACCAGAGACCTGCATACTTTTGTTGACCTAATAATGCAAGCAGGGTGACTTGGGGGAGCTGTCAGGGAACAAAAATGATGGATTCCAAGCCAAGATTTGCCTTTTAAGGCTTTCTGCTGGACAAATAAAGGCGTGGGGCCTGGCCTTGACAACCTTAGAACTTTGAGCCCTTTGTTCAACTTAATGAGTGCATCATATTCTGCATATAGAGTGTGTAGAGATGATAATCAGTAATTCTTACTGGTTGAAGTCCCAAATGCCAGTATCTTCATCCTTAATGGCTGAAATAACTGGGAGTGGATTATAGCCGACATTTTATTATGCATTCTATTTACTTTTGTCCCTGTGGGAATATGGTATTTTTAGAAATAAACAGCAGGGTGTCATCTGTAAATAAAACCAATTTATGTTCAACTGAATTATGTCCTATCCCATAGTTCTTCCAAGGCAGGCACCTACCTTGACTCTCCATCAGATGGAGGTATGGTTCCATCCGCAGCTAAAAATCAGAACTGTGAGTGACTGTTGTAAAAATAGAGAATCCCTGGACTTGTTCACTTGGCAACAATATGAAAGTGGTCTGACCCTTTTTTTGGCAGAAATTTCCCCCCCCTACTTGCTGGTTAGTTTAGACCTACAGCCTTAATCTCTTGGTCATTTTTCATCCAACTACTAATAGGCTCCAACCCTGATAAATTCTTTGATCTAGAATCAGTCAAGGTTGAGTAGAACTTTTCAAGTGCTACAAAGAAGTGGGCATGGGACAGATTAATTCCATTATTTGTAGAGCTAAAAGGGGGTCTTCTGAGTACAACTAGAAATTAAATTCTCATATAATGTAACAGGAATCTTCTCTTTACATTTCACTCCTTCGCTGACATTTCCTGTACTGAAAACCAACAAGACACTTCAATTAAGGACACAGAAATGGTTTGAAGCTACCAAGCTGCTATTGCTTTTCCTTTCATCTTTATCTTTGCTATGATTTGGCAAACTGGTGCCCTCCAGATATGTCGGAAATCTACCATGACTGAGAATTATGACACTGGAATTATGACTAAGTCCAACCCACTTAGATCAAGGAAGCCAAAAACTATTCTGCTTTTGCAATGACCAATGATATCCCAATTCATTTCTTTGTATGTGCACAAGGTTGTGAAAAGTCTTGAAGTCAACTGATCCAGCTCTCTTATTTCAGTCATTCTCTCGAAAATGAATTTTACTTGGAAGAAAGAAAGAGGGTGGAAGGGAAGGAAAGGAAAGGAAAGAAATAATCCCCTAACCACTAATTTGTCACTGCATGTCAGCTCATCCTCCTGTAGGCAATTTTTTTTTAAATTTGATTTATATGCCGCCCTTCTCCGGAGACTCAGGGCAGCTTACAATGCATTAAGCAATAGCCTTCATACTTTTGTATATTTATACAAAGTCAGCTTATTGCCCCCACAAACTGGGTCCTCATTTAACCTACCTTAGAAAGGATGGAAGGCTGAGTCAACCTTGAGCCTGGTGAGATTTGAACTTACAGTAATTGCACACAGCTGGTGTCAGCACTAGGATAAATGCATCTGACAGCTGGTGTTAATCACAATGCTTTTAGTCTGCTGAGCTACCAGGCCCGGTAAATTAACAGAGTAACAGAGATGTAAGGGATCTTGGAGATCCTCTGGTCCAAATTCCTGCTCAAGTAGAAGACCCTATACCAGTGATGGCAAACCTTTTAGACACTGCGTGCCCAAATTGCGTGTTTATGCCCAAACTGAAAGGTGTGTGCACGCATGTGAACGCACAGACATGTGCACATGCGCAACAGAGACCTGAAGATCAGCTTGCCGGCAGAAGGCGGGGCATCCCAACACTGGCAGTGTGGCAAGAGGTAAGATCTTTTTCTTTCATGAGCTTCTGTTTCATCGTTTGCAGGGAAACACAAGCTCATGAAAGAAGCGCCACAGAGGTCTGACCTGGGGTGATGGTGCACGTGCCACCTCTGGCACATGTGCCATAGGTTTACCATCACAGCCCTATACTATTTCAGACAAATGATTGTCCACCCTATTTTTTAAAACCTCCAGTGTTGGAGCATCTACAACTTCTGGAGGCAAGTCATTTCACTGATTAATTGTTCTGTCAGGAAATTTCTCCTTAGTTCTAGATTGGATGAATTCTACATTGACTGATTCCCAAAATGGGACAGCTGGAGTTTTGGACAGCTAGGCAGCAATCAGCTTCTATCATAGAGTTCCAGCAGCAGGATGATCATCTGACTTATAGCAGGGTTAGGAAAAGATCCCCAGCCCTCACATACGCTGAAAGACCAAGTGAGTGCAACATAAATGTTCATAAATGGCTCCTTGAAATCAAGAAACATGCCTGAGTCAGGACAGTAAAGAACGATTTGGGAGTCAGATTTTTGTTGGCAAATAATTTTTCTCCTGGGATCTCATTACCCAAATATGTGTTTCTTATAATTTCTTGACTGACTTTGGACTGGTGCAAGATCACTCTCAACTCTCACCCCCAGATCTAGATTTGCCTGCATAAAATCTTGGATTTCCCTAAAATACAGTCAGGGAAAATATAAAGCAGTTTTCAGAAATCCTAGTAACTTCAGTTGTGTTCCAACATTCCCGTTAGGAGGAATAATGAGAAATGGATCACTCCTGCAGAAGTAGTTGTGGGGTCAGTCATAGCTGGCTTTGCTTCTACCCCACATCATTTTTTTTACAAAAGGGAAAGAACAAGTTGGAAGCAAAGAACACTTAGGAAGCTGGCAATAACAAGAGAGGAAGGCACCTGTGGAGAAGAAGCTTTGCTCAAGGATGAAGTGTCCCGGTGAGCTCCATTTTGCCTGTGATCTATAGAGTTCTTCATCTCTGATCTGTATAGTGTCCTAGGAATTTTGTTGGCAAAGATAGCTAATCATCAAAATAGGTAAGATGGTCTACCAATGGCAACAAATGTCCATCAAAACTGCTCAGTACTTGAACAGCTAAGTAGAAAAGCAGGATAACCACGATTGCCCTAATACAATATTTTATCTTTCTTTTTAAAATAAAATAACTAGATGCTCTTGTCCATATAAACAATTGCACCTACAATATTATGTAAAGCTTCTTTTGGGGGAGTCATGCTGCTAAAAAAAGGAGGGTCTGCAGGAGGCCACTTAAAAAACAGTTCAGAAAAATGACAACTCAACTAACACTGGAGATAAAAGAAAAAGAAGACACAGAATATTTGAGAACTTGGGACTTGTTTTATCAATGGTTGGATAATAGAGATAGGAACTGGAACTGAAAAAGTATTATTATGTAAGCAAATTGACCCAGTCAATACACTGTTCACTAAGCACTTATGGTATGTAAAGAGAAAATATATAAATAAACTATTAAAAAAGAGAGAACTCAATTTGTCTTTTTAAGAAGTGTCGTTATTCTGTCTTATTGGTCAATCCTTGAAATATAGTTCCTAAAGTAAGGGACATGTTGCTCTCCAAATTCTTCCTCTGAAATGTGCTTTTCCAAAGCTTGTTGAGTTTCCCACACAGCAGGTCAAAATGTTGTGTACTTTTACACATGCATTCTTCTCGGAAAATCTTGACAAGTATTAAGTACCCCAGGAGTGCAGTCAGCCTTTCGTTTCTTACTCAGCCAGATTCAGCCTTCCATACTTTAATTCTGGTAACTTTTTAGAACATTGCTGGAAAAAAATCAACCTTTGGCATTTTTAGATTTAAAAAAAAAAAGCCAGCTCAAAACTTGTAGCAAACTGAGGATTGGCACACTGCAGCAGAAAAACAAGCTCTGCCTCCTAATAACTGACTAGGTTTCATTTACTGAAGTGGAAAAACGTACCACCTTTTACCTCCATTTTCCTGAGCAAAATGTAGGAGACCAGAGTTTTCACAGGGACAAACCTTCCTGTATGGCTCATAGTCAGGATTTGGAGCAATTGACTACTACTACCTTAAGGGGAAAAAAACACTTTTTTTTTGGTCTTATGTAGCCCCTCAACCTTTGCTACTTGACAAACACAGAAACATAGCTAATGTCCAATTAGTGTATTCTGACACAGGTTTGTATCTCCACAAAACCAGCACAATTGATCTCTACTTTTGGGGTTGGAGACGCTGATTGAAGCTGCGCCAGTACTGCCTGGAGATAAAGCAGCCTAGGAAATCCAGTTAACTGTCTGTCTCCCCAAAGATACAAATGGAAATAGACTTCTTCAATCTGCTACTCTCCAGAAAGGTTGGACTGCAGCACAATTTAGTTCCCTACCACTGAACTGTACTATGGTAGACTACAACTATCATTAGTTCCCATGATACTATGGTGGGAATGCTGAGACATGGGTGAGGCATGCAGAATGTTTTAAGTAGAATAATGACTGTAATTAAACATTTAAAAAAAATTATTCTCCAAAGCACCAGAGGGCAGGACAAGAAACAATGGTTGGAAACTAATCAAAGAGAGAAGCAACCTGGAATTAAGGAGAAACTTCCTAACAGTGAGGACAATTAACCAGTAGAACAGCTTGCCTCTAGAAATTGTGGGCGCTCCATCACTGGATGTTTTTAAGAAGAGTCTAGACTCTAGACAGTCACTCATCTAAAATGGTATAGGTTCTCCTGATCAGGGGGCTAGATTAGAAGAGCTCCAAGAGCCATTCCAGCTCATTCTATCATGATTTAATATACAAATTGAGCTGTTCCTTTGAGGGAGATGAGTCATGAAAGATGACACACATTTAGAATGGTTACTGGAAATCTGATGTAGCCCTATTTGCATTTTACTTTCTACGAGCTGATAGAACAAGCTTCTTTCAACTTCCTCCTGGCAAGCTAAAGGAAAGCCGCCATTTTTCTCAAGTGTGGGTAACCAGAGAGCTAAGGAATGGAACAAGGAAGTCTTCATAAGGAAGACTTAGTTACAGGGGAAAAAAACATGCTAACATTGCAGCTTGTTTGCTTTTTGGTTTTAACTACTTTGGAAACTACTTCTGTAAACACACCAAAATATTCTGCAGATGGAGAAATTTGATGGCAATGAAGAAATTGTCCAAGGACCATACTGAAAATATGCTTAGCTAACCCCCTTCCTCTCTTTCTCTTTTAAAACAAGTTAGTGATTGTTTTAAGAATCCTTCGCACATCCACCTGTTGATTGTCCTAATGGGGTTTTACAGTTCTAGCATTTTCCTGGACACTGAAAATATTGTAATAGCTGGCTCTAAGAACTGCAAGTAGAGGACAATAATTTTGAATCTTGCTCAAGTTGGTCATTCGGAAGGAATGTCTATGTGTTCTGTTTTATGTATTGTGTTAATACACAGATATTTTTACAACCCTGGCAAATTGTTTGAAGTGGACTTCGTAAGATCACTCACGGATACCTGAGTTTAATTATTAACAGATTAATAGAGTTGGAAGGGACCTTGTAGGTCTTCTACTCCAACCCCTTACCCAGGCAGAAGACCCTACACCATTTCTGACAAATGGTAGTCCAATCTCTTTTTGAAAGCTTCCAGTAATGAAGCTCCCACAACTTCTGAAGGCAAGCTGTTCCTTTGGTTGATTGTTCTATCAGAAAATTTCTCCTCATTTCTACATTTCTATTGAATCCTTATTTCTGTTGAATCTCTCCTTGATCAGTTTCCATCCCATATTCCTTGTCTGGCCTACAGGTGCTTTAGAAAATAGATTGACAACCCCCCACCTCTGTGGCAGCCCCTCAAATATTAGAACACTGCTATCCTGTCTCCCTTGGTCCTTCTCTTCACTAGACTAGCCATGCCCAGTTCCTGTAACCGTTCTTCATGTTTTAGTCTCCAGTCCCCTAATCATCCTGGTTGCTCTTTTCTGCACTTTTTCTGTAGTCTCAACATCTTTTTTATACTGTGGTGACCAAAACTAGATGCAGTATTCTAGGTGTGGTCTTACTAAGGATACATTGTTTCCAAACTGAATCTACAAATAGCAGGCCGATTTGGTAAAAATCAAGATTAGTAAAGATGTTATGTTTTGCCAGCAGCCTGCAGAGCTGGCAGCGGAGTCGGACAGTGATGAGGCTGAGGAAGAACATGGGCCAGTCCTGGAGGCTGGGGAAGGCCTGGATGAGGGTTCTGCGTCAAAGGCAGAGATGGGGCCAGGGCCATCGGGGAGCGATGTGCCGACTCTGGAGCCTCCAGAGGCTGACAGTAGAGAGGTAGAGGAACAGGAGGAGCCTGTTCCTAGTGCACGTATGAGAAGAGCTGCCAGAAGGCAAGAGCAGCTAAAGCAAAGAGAACAACTCGGGAGTAGGGCCAAGAGATGATTGGCCCCTCCCATAAGGCTTAAAAGACCAGCAACGGCTCTTGAGCTCTTTGTCGGAAAACAACGTTGATACTTTTGCTGCACTTATCTCGTCGGCATCTTCTGCTTCTGAACTTTTGCCAAGAGAAGTCTTTGGCAGTTTGCCTAATTATACCAAGGTTGGTGATTAGACTGAAGAATTTGTGTTATGAAGAGTTTGTTTCAATTTAGTTTGGACTACGCTGAGAATGAGTTAATTCTCAGCTGTTCTAATAAAGTCCTTTTTTTTATTTATTTATTTATATGCCGCCCTTCTCCGGAGACTCAGGGCGGCTTACAGTGCGTTTTGGAACTGTTTGTGTCGATTACTACCTACTTGGGCCTGGGTCCCAACAAAAGATGACTGCCTACAGTCCATATGCCTGAGTTCTAATTTAAGAAGTAAAGCAGGTAGTTTGATACCACAAATCAGATAGCTCAGGGTTGTAACAATCTGGATTTGTGTTTTGACAAGGTACGTGTAAGCCTGCAAAAGCTTCAGGATGAAACTTGCTTGCTACATTTCTAGTCCCTCTCAGATGAACAGCTCCAGTTTGTTCCACCAAATGTTTCTGAACTATCTTTGAAGTCCATTCCCTATAATCTTCTGCAACCTATCAAGTCTAGAAGGCAGCAGCTAAATACTGAAGTCACAGGTAACCACAATACAGGGCTGTTGCTTAAATTCTTCCAACAATAATTCAAAAGCTATTGAAACAAAAATAATGTGATTATTAAATGGTACCAATAAGTGTGAATAGTATATCAAACATAATAAACTTTAGGAAGGCATACTGAAGTTTAACATAGATTAGTTATCTACTGGATCAGAATATCATATTCGAATAAGAACAGAAACGCATCCAGCACATTGCCCATCACTTAAACTCTCTATTTTCTCAGAGAAAATATTCAGTGGAAGTAATTAGAATACCGTTTCCCTGAAAATAAGACCCTGTCTTATATTTTTTGGAACCCCCGAAATAAGTGCCTGGCCTTATTTTCGGGGAGGTATTATTTTGGGGTGCATGGAGGAAACCAGAGGAAATGGTGGGGACCGGCTGTGCATGTGTTTAAATATTTTTGGGGAGGGCTTATTTTCGGGGAGGGGGCCTTATTTTATTGCATGCGCTCATAAGCCCGATTGGGCTTATTATCAGGGGATGTCTTATTTTAGGGGAAACAGGGTAGGACAGGGGTCTGCAACCTTAAGCACTCAAAGAGCCATTTGGACCCATTTCCCACAGAAAACACCGGGAGCCACAAAACCCTTCCCGTGCCTGACTATTTCTTGAGCGGCCATAAAACTAGCATATGTAGTTGAATTAAACGTTTTGTTTTCTTCTGAAACTTTTCTTTTCTTGGATTTATCCATGGTTGGCCTACCGGGAGTTAAAAAGTTCAATAAATCGTTTGCCAGTGGGTGTTGCACATTGGCGGTTGTGACGCATATTTTGAATGACAGGGAGCCGCAGTAGAGGGGTGAAAGAGACACATGCAGCTCCAGAGCTGCAGGTTGCTGACCCCTGGGCATAGGATATTTCACCAGATAGGTACGTATTATGGTTAATTAAAATTAGGCAGGGAAGAAAAAAACCAAAGCATTTGCATTGTACAGGCTTTTAAAAAATTAAGGTAGTAACAAACACAATTTTTATTGATCCATGAATATATAAAAGGAAATTAATGTAAATGTTTAGTCTCTTTGAACAAAAGACAAAATTCTAAATATATATTTGCAAACAAACTTTATTATTTAATAAAGCTACATAGGCTGAGAGAGATAAGATCATTTATACTTTCAGCAGAAAATCTGAAATAACTGCATTTACATTTTGTTGGCTATCGAGGTGAGCAATGTTGTCAATCTTATCTAAAGAATTTTATTCCCTACCCTGAGAAAAATTAACACAATCTACATTATTGCTTTATAACAGTGGGCAAGAGATTTGTTTTACTTTGTTCTACTCTTCTTTTCTCTTATTTTCCAAATGGTAAAAAGCCCACCAATCTGGTTTTACACATATATTTTAATTTGATATAGACCTAAAAGCTTTCTCCAGAACTACCTCAGCATTTTATCATATTCCTAACATGGAATGGAATTTTTGGGTACATCACATCATGTCCATAACTCTGAAATTTAAAAAAAATAATCACTGGGCTAGTAACTTGGTTTATAAAACAAAGATCAACAGAAGACAAGAAATGGTCCCAAGCAAAGCTACCCCACTCATGTAACCACTTGAAAGTCAGACTTCAGCCCTTCCAGAGCCTTCACCACCTTGTTTGCTTTGGAAGTCCAATAAGTGTCATACAAGCTGCAAAAGAATTTCATTCAGGTTATTAATACTATAGATTACAGATGAGAATTCAATACTAGAACTATACTAGAAACTTCAGACAAGCACAAAATCACTCGAAGTTGGTAATCACATGTCTAATAAACACAAAATCTAATTTCCATAAGTGAGGCTACTTCCCATAGAGGAAGATGTTCTGGCTACCCCAAAAAATTGAAATAACGCTCTTTCTAACATTTAAGATTCAATCAACCAGAACCATGGTTCTAAAGATACACATTTGAGGGCAAATCGTTTTGAAGGAATATCAAGAACATTTGAAGAATCCTTGGAGCAAGGCTACTCTAGAAAAACATGCCCAATTCAGTCAGTCGATTCAGCAGCTCAATGAAATGCTTCTGAAATATTTAAAATGGTGATTGATCATCCTGGAAATAAGTACAGACTGACTGCAAATACAACAAAGGCATTTGGCGGAGAGCAGTTTAGGAAGCTCTACTAAAATTGGATGTAGTTTTTAATCAGAACACAATTATAGACCGAATCCTTTCCATTTTTCTAAAATCACTCTTAAACGACCCCTTTTTCCTCATTTTTACATGCTAACCAAGAGATACTTACATTAGATATTTCAGGTTACAGTTTGGGTTTTTCACCGCTTCACACAACTTCAACACACCCTCATCCCCTATTTGGCTGTAGCTCACATCCAGTTCCCGTAGAGAAGGTTTCTCAACTATAAGTTTGGCAAGTGCATCACAGCAAACTGCTGTAAGACTCGACTGCCCCAGCCTAGGAAGAAGTCAGAATAACACCAAATAACATTTGCAAAAAAACTGGAACAATGAAAAAACCACCATCTTCCATTTGTATAAATACTTAGAAACTGCCCTAACTATGTAGTTAGAGCTATCTATAGCCTCTATTTGCAAACAGCAACTGTTCCGACCCTCAAAAATGTTTCATTGATTTCAGGGAACAGTAAGCTTTTAGTTTTTTAAGATACTGCCAGAAGTTATATTGTTAGTAACATGGTTGTTAAGCAGTGGTGAAGTGTAAAATTTGTTACTACCGGTTCTGTGGGCATGGCTTGGTGGGGGAAAATGTGACTGGGTGGGTGTAACCAACTTTTTTAAAAAAAAAACTTTTAAAAGCATTTTTTCTACATCTTCTTTGGCCGAAGAGGTTGTAAAAAAATGCTTTTAAAAGCCTCTGACAATCAGGAAACTCAGCTGGGATCCTCAGAGACTTTTTTTTTTTACTTTTAAAAGCACTTTTTCGGCCGAAGAGGTTGTAGAAAAAATGCTTTTAAAAGTAAAAAAAAAAGCCTCTGATGGTTGCGTGGCTCAGCTGGGCATGGGGGGGAGGGCACAGGGATTTTTGCTACCGGTTCTCCGAACCACCAGCCGCCATTGCTACCGGATTGGGCGATCCAGTCCGAACTGGGAGTATTTCACCCCTGTTGTTAAGTGAATTTAGCTTCCCCATTGACTTTGCTTGTCAGAAGACTGCAAAAGGGGTTTACATGACCCTAGGAAACTGCAACCGTCATAAATATGAGCCAGTTGCCAAGTGTCTGAATTTTGATCACCTGACCATGGGGCTGCTGAAACAGTCGTAAGTGTGAAAAACAGCCATGTCACTTTTTTCAGTGCTGGTGTAACTTTGAACAGTCACTTAATGAACTGTTGTAAATTGAGGACTACATGTAATGTATTAGTTATCCTTCAATAAACCACTGGGGGGAGGGAGAGGAGGGCTTGAAAAGCAGCTAATATACCTAAATACTGTGGCCAATACCCTTAAATAAACTTCAGTCAGCACAAAATCAATGAAACCATTTGATCTCCGCAAAGGTATCAGTTTTGCTTTGGTGAAGACAACTGTGATTGGCACACCTATCTTTAGAAACAATCTCTACTTTATATTTGCATTAAGGAGGTTATGCTTTTTTTAAAGGCTTCCAGGTTGGCTAATGTATCTAGAAAAATAGCAATTAGTATATAAAACACAGTTGAATATGTTTATATAAATATATATTTAAAAAACCCTGAAATGCAATTACTAAAATGCATAATCTGATATCCTGTACCATCAATAATAACTGTCTAGTCCTCAAAATTGCAGGATTATGATAAGTGTGAGAGTCATGGGAACCTGATGAAGATCAGGCATTTAAAATGACACCAAAATCTAGTGTCCAGTCCTATTCCTCTTCATTCATTCAGATTTTGAGTATAAGCCCCCTTTTTACTAAAAGAATCCTAATGCTTTAGTGTAGGCCAATGGTGAAATCTGAACCGGTTTCGCTGGCTGAGCATGCATAGTGCGCACCACGTACCAATGTGAGGTGCATGCACATAGTGCACGCCAAAAAGAGGCATGCAGTAAGTAGAAGAGCGCACGAGGAGGGGGTGATTAGCTTTGGCACACAATCTCTTTTTTTACTTTTAAAAGCCTCTGACGATCGCGCTGCTCAGCTGGGATCATCAGAGGCTTTTTTTTACCCTTTAAAAGCATTTTTTCTACAACCTCGAAGAGGTTTGGCCGAAGAGCTTGTAGAAAAAATGCTTTTAAAAGGCTCTGACGATCCCAGCTGAACTGCGCAATCATCAGAGGCTTTTTTTTTTTCTTTTAAAAGCATTTTTTCTACAACCTCGAAAAGGTTTGGCTGAAGAGGTTGTAGAAAAAATGCTTTTAAAAGTAAAAAAAAAAAGCCTGTGATGATCGTGTGGCTCAGCTGGGCATGGGCGGGGGGGGGGGGGGCAGGGATTTTTGCTACCAGTTCTCCGAACCACCCGCTGCCATTGCTACCGGATCAGGCGATCCAGTCCGAATCGGGAGCATTTCACCCTGGTGTAGGCCAACTTTTCATAGGAAGATGCTTCCTGGACTAATACACCCAAAGGCTATTCATGTTGTTATTCTAGGTGAAGAATGTTGCCCTCAGATGCTGGGTGGATGGAAAATATTCACCGCAAATTCCAGGAAAAGGAAAAAAGGTAGATCAGGGTTTTTCACACTTGGGCAATTCTAAGATGTATAGACTTTAACTCCAGAATTCCCCACCCAGCATGAGAGTTGAAGTCCATACAACTTAACAACTAAAGTTGCCAAGTTTAAAAAACAGGGTTAGAAGAATCTCACAGAAAGCAGTATACAGAAAAGATAAGAGAAGTTTACACTGTCACTCACCAGAGGGATTCAAGGTTGCAATTTGGACTCATCACACCTTCACAGATTTCAATCACTCCTGTATCGCCAATGTCATTGCCACCCAATTGCAGCTCTTTTAGGACACTGTTCACGCTCAAAGCAGAGCTAATACTGTTGCAGCAAGCCGCAGTCAACTCACAATCTCTTAACCTGTAGCAGGCAAATAAGTGCATCTCTTAAAACTTTGCAATACAAATCTTTCCCCAGATTCTGTTTGCTTTCTCTTCTGCCAAATTATTATTAGCAGCTAGTTTTGTTCCGGCCTATATGCTGAAGACCCAACAACCCTAGTTCTATTTACCCACATGATTCTTTCCTTGCTTCCACACAGAACTCTCATTTTCATATCCATTTGGCTTAGGGCCGTGATGGCGAACCTATGGCACCCATGCCGGAAGTGGCATGCAGAGCCATCTCTCCGGGCATGCAAGCCGTCGCCTATTGCTCTTCCAGGTTCCAGACAGCTGGTCTTCACATGTGCGGAAGTGCCAGAAACTGGAAGAGCAGCTGCCCGGTGCGCATGCGTGCACCGGGCAGCTGCTCTTCCTGCTTCCAGCGTACGTATGAGCACCAGCCACCTGGTCTTCTGGTTTCTGGCACACATGTGCTCGTGAAGACCAGCTGGCCGCTGTGCGCACCAAAAACTGTATGATCATTTTCCCGGTGCACTCTTACGGTTTCCAGCATACATGCGCACACTCCCATTTTGGCACTCGGTGCCAAAAAGGTTCGCCAACACTGGCCTAGGGCTTCAGTGGTAAATATTGCAAGTAACAGAAAAGCAAAGATACGATCAGAAAATTAAGGGAGGTTTAAAGAGCTTCTACCTCACAGCATAGATATATTTGTGGGGATGGGTTACCTTACAGATTCTTGGAATCAGAAGCGTGGCAGGAATGTCATTTAAGCAATCCCTTGAAGCTACATTGCCCCTCCATTCTAGACATACCCTGTTAAGCGGCATTGCTGATTGCAGCAAAAAGAAAATATGCACTAACCATAGAGATTGGAGTTTTGTTTTTGGATCCTTCAGCCCTTGACATAAAAATTCTACTCCTTCATTTTTCACAGGATTTCCCAGCAGGCTCATCTCCTTGAGTGTCTCTTTGGTGCCAATGATTGTGGCAAGTTCCTTACAACCAGCAGCAGTGATATTGCATTCCCACAACCTGAAATAATCACCAAATCATTGCCTTTAGATTTTCACCAACAATAAGATGGGAGACCCATGGTTCCCTCATTTGAAACATTTATTTACATCTTCATAAACCTGCTCCTTAAACTACATACTATTCACTTGTAGTAAGTAGTAATGCATAAAAAATATTGAAATAAACGTATGATCCAGAATCAAAATTCTCCCTTGGCCAATGGAAACAGATCAAGACCAAGTCTATTTCTCAACATACTTGAGCCCTGAAGATTGTGTGCCCCCCCGCCTTAGTCTTTGATGTGAATGGGACCCCCATTTGATGGCAGCCATTTGGTGGTAGCATCTCTGATATTACTCTAGAATCAGAGGTTATCTTTAACAGAAAAGAATTGGCCATTACTAGGCTAGATGGCCATTTATAGAAACATGGATGAAAATGGATTTGTGACTCATCTATGGTAAATGTTACATTCCTTTACAAATATACTTTACAGACATAATTATTGCAGAAACTACACGCCGAGTTCCCTCCCCCACAGAGAGGAATACCAAAAACACCTACTTACACAATTATTCTCACTTGCACTGGGAGAAAAAAGTATGCTGCCAAGACTTATGGTACTAAATCATAATATCTGAAAATGTATACTGTAATATATTTTTAACATATTAGGAAAAGTATATAGGTGTAGTTTTAAATATTAAAAAATTCAGTAAATCAACCCCATTTTCCATTTGAAATAAAATAGAGGTATTACTAAGCAGATTTCCATTCTGGATTTGGCTGTAACAACCTAGTTATCCCCTGGTACATAACAAGCCACTGTAAAAACCTGATTAACTTTGTTACCAAAGAACATTTGATACAAGATTCTAAGACTGCCAATGTTTAGGGAGTCACTTACCATAGTTTCTCTACTTTGCAATTTGGAGTTTGGACGCCTTGGCAGAGGATAGCTAGTCCTGGATCCCCAATACTGTTGTCTCCTATGCATAATTCTGTCAAGGATGGGGTATTACTGAGGAAACTACTGAGGTCCTCGCAACTAGCACGTGTGATCTCACAGCTCTCTAATCTGCAAATAAACAAAAAACAATTCCAAAGCTGCACTGGATTTCACTAGAAAACTGACAAAAGGATTTTGTTATTTCAGCAATTCTGCCTACAATAATCACAGTGTTAGAGATGGGCATCTTACAGCTACAGAACACATGGCTTTAAATTTCTAAGAGTGTGCATATAAAGAAAATTGTTCTGAGCTTGGAAGAAAGCAGCTTCAATTGTCGTATTTCACACATTTTGACACAATGGGAACTCTAAACAAATCCCCTGCTTTGTGTTTCATCATAGGGCCACAAAGAAGGGGGTTTAGTCAATGATCAATGCTATTTATATCTAATTTACAAAACTGGCAAATAGGATTGTAAAACGTTAACAAGCTTTTAAAACAGACACATACACACACATGGTTACACACAGTAGACAAAAAAATTGTTAAGTACTTTGTTGCAACCAGTCCGCACAAAACATAGTCCAGCAAAGTTGCAAGAACAATGGGGTCATTTTAACACAACCTATAAATAACCTAAAACAACAGGAAAATATATATTTAAATTATAAGTTTGGTATTTCTTCCTAATGCATACAGTAGATACAAGTTGCAGTTTGTAATATAATTGCAAGATAAAGTGTAATAGCTTAGCAACAGGGATTACCTATGGAATATACAAGCACAGTTTTCATTTGACAACCTGCTTACAATACTTGTGGATCTGCTGATTTGGCTAATTGCACTTTGCTAATCTTTCTAACTTTTGATGAATTACTTAGAAAGATGTGAAATAAAAACTCCTTTTGTCCTGAGTTTGGATAAAACCCTGAAACACAATTTATTTATTTATTTATTTGTAAAATGTATTGGCTGCCCATCTTACCTTAGAGTAACTCTTGGCCAGCCATCTTTCCTCAGGGTAATAAATTTGTTTTATTCAGGGCACAGAATAACTGAAATAGCTATTCCAAGCTCAAACTGTTTTAAATATTCACTCTGGTACAATCCATCTTGCGTGGATTATCCTTTAAGGTAGACACTCACTTTTTAAGAAAATTCTCAGCCGTGACATACCCCAAAAGCGAGAACTCCAGACAAATATGAACTGTATCTTACTGTAGGGATTGCAGGTTAGAAGAGCCCTTCACCAAGGCTTGGCAGAGGTTTTTCACTGCTTCATCTCCTAGCTTGTTATTACTCAGGTTGAGCATTTGCAGGGATGATTTGACACACAGTACAGAGCAGAGAGCGTCTATGTTTTCCTTTGTGAGGTCACAGAATTGTAATCTATAAGAGAGAGGAGTGAGTTGACTTTCAAAAGGTAATAGTAAAGACATATTATAGGTTTGGGAAAGGTCCAGAGGATGGACTGTATACATATTATAACCTATGACAGAGCTTTCCAGTCCAATTTTGTTTAGTTTTCTTATTCATTTATTTAATTAACCGCTAGCATAACACCAACTCTAAGCAGCCAACAAAGCATAAATAAGATTAAAGCAAGAAAGCAAGTTTATATATCCAGTTTACAAACAATCAAATAACAATTAGAGTGTCAAAACCCAAGTCAGGAAAATTAATAAAACCAGTTACACATCATAGTCCAACAACTGGAGTCACAAACCACCCTGCCAAGGATTTGCTGAAAACTCAGGTCATCAAGCCTTTCCAAAAACACAACAGGATTGGGACCATGTGCATTGGGGGGGGGGAGGTGGTCCCAGAAAGCAGAAATGGCACAGAGTAAACATGTCTCCAATATCCCAACGAAATGGCACTGCTTCACTAATGGAAATCTAGAGCATGCTGATTCTGCCAGATCTTATGGAATGGGCAGAAACAACCAGAGGAAGGATGTTGTGCAGTTATCAGGGCCCCAAGCCATAAAGCCTGATAACCAATACAGAGCAGAGGGGTAACATGGTCAAAACAAGGTATGCCCATAATCTACTTGCACTGGTGCACTATATTCAACCTGTAGTTTCCAAGTGGTCTTCACAGACCCAATTAAATGTTGCAACTGCCTAAATTAAATTAAGTCATAACAACTACAAGATGTGTTAAGGCATCTCGATTCAGGAAAGGGCACAACTGGCACACCAGATAATCTGTACGAAGGCCACCCCAATCATAAATGTTTCTTGCTCATCAAGCAAGAATTAAGAGTCCTGAAGCATCCCCTGCCATTATTACAAACAAATCTGTATACAGATGCACAACCTCATCAGTAAATAAAATTGGGAAATCTCTGAGATTTCCAAGACAGAAACTTACTATAAACACACTAGGTATTAAATGGTAACAACCAGAAACCAGGGCCGCTAAAAAGTCAAAGACTTGGTACCTAAAATGAGTAGAGAGTGTTACAAGGACGAATCAATGTAAGATGCCAAGTCCATCTTCCCTGAGACTCATGTAACCTCTAGCTTAGTCTGGGTGAAAGACCATGACTTTGGATCCCTCATTTGATATAATTTCATGACTGATCTCCTCAATCTTAGTACCTCAGCCTCCGTACCTTAACCACTATACCATATTCTCTCCTAATTTTTGCTGGTTTATCCAATTCTGTGTTGATGGTCCTTACAAGATGGGTGAAAAAGAAGTTTTCTAATGTGAGAAACTTCTAACTAAAACATATTTGCTGTCTTATATGTACTGAAGAACTTGAAATACTTACTGTAGCGATTCTAGTTGGCAGTTGGAATCCACAAGTCCTTGGCACAATGCTTTTCCACCTGATGTGCCCAAACTATTATCTCCCAGGTGTAGCTCTGTCAGAGATGATTTAGTAACTACAGAACGAAGCTTCTCACAACAAGCTTTAGTTAAGTTGCAGTTTCGTAACCTGGAATAATAAAATTGTATAAATTACATTAATGCTTGAGAGTAGGAGAGGATAGCAAGAATCATCTCACTGAATGCTGTGGTCATGCTGGCTGGAACATGACAGTCAAATGAAACATATTTTTGAAGGCCACAAATCCTCATTCCTAAGAGTGCCCATGTCAAGAGTGGCTTAAAAGACATTAAGGCAGATTAAATTTCTCCCAGTATCACTCCTCTATTCCAGCAGGGTGGCTCTTTCTGTTTCTTGAGTTCAATGACTGGCAATAAACTCCAGAAATAATGTTGATGCATCATGTATCTTATGCGCCATCTCAAAAGTGGCAAACAATTATATATATATACAGCAAAATGCTCAGTTGTCTTGCATACAGGAAGTAATTTTGGTATTTACTAACAAAGCTGGAAACCCGTTTGAATCCCTAGACTGTTGAGATTCAATTGCCAATAATTGTTGATTTCATCAACCTGACGTTCTTTAATTATGTTGGACCTCAATTTTCAGAACTTGTCCATTCTGGTTCAAAACTAAATAAGTTACAATCTAAAGCAGTTGGAAATCACGGGGTGGTAGTGGTATTGCAGGAGTTTGGAGGGAAGGGGACAAGGATCAGTATCTATACAAAACTGAGGAAGCCACTGGCCCACCCTGGTACAAGGCAACTTCTTTTTTTTCAGGAGAAACAGCCAAGCTTCTGCACTCCTTAGTCCCACAGCTGAAGACATCACCTCCAAGTCCTATTTATTTCCAGTTAGCCTATACATTACATCAGTCCAGAAGAGGACTTCAAAGGCTCTCTCCCCACAGCCCACATGGTGTGGCAAGGCTTCTGCGGTTCTTGAGGGCCCCCCAGCAGATATGTAGGTGCCTTGGCTGAGTAGCCTATCCGACCCACTCAGCATGGGAGCCCTGGCACCCATCTTCAGCACCCTGCAGTTGTCCTGAACGTGGCTGCGCACAGCTAGCTTGAGGGCTTTTTCTTGGAAGAAGCCACCCTGGCTGGTCCTCTTCCAAAGTGCGGTTGCCACTTATCTGTGAGTGATCTCTCCCCAGTGCACTCCAGGAATTCTCCTCACTCCCAGCTCTGCAGTGCCCCACCATTGCTCCCCATTTTACATTTGGATCAGGGTTCCAGTCTGGTACCCTTCTGCCATCCAAAGCTTTTCCCACGTCTTCCTGTCTGGAACCAGCTCCAGGGAAAAGGTGCGATATGCATGGATGGGCCATCCTTCCTCCCCCACCCCTAAAGAAAGTCTCTGGCAATTTTGGGGAGGAAGTTGCAAAGGGGACAGGATTGGGAGGGAGGGGGAAGCTTGGGAAAGCCAGAGAAAGGGAAGGGCAAATCCAGTAACAGGAGAGCCTCCCTACCCCTGGCAGCTGGAGGGACAACAACATATTCCCCAGGGAAGCAGTCTTCCCACCTCCCTGCCTCAGGCCTCTGGTCTGCCTGCACTTTCTTCACAGATCCGCCTGAGTGGGGGCCGGAGCTGTTTCAAAGAGCGGGTCGAAGTGCCCATGGCCACTGTAGTGTATATTATCAGCAATATTACAGCTATGTGACCATAAAGCCATGTAAAGATATGAGCTTCAGACACATGTAACAAGCAGCAGTTTTCTAAATGGTATATTGTGTGCTGTTCCTTTCTGGACAAACTCTACTTATGTGGTTGATAAGAGTTGACATTGACCAAGTGGCATAGAACCAATTGATCACACTATGCTAGTTTTTATTTGTCAGCTGAATCAATGTATATGTGACTTCTCAAATAATTACACATTTTATCTATCTGTGTCAAGGTGCATCTAAACAACAGCCCTCATTCTTTCCAATTAAATACCAATATTCTCCTTGCTAATTGAAATCAATGCTCTTTTAGAGAGGTGAGAATTCAAACTTCCATATTCTTCTCTTAGCATTATTCAACACAAAAGAACATGTGTTCAGAGATTTATTATATTTATTAATTTATTATATGGGATTATTGTGGAAACAAATGTATTCACAGGGAAAAGGAGTGTAAAGTCATTATCTTATCAACCCAAACTGAAAAATCATTTGAATGTAGTTGACTGTAAATCACCTATACTGGCTGTTTTCAGAAACAGTAGTTATTTAACATCAACTCATTCAGCGACCATTTGAAATTATGAAGTTGCTGAAGGCGTATAGTTTTTGAGGTTTTAGCCCCTGCGGGACCTCTGCAGTCATGTGAACGAGTGTCACGTCCACCTGGATTTACAGCTGCCTTTTGGACACCCACCACCTGCCCACATCACCGAGCCTTGCCTGCTGCCGCACATCAGTTCTTTACCAGTTGAGGCCTTGTCCACAGCACCTTTTGTGCCAGTACCACTTGGAACTCTCTTTCACTTTGTCCTGGGCCTCCATTTTTGTGCCAGTCAGGGCTTTCTTTTGTTTCTCCTTATCGCCCAACTGCGTTGGCGCAAAAGGAGATTCTGGCCAGGATACGAATGGAGACCCGGCAGCCCTGGAGTAAAAGGAGGAAGTACAAAGAAGGCCTTGCCTGGTACAGTAGTGGCAGTCTTGGTGGTGGCAAGGGAAACTGGTAGGCAAGTAGCCAAACAGGCAGAGATGGTGGGGAAAGAGGCTATTGGGGGGGTTGATGAGGAGGTAGAGGAGGCAGTCCCTTACTTTCTGACGCTCAGGTTGGGAGGGACCAAGCTGGGAATGGCTTGATGGTGGAGAGGTCCTTGACTAAGGGCCAATGGGATTCAGTTAATGGCAGAAGCAGAGAGTGCCCAGACTGCTGTCACTAAGTGATAGAGTCACATTACCTTACAGGTAGTCCTAGCTTTACGATCACAACTGAGCCCAAAATTTATGTTGTTAAGTGACACCTTTCTTAAGTGAGTTTTGCCACATTTTAAGACCTGTACTGCCACAGTTGTTAAGTGAATCATTGCAGTTGTTAAGTTAGTAACATGGTTGCTAAGTGAATCTGGCTTCCCTATTGATTTTGCTTGTTAGAAGGTCATCAAAGGGGATCACATGATCCCTAGACACTGCAAACGTCATAAATATGAATCAATTGCCAAGCATCCAAATTTTGATCATGTGACTATGGGGATGCTGCAACGGTCATAAGTGTGGAAAAATGGTCATAAGTCACTTCTTTAAGTTCTGTTGTAACTTTGAAAGGTCACTAAATAACTGTTGTAAGTCAAGGACTACCTGTACACTTTATGACTGCATCACATAGCCTCAGAAATTCCACTCTCAAGTGCTATTCTAACTGGCAGAATTTATGCCTGGCTACTTGTATAGCCACATTTGGAAGAGACTAACATGGAAGGCAATAACTCTATGAAGGTTTCCATTTGTGGAAAGTATAATCCAACGCTACTAAAGCTATTACGAATTCTAGGAATATTTACCAGAGTTTTTGAAGTTTGCAATTGGGGTTTAACAATCCTTTGCATAGAGTATCTACACCAGCATCTCCCAGTTCATTGTTGCTTAGATTCAATTCAGTTAGTTCTTGGTTGGTAGTCAGAAGAACAGAAAGATCTTCACAATGGCTAATTCCCAGACCGCAGTCATCCAATCTAAAAATTTAGGGGGGAAATAGATTTAGACATTAGCTCTAATTTAGTCAGATGAATTATCTGTCATCTACAGCACCCTCCTAGGCTAAGCTTATTAGTACAGTTTTAAAACGCTTGAATAAAATCTAACAGATGCAGCGTAGCATGTATCTCAAGTATTTAAGAATGTCCTGGAGCAACATACGATTGCTTACATGATTCAACATACACTTACATGATTCTCCCCACCCTTCCCACCCACCCACCCCCGCCCCACAAACCAATATCAAATGCTTTCAGTACAATTTTCTACTATAGTGAGCAATTTGTCCAAGATGGCTAAAGAGGATTTATGAGCAAATGCATCTGGAAAATACATGAACTGGAGTGAGAAAGAGAAACCACTATGTGCAGTGTTTTTCAATGCTGCTGGCTAGGGAATTCTGGGAGTTGAAGTCCACACTAAAGTGAGAAACAGGTTATATGGGAAAGCAAAACATTGGAGGGGGAAAGTGAGGGGGAAAAATACCATCCTTCATGTGAGTGACATTTCAGAAGAATTTCTGTGCTAATCCATTATTAATTTTCTCCCAATTCAAATCATGAAGGGAAATGTTAGAATTGTCAAACAATGCCTTCAAAAAGCTTTTACAATTCACTAAATGCTGTTAACTTACCTAATTGTTTTGTGCTGTTTCATGGATTCAACAAGTTCTTTCCATTTTGATGCATCAAATTCTTGGCACTGCAAGTCAAGGTCCATTTCTTAGGTCTTAACTACAGAGATGAGAAAAATACATCCTCAGGTTAAAAAAATAGCCCACTTGAATTGCATGACTGGATGCAAACTAGTGCAGTTACATTTTTGGTCTTTTGCAATTACAGCCATGCTAGTCACTTCAAGACAGAATTTCTTCATAGACAGCAACCTTGCTCAAGAGCTAAATAAATACCTCTGTCTGAAGTCATTTGGAACTTTAGAAACGACTCCTTTGAACAAGAACTGCTGCAATAATTTTGCAGCACACATAGATAAATTATGAAATGTTACACTCAAGAAGCAGCATAGTTTACCAGAAAGAAGGAACTACAATCCAGGGGCAAAGCATGTGCATTGCTTGCCAAATGTCATGATATAATTGTGGTACTTTTAAATAGAGCTCAAGAATATTCTCGTGAAAATTATAGAAAATTGCTGAGTCAGATTTGAGAAAAGCTGCTACCTTTTTGCTCATTTCTGTGATTTTCAGGGGTTTGGGGGATATTTCACCACAAGCCTCAACACTCCTAAAAAAACTGCCCCCTTTACTTTGGTGATTTCTTATCTGGTTGGTCATCTTCCTTAGTAGGTCCAAGAAATTTCCCCACATCTAGACTAGTAGGACCTAACGAACTTCTTATATTCCGATGCTATATATATTTCGGTTCTAAACCAACAGTGTTGCCCAGGCCTCTAATATTATTCACAATCTCTCCAAGAGTTACAATTGCAATCAAGTAAACTTAATTTCTGCAGGAATACATGCATGAGTTATTGTAGGTCCTGCGGACTCTAGACACTCACTTAGTATGTAACATCTTTCCTTAACACATTTATAACTTAATCTTGGCATAAACTGAGTTATTTAGGTTGAAGTGACTTACAGAGGTTATTCCAACGATTATTCACATTGAATAACCTTCCAGGAAATATGTAATTGATCAGTTCTAATAAACCCGGCCTAAATATCTATCCTAACTACCAATCCATTCTATAAATAATCTTGCCCACATAGAAGTGATGTTCTAACAGTGAATTTACCATAATTATAACTGCTGAAGGGATGAGGAGCTTTATGCAGTGTGCAAATAAGTCTGTTCATTCTGAATACATAGATTGTCAACCTCACTCACTTTAAATTTCAAAGCTTGAAATTCCTAGGGCAACAAAAACCTATTTCTGGATTATTATTTTTTCCAGATGTTAAACTGTGATACATGAAACCTCCCAGCCTTCAGGCAGACAGGTCTGTACAGAGAAAACTTTATCCTCTGTTTCGTGTGTGTTGGGAGCTTAAAACAGGAGTTCTGCATGGTATTGTTTCAGTGCTACTCACTCCCATTTTTCCTGGAAGATAAGCTGTGCTTGGCCACAATTCCTATGTAATTCCTGTTCTTGGGTGTCATCCCCCCCCCGCCCCGCCCCATTGAGTTGCATCTACTGACTGAGCATTTGTGCTCAGTATCTTCGTCTTTTCTGGACTGCTAAAGCAAATGGAAGCCCTGGAGCTTTTAAATCAACCTTGCAATCTCACTATTAACTATAGAAAAAAAAATTCCTAAGACTTCTGCGAAAGGACTCTCCCCATCACTATCTTAAAGCTTAAACAAGGTAGAAGGACAGTGTATGTTTGATCTAGTTTGCCTTGACCATACCATCACTGACATATAGTGTCCATCCTTGGCTGAAAATTGCTCCACACTGCCAGCTTAAAGCCAAAGATATGGGAGTATTAGATAAGGTAGTCTGTTATTTCTCTATAGGTAATCACTGAAATGTAGCAATTTATTTCTGGGGATGACAACATACTCTTAAGAATTGTGCAACTCAAATCCTCCCATTATTTTTTCCCCTTTTTTATTCCAAATACTACATAATTGCTTTGCCAATCACTTTCAGATATGCAAGCCATTATCCCATCCTGAGGGAAGAGAGCATGGTTCAGAAATTGCCTTTCGTTATGGGCAAAAAAATACTTCATAATATCAAGTAATTCTTGGGAAAATGTATTCTATTTGGGACTCTCTCTGCAGGAAGCAGCCAGACTGATCTTGTTTAGACTTTGAAAATAAGCAGGGTTAGGCCTGGCTAGTTTTTTAAAAATTATTTTTATAAACAACTCAAGGCAGTGAACATACCTGCTTTTCCTTTCTCCTCCTATTTTCCCCACAACCACCACCTGGTAGGTGAATTGGGCTGAGAGAGATTGATTGGCCCAAAGTCACCCAGCCAGGTTTCATACCTAAGGCTGGATTAAAAATCACATCTCCTGGTTTCCAGCCTTAACCACTACACCAAACTGGGAATTATCCAATTGGGTACCGGTAATTTAAAAAATATTCCAGAAGAAAGCAATCTCAATCCACCTCCACACTGCTTCTAATAAAATTATGAGGCATAATATCCATTAAGTCCAAGAAATTCAGTTCAGTGAAAAGGAGACTTTACTACCCTCACTGTCTGTGGCTGCTCAATGGTTAGTCCAAATAAGCCTTTATGAATGCTGCTCTATTCATAGTTAAGACAACGTAACTTCCAATTGTGTTTTTCACTGTAATGCTCCTGCGGATAATAAAAAAAATCATAACCTTTGTCATCCCACAGCTTTTTCAACTCAATGCCATTTAGGTATGTTTACACTGTCTGGAAATTGTCATCTTGTCATCTGTAATTCTATGGCAGGTTCAGAAAGACTGAATTCTACTCTTTGCCTCATTCTACGGTCGTTTCCTTTTGATTCTTTTATTAAATTATCAGTAGGAAGCTGGCATCCAATAAAGCACTATGCCAGCCTTTAGCCTCATATTTATTTCTAAGAATGCTCCTAAACCTTCACAGATAAAAATGAAGTTGCCACACAATACTACGGTTTGTTTGGAAGCATGTCTATCCAGAGGAAAAAATAATGACACAAAAATAAGCAAAAGTAGTAGTAGAGATTATCCTTGGGATCTCAAGGCTATAAACCTATCATCTGCTGTATCAATTAATCTGATTTAATAGATCATATACATCTTCATATTCATCTTAAGAGTTAAATAGTATGTCCTCTGGCCCACAAACATTGTCCAAGTATGCTCTAGGCAAAGCAAGTAGAACAAGTTACCAGTCATCAATCAAAATAAACTGTCAGCTGAGATGGCGATTTGCTTATTGTCATATTTAAAACTATATAATCAAGGAGGTCCTTAGAAACTGATCCTGTCAATTTATTTCTTGCCTATTCACCATGAAAAGTTCAAGAGAATTCATAAAACTGTTGTTATAGTATGTTAGATTTAATGTTCCAGATATGGTTATTTAATGGCAATATAATCACACCTGAAGTTTAAAGTGAAAACTCTGGATCACAGCTTATGTTTCAAAAACTTCCTTTCCTTTCTCTTGCCAAAGGCATTATGTACCACCAAAGTGCCAATTAGCCATGTGAGTATTAACATTTAAAATTAAAGGTGCTGCATGCTTCAAAAATTTGGATAAATTGCTTTTGCCCATATTACTTCTCCACTATTCATAAAGCAGCTGTTTTTTTCCCCAGGTGCCTGATTGAGCCATATAATGCTGCCACTTTAAAAGTTACATTAACTTTAACAAGCTAACTCCTTCAAGCAGCACTAGCATCAATTTTAGCACATAAACTGAAAAAAGATGGACTGCTTTAATGAACATTATAAAGAGCAAAGCATTATGGCAGGGTCAGAAGTGTTTCTTCTAAATTATTTTGAAATGTACACAATCTAGGTAGAAAGAAAAGTGAGCATTTTATTTTGCAACTTCAGTTAAATGTTTCTTCTAAACTGGGGGGAGGGGGGAAAGGAGTCAGAAAGAAGACAAACAAAAGCAAGAATTGGGAAATGGTTGCAGGCAGTGAAAAATGCCTTCCACAAATTAAAACCACCCTCATACATAAAAGGACAAAAAGCAGCCTGCTATTGGCAAATGAACATTCCTAACAAATTATTGAAATTTTTTTTATTCAAGTAAACACCACACCAAACTTAGTGCCCTACAACTGAATTGGACTATAACTTTCTTATATCTCATTCATTAGTCCTTCTGGTCAAATGACCAAAGAATTATACAAAATGTAGTGCCAAAACTTCAGAGGGATCTGGCTCAGAAAAAAAAATCAGATGAGTATTAGAGGGCAAAGAGTTAAGATTTTCTGTACAATTATTAATCTAATTTACATTCACCCCATCAGAAAAGACTTAATGGCTTACAGATAACCAAACAATAGTTATACATAGCAACATCTTAGAAACACAAGTAAAACCCCAAATTATAAATTAAGGAAAAAACCAGGAGGGAGATTAAATGGGGTGTCTTTACTTGTAACTTTAAAGAAGGGAAACTTTTTAGCAGAGGCCACTTTTCCTCTGACACCCTTCTAAACCTAAAAATGTCCTGGCTTCCAGTCACTGGATTTTGGCAAACCACGTGCGCTTAAGCCATGATTCGGGAAGGTAAAAGTGAATTAAATTCACATGGCAGCAAAGGCGGCTGTGCTGCAATTGCCTTCCCAGGCAGAGGAATCAAAACGGCGTCTCTAACCTGGAATGGCGCCGGGGGTTCCTAAAATGACAAGACAAACTTTTAAACACAGCACATAAAATAACGACACACCGCTTGCGGTCTTTCTCCCTCAACCGAAAAGTAGTACCGTACTTAAAGCTACTATTCAGGGCGAAGCTCTGAGTCACCGGTAAACGATTCGCTTTCCTCGGGGGCTCCGTTTCGTCAAGTCATCTACTTTGAAGGGAGCAACTCGTCACTGCAAACGAGCCGAGTTTTCCCAACGAAAAGGGCGTGAGCCCATTCACCCATGGCCACGAATACCCCCCCAGCACAGCTTTCAAGCGGGTGGGGCCTTCAAATTACCCCAAGTAGTAATTTGGGGACCAGGAACGAAAACCAGAAAGTGCCGCGATTTTCTTACTACGTTGCCAACGACACACAATTCGCAGTTGGCTGTGACCCCCCCCCCTCTCCACCTTTTTTCCTTCTGTCCGTCCCCCCCCAACCCAAATTACCTATTTTTAACCCGACTAACACGAACGCCACGGCCAGCACTACGCCACCCCGCCCCTATCACACCTGGTTAAGCAATAGGAAGAGCCACGACAGGTCTCTCTTACCGGACAGTCGGAGGACGAGAAACGACTAAACAGGCCACCCTCGCCTTCAGCCCCACCCTCTTACGCTAAAATATCTTCTCCGCTTCGGCCACGCCCTCTTCTCACGCGGCCAATTGGAAGAGAGGGAAACCGACTGTCATCATTGCTCCGCCCCCTCGCCAACCAAGGCGTATGCCGTTGCGTTCGGGTTTGCTCATAATCCCGATGAGGCCCGTAGCGAATTTTCCACGGCAACTAGTTAGTTCCTATGGAAGGTTCACGACGCCCTTTTCGCAGCAGAGGCGGAGGATAATGGTTTTTGTTTTTTTTTTTTGTTCGAGATTCGACCAAGCCTTTTTATTTCCTCACATCAAAGGGGAGTAAAAAGCCCTTTTGCGAAATTTTAAAACTCCCCTTTCTCAGCGAGCTCCTCTCACACTGTTTTGTGGAGAGAGTAAAAAGGCAGGCTACGAACAAGGCATAACTAAAATTCAATTGTAAAATAGGCATTGTGCAAAAATATTTAAAAGAAAATAAAAAAGAAAGGGCTGATCAGAAATCCCAATGTCAAAAGCCGAAATATCTTTAGACATTGCTCCGCAATCTAATAAATCCGAACATGGCTTCTCCGTCAGTACTACATGGACAATAACTTTACTAGTTCCACATTCTGGCAGCTTCAATAAAGTCTAAGAGTGATATATTACTTTAATTGAGCCATTAAAGTAATATAAGACTAAATGCCGTCTCCTGGTAACCTCAGTGGTTATTCATCTGTGTCTTTCTTACCAATTTCCATCTACTTGAAAACTGCCAGATGTAACCGTTTGTACCAGTTTTCTTCAAGCACTGCAAATAATAGCTTTTCCTCCGTGTGATGTTTTCCAGATGCGAAGGACACAAAATGGATTATCCAAATTATAATCCCATATGGTTAGACAGCACATAGTATGGGAGGGGCTGTGCAAGTAGTCCTCAATTTAAGACCAGACTGGTGTGCCAGATGTTTGTGATGCTAAGATTTGTGATGCTAAGCAAGATGGTTAAGTAAGTCATGCCTGACTTTTCTTCTTTTTTAGCCATGGCTGTTAAGCGAATCACTGCAGTGATTGAGTGAGTCATACTTCCCCCACTGACTGCTTATCAAAAGCTGGTTGAGAAAGTCACAAATAGAGATCACATGATCCTGGGATGCTGCAATAGTCGTAAATATATGCTGGCTGCCAAGCATCCAAAAGTTTGAACGTGTGATCATGGGTATGTTCTGGCCGTTGGTTGTAAGTCATTTTTTGCAGTGCCGTTGTAACTTCGAACAGTCATTAAACAAATGGCTGTAAGTCAAGTCAAGGACTACTTGTATTCAGTTTCTGAAATGCATACTTTTTTTTAAAATACCCAGTCGTTGAACAGGTTTGTGACTAATAATTGATCCTATCTCCTGTCTTAATTGTTTTTCCCTAGAGCCTGCATGTTGCGTTCTTCTACTTCCAGTAACCTGAGCACATTTAAGAACCATTGTTCAGCTCTAGCATATGCACTGGAAATGATTATGAAATTCTGTACCTTCCACTTCTGGTAACCAGTATCTTTTGTGTTTTAACTTCAGTGGTTGGGAATGTGCATTGCACAAGTTATGAGTTGAAACAAGCAAAACCAAAACTCAACTCATTTTGGGAAAATGGTGGTCCTACCAAAGTCTTTGGAAACCTAAACCAGCTGGCCTAGGAGGGTAATAAGTAGAAGCCACTTGAGTGTAAACAGGAAGAAATTGGAATTTCTTGTAGTGGTAAGAACTATGAACAAAGGTAAACATGGAGAAGGATGCTGAAAGGGGAATTTATAGCCCAGTAGTGAAATCTAAATTTCTTTCCTACCGGTTCTGTAGGCGTGGCTTGGTGGGTGTGGCTTGGTGAGGGTCATGTGACTGGGTGGATGTGGCTATGTAACAATGTGACTAGGGGATCAAAAGACAGAAACTCACTAACAATGTCCTGCTGGAGCAGGGTTGGACTACATGACCTCCAGGTCCCTTCCAGCCCTAGATTATCCTCTGAAGATAATCTACTACTACTGCCAGGTTTGTAGTCCTTCCTTCCTCTCCTTTTTCCTTCCTTCCCTCCCTCCCTTCCTCCCTTCTTTCTTTCTCTCTCTCTCTCTGTTTTTTGCCTACACCCCCCATTTTTGGCCTAGCAAAAATGGATCCCCCCCACCCCCGTAAAAAAAAAAAGGTTCCAGCGATCGCGCGCCACAGCTGTGATCATTGGAGCCTTTTAAAAACTTTTTTAAAAGCATTTTTTTACTACTGGCTTGGGTGAATAGGTATTTAAAAAATGCTTTAAAAAAGTAAAAAAAAAGGCTCCGATGATCGTGTGGCACAGCTGTAATCGTCGGAAATTTTTTTTTTTTACTTTTTTAAAGCATGTTTTACTACCTATTCGCCCAAGCCGGTAGTAAAAAAATGACTAAAAAGTAAAAAAAAAAGTTCCGATGATCAGCTGAGTGATCCGTGATCGTCGGAACTTTTTAAAAAAACTTTTTCATGCATTTTTAACTACTGGTTCTGGAGAACCGGTAGTTAAAAAATGCTAAAAAAGTAAAAAAAAAAAAGTTCTGACAATCGTGGGTTGCTCAGCTGATCGTCGGAACTTTTTTAAAAACATTTTTTACTACTGGTTCGGCGAACCAGTAGCATTTTTTATTACTGGTTCAGGTGAACCAGACCGAACCGGTAACATTTCACCCCTGCCTCAGCCCCTGTTGGTTATGCTGGAAATTCAATCTGGGAAACACACCACTGTGGAAATTTGAAGAAGGCTTAGGTACCTCAAATGATCTCCAAGAATTACTTCCAAGAATCAAAGAAGTTGGGAATGAACAATATTCAATATATCTTTTTTCCTCAGCTTTGGACAGCTGATTTTTGGAAACCACCCTGGATATTTCGTGGAAGAGCAGTATGTAAAAATCCGAGGAAGGAAACAGGCGAAGGAAGAGTTCTGTTTTGGTTGGATTTTGCTCTAAAGCAGTATGGCTAGTGAGCCACAAAACGGCCCATTTGCGAGTCCTCAGTCACATTCAAGGCCAAGCAAGGCCCGGCCATGCATTGGTTCTGTGGAACGTGGGCGCTTGCCTTTGCCTTCTGGCTCCACATTAACTGCGCCCTCATTTGTTTGCCTGGCAGGGCCAAGAGAACGTCTCCCACTTACATCCCTTGGGAAAACCCCACGCATGAAGGCTGCACCTGCTAACAAGAGGAAACGCCTGGGCTCCACGAGGCAGAACGAAGCAACTCTGGAGCTTTCCAAAAAGGGCGATCATTATTTCCTCCAAGCAGCCTCCACTTCCTTTTTTTCCCTTTCAATACCCCCTTTTCTTTGTAGAAGGCCGGCTCGGTTCACTGCGGCTCATTTTCTGCAGTCAATCAGTCATCACATCTCCAGACAGACCACATTTTCTGAACCCTGAGAGACTGATTTGCCAGGCCATACTCACCGCCCACAGATTTCATGGAAAAGAAAGCTGGCAATAAACGTCAGACGACAACTTCCTACTGTCTGGTTTCCGTGCAACCGGCAGTGTTTGGAATATGCTTCGGTGATGCCAAATGCAAAAGAAAACCTCATGAAACTTGGAATGCATCGGGGGCCACTAATTTAAGGAGTATTTATTGAAAAGGATCTGATGAAATTTGGAGATGATGTACTCTTTTTTTTAATGCATTGAGTTTCCCGAACTTGAATACAGAATTTAATCAAGACACAAATGCGTGATGATAATTGCATTGAAAGGGAGAAACCAAGGGAACTAGAAAGGTGACGGTGCTAAAGCTCCCTAAATGCATTAAATCTGATATGGAATGCTATGTAGACCCTTAATTCTGAAGCAGCTTTACCCCCACTGCGAATGCCACTCAAACACTCCTATGCAGGACAGATGTTTAAAATGGGTTGGGGGGAATCTGCCACGGAGTCAGCTAGGGAATCCCATTCTACCCATTGCCCCCTCCCCATTTCAATGACAAGTCTGATTGGTTTTAAAGAAATATGAGATGTGATCGGCTATTACGACTATGCTAAAAATTATCTAGAGACCTTGGCTTGTTTGCATCTGTGGTTCAGCTTGCCATACCCAATTTAGACTGCTAGTTAAAAGACCACATTCACAATTTCAGGAAGCCAGGAAATCTTGTGGCACTGGCTTGTCAAAGGTACACTTGCATGTTAAAGCGGTTTATAGTATAACAAATATTGTTAAACAGAAGTAACATCGGTTAAATCAATTGAAGTATGAAGTACTGTATTTCGATAACAGCTCACCTGATTTGTCTGTGCTCATACAGATCAAACTGCTTGATTGAACAGTGAATATAACCAGTGCACTCACCAATTAAAAATGGCATAGTATGTTTCACTGTAAAGAATAATATTTACCTAGGAAACAGATACAGTTAGTTACTGTATATTTATTTTGCTATAACATTTGCAATTATCATAGTGTTCCATCCTGTTTCAGAGCACTAAAGCCAGTAGAGTAACCAAAACATTTTGTCTTAAAATGTCTATATACTGTATGTTTATCACTAATAAATTGTTTGACATATCTACTCTCCTAAGATTTATATTACATTTGTACACAGAGGAAAGAGTTCTGAATGGATTTTTGCAAAGCATTCTTGCTTTGATTTTATAACATACTGCAAGAAGCCTCACTAAAATATTATAGAAAATGGAGGAAATATAAATGATCAAGAAAGGAAACAAAAATCGCTATATAGGCTATGTATAAAACAAAATAATTGATTTATAGAAAGAAAAGTTTAACAAAACATTTAACAAGGGGAGACTAAGAGGCTACAAAGACAACAGTGTTAAGGTAGCTTTATTTATTAAATCTGATATATTGTTACTGGCTGCTAATTCTGAAATAAACTTCTTCCCATCATCTCGTTAAATCACCATTCTTTCTCATTCCAGGGTTATTATATATTCATACTAACATATCTGTATCTATCTCTGCATACTGGCTAGGGAATTCGGTGAGTTGAAAGCTACATGTCTTAAAAGTTGCTAAGATTGAGAAACACTACAATAGATATTAAAGACTACATGGAAATGTTTTCTAGTTGGGAGAAAGATGGAAGCTAAACGCACAGTTTACTTCATGCCTGTTCTATTAACTGGCCCATATAATCACTGTAAAGTATTAGAACATAATACTGTACTTGCAACTTGCTGAGCAGGGGTGAAATGTTCCTGGTTTGGACCGATTCAGCCAACCAGTAGCGATTGCGGCTGGTGGTTCGGAGAACCAGTAGTGATGGCGGCGTGAGGCTCCGCCCACCCACCCGGTCGTCGTTACTTCCTAGTTTTAACCAGAAAGCAACCTGTTTTTTACCATCTGCGCATGTGCAGAAGGGTTTGCACATGCGCAGAGGATCCGTGCGTGCATGTGACACACGCAGGCGGCGGGTGCACTTCCGAACCAGTTGGGAAGGTAAGTAGATTACACCCCTGTTACTGAATATAATTTGAAACTTGCCAGTGGCATGTTTGATTTTAACATTCAGCTAAGGCCATGTTCATAGCGAAAGAAAAACACATATTCTCGTCATTAAATAATCCATGTCTGATTTCTACAACAGCAAAAACAATCTCAGTTGAATGAGTGGCAATCAATTCTAGCATATCCAAAGATTAGCCTTATTAGCATAAGAGCACCAGTATGCCTACTGTCCCTGTCCTAATGTTCTCTTTAATTTTATTCATTTTATGTATTCAATTCATGCTTATACTTTTGTATGTATGTATGTATGTATATATATATGTATATATGTGTGTATGTGTGTGTATATTTGTTTTCATATTCATATATATATATATATTAAGAATTGTCCTAAAGATGTGAGTTCCAGGTATAGTTATAGAAGAGGCGATAGACATCACGATCTCCGGAACGTTTAAAAGTTTAAAATTTTTTATTTTAAAACTTGTGCTAAGCTTTCGTCGGCCCCTACCGACTTCGTCAGAGTATAAAATCCCCATTGAGGAGCTGCTTGCTTTTATGTGATGCTGATCAATTTAGTCATTGCGCGTGCACACCCTAATGCGCACAAAGTTAGCTGCATTCGGACATTATTTGGCAGGATAGATACCCATTGCAGCACACGGGCAGCCAAAGCAAAAGAACGTGCGCATCTTTACCGGGTCTGCGCTCTCAATGGTTATCCGAGGGATTTTATCCATCGATGTATTACACCCAGGGCCCAGCAGCCCATGGAAGGCACATGCGGAACAACAACGTGGAGGGTGCTCCCATACATACAGGGGGTGTCCGAAACTGTGGCATGCATCCTTGCACCACATGGGGTTAGAGTGGCACACAGACCTGACCAAACACTGAGGAAGAGAGTAATGCGCCCAAAAGAAGCTTTGCCGAAGGAGGAGACTTCCTCAATAATCTATCATATTAACTGCAGCAATTGCGCAGGTCATTACATAGGAGAAATATCAAAACGACTGAAAATGAGGGTGCATGAGCACAAACTAGCAATCAGACGTAAGGAACAGCGCTCCCAGATTTGGATGTATATGGAGGAGCATGGTCACGAGTTCAACTTCCAAGAGACCGAAGTCGTTGCCCACGACGAAACAAAAGGAGGGCGCCTCTTGAAAGAAGGCTGGTTCTCTTAACAACAACTCCCTCAATAGACATATTGACATACCACCGGCATACCAGGCTTTATGGCACCAGGAAAGACTTAAGGAGGACTGATCACTAAGACTGAATGGAGATCGGGGACAAATCTCCTCCTTTAGGCATGGAGAGTGGCCCAATGAAGATGTGATAAACCCTGATAGAGGGCAAGAGAGTAGGTTAGGGAAACAGCAGAATGAGGAAGATAGGGGGGGTAAGGAAGAACAACGCAGACCCATCACAAGATCATGGGTAAAACAAATGGGTTTAGAGGAGGCAACGTGTGTGCCTAAAAGGGAAAGGCATAACAATGAGGGAGAGGGAGCCGGGAGTAATACCTTCAAAGCAATGCCTGATAACACTGCGTTACCCCCCAGGGAGAGAAAGAGGCAACACACAATGGGGAAGGAGGCAGGGGAAAGTGCATTGTCATCGGTCAGCATGACTAAGGCAGAAAAAAAGATAATTACAGGGGGAAGGCAAGGGTGTGGACCTGTTACACGCGCAATGACTAAATTGATCAGCATCACATAAAAGCAAGCAGCTCCTCAATGGGGATTTTATACTCTGACGAAGTCGGTAGGGGCCGACGAAAGCTTTGCACAAGTTTTAAAATAAAAAATTTTAAACTTTTAAACGTTCCGGAGATCGTGATGTCTATCGCCTCTCCTCTCTCTCTCTCTCTCTCTCTCTCTCTCTCTCTCTATATATATATATATATATATATATATATTTATATTATATTATTATATTATATTATATTATATTATATTATATTATATTATATTATATTATATTATATTATATTATATTATATTATATTATATTATACATACTTGACAAATAAATAAATAAAATAAATAAATTATGATTAATACATTGCAAAATGCTATTGCAGAACTAGGGAGCGTATTTTGAATAGTTGTGGATGCATTAAACATTTCTGAGGGTGGTCTCTTGACTGGTGGCTGTACTTTGGTTTCAAAATACAAACAGCTGAGGAAATCTTGTCAGAATGTTTCTTCTATTCCACAAAATATTTACATAAGATAAACACCAAAAACCAACCTGGTTGGAATTCTTTGTTCTAGGGCTTTTCAATTTTTTTCAAAAATTGATAAAATAAAAGGTTGCATTCTACTAAAAATGTAAGCAAGTCAGAGGTTTCTGACACTTAAGGTGCAAATTTCAAAAATTCACTCCAAATAAAACTTAGTATGACTTTTGTTATTGCAAAAGTGCTCAAAACATGATTTACTTTAAAGAATAGATATTCAGTAAATATCTTGGATTATTGGAGGTTAATTCAGTAAAATGGAGGGTTGTATTAATAATTAATTTTAGGGCTTTCAGATGGCCCTTCTTTCTAGGATTAGGTAATTAAAACTACAGATAAAGTCCACCTGGAAGTGAATATACTTAAGTGAATACACACACACAAACTATTTTTGTGGATGAATAAAAACAGTTTTAAGTCTTATTTAGGCCTTTAGTACTCACAACTGTCTGTAAAATAGAGGATTCCTCTTCTGACCATTATCATTAAAGGGAAGTTTGAATATAAGAAGGTGGCATAACCGGCACAGAGACATATAGTATTTTTTAAAATCCACATTAATATTTAATGAATTAAAACAAATATTTTAAAGTTATCTAGTTAATCAGAAGCACCTTTTAAATTAATTGCAAGTTTTTTAAAGGATTCGGATAACTATAAGCCTACTAGGAGCCTAAAAGACCAAGCAGGTCTATGATTTTGAAATTCTGAAAGCTTTCAGAAATACTGTGAACATCAAAAATCAAAGTGATTTTGGGGGGCTTTTCCACAGATAGTGGTATAGGCACTTGCCTACAGCAGCATGGCTGTACCAGAAGTGTACCAGTCAGCCTCTCATTGCATCACCAATATAGCAGCTTGGTACCTCGGTCTGAAGGCAAAAAAAGACAACAGAAAATGTAGTGGGACTTTAAGAGAAGGGATACATATTATTTCCCTTGTATTTCACTGAATATTTGTATTTTATCTGGAGTATTGCTTTTTTCCCTACAGAAATACAAACTATTGATCATAATAAAAATATGAATTACCATACACATACATATTGTTTGAGAATGTAGGCATTTGGCCAAGGAATTTCTGGAATTATACCAAGTGTGTATCTTCAATGTACACATTCTATATTTACCTGCATTGTTACAAGCCTGATGGATAATGGCAATGTTGAACAGCAAAGAAGGTGGATTATGTCTATGACTCTGTGAAGTTTGGCTCTGGTCTACAGTTTATGGGAAGATAATTTGAGATTAGATTCCATAGGGCTAAACTGGGTCAAAGAATCTGCTGAGCTAAACACTTTCAAATCACACATTTTTGTGAGGTAGCCAAAATGAAAAACAGAATGGGGAAGCAGGCACATATTTTATTAGGTGTAGGGCTCAGGATGTTATTATACTGAGGTTTATTAAACTTGCTGGCATAGCAGGAAAACAATATGCAGAAGAAAGTTCAGGACTACTGAGCTGGTTAGAAGTTTATTAATGTGACAGGACTAGTATGTGTCACTAGGAAGCTAACAGTGCCAGAGAAAGATTCATCCTCATTTTGACAAGTAGTCTTTCTCTCTGATTTTTTTCCTCTTCACTCTCCTTTCCTACTCCACAGCAATGATTAGAACCAAAGTACGAGTGTGAACATGTTCCAGAATTCTCAAATTATAGAATAATATAATGGAAATTGATACTGTACAACAAAACACAAGAAAATCCACTTCTTTTGCATAGACTTCCATGCTATTTGCTGAACAATCCAACTCAATTAGATGGTTTTTCTGCAATAAGAAATATATACACCAAAGCAGGAATAGAAAATTACTTTTTTTAAAGTTTGGTTTTGCACTTTTCTATAGTACATAGGGTATTATCCATATGAAATATTGCAGTTCTGTAGCTATTTGTTCTATTTTTAATCTGATACATTTTTGTCCAGGTGTTTTGAGCTCTTTACTTACCTTTAGATGGCAATTTTAAGTGTTTTTATTTTTTCTATGTAAGGTAGGGTAAAGGATTTTGTGTTTTAAAAAAGTAATATACACAACTGAAAGCTCTAAAAAACCCAACTAAAAGTAGAGTTAAATGTTGGAGCCAAGTGACAGAAGTCATGCAAATTATGTAAAAATAATTTAACCAAATTTACATATTAATATGCCAATATTTATGGAGATGCTTGTTGACCGATGGCAGTCCTATCTGATTACATCATGAAATATCACAGCTCTTTTTACAATAAGAATTTCATTTGAGTACATCTAATTGGGGCTAAATTTAATAAATCATTATTATTTGAATGCCACAGAAAATATTAAGCATGTGAGCATGCATTATATCTTCTCCTTTGACCTGTAGTTAAATAATAAAGTGATGAATCTCACCTTTTTAAAAAAAATCAGACTAGTTTCCCTCAACTTACAAATAAAATATTGTGAGTTTGATACTGAGGAAGAATTTTTCTTTATCCATTTTGTCAAAAATTAATTTAGCATTTAATTTTTTGACATGCATTGTATTGATCCATCATGTAAATAGTAGACTAGTCAAATTGTCATATGTCCTATGCAGTTAAAATTGCATACAATATAGAATCAAAGACAGAGTTCTATCCATCCAATTCCAGGCAAAAGATGCTAAAAACATGACCACCTTGTAACAGGCATCAAAAATGTAGTGGGTGGGGCCAGAACAAAAGCTAATTTGGATTTATTTCATCTCAAATCTCAGTGCAATTCTTATATATACTCTCCAATCCTATTTCTAATATTTTTCTTCTTTTATGTCAAATATTATAATTTGCTAATAACTTTTTAAAATCCCTGGGAAGTACACTCGAAGTTTTTAAGAGGATGCAGACTGCTAAGGGTCTTGGATTGTGTTTCTTTATTCATATTGAACACAATACTGGACCTTCCACATTATCGGCTGAATAAATTCACTAACATGATGACTTGTTTCAGGCTGCTTTTCTGATTGGGACGTACCCTAATTCCAAGATCATTTATCAACAAATATCATGAGTCTTGATTATGGAAAATAAGTGGGGAAATAGTAAAAAAATACCTATATGCCAATGTAAGATCAGGAAGGGAGCGAGGGAAGAAGGGAGCGAGGAAGAAAGAAAAGAAGGAAGGAAGGAAAGATGAGACTACGAGAACTTGATAAGAAAGCTTGGTTTTATCACATCACTTGAATGGGTTCCTTTCAAGGCCTATTATTTACATGAGAGGTGGGAGGATTTCAGGCTTTCTGGTGATGCAAAAGATTTAAGACTAAAAACAATTCTGCCCTTGGGAATATCTTTTGGATATCCTCCCCGCTTCTTAATTTTAATATTAAAATGAGGTGGGGGAGGGAGAATAGTTATGTTACCACTTCTACTGGTCCACTGAACATCAGAAATTCCTCTGAGAATACTATAAATCCTCCCTACCTTCGGCTTCTCCCCGTCTATATTAGTGCATGCTTTAGGGTCTGCATATCCATGAGGTATAACTCCAGGGTGAATGTGCTAGGAAAGATTGCGATTACGTCTTTTTTGCATTAAAGTCTATAGAGATTCTCAGTCATCCAAGTCATGGTTGTCCCAAGGTGCTTTTTCTGGAGGCAACTGGACTTATTTTTTCTTTGAGGACATTTCGCTCCTCATCCAAGAAGCTTCTTCAGCTCTGACAGGATGGTGGGGAATGGAAAGATTTATATTCCTTGCAGACAGCTGGTCATTTGCATTCTTTTTAGAGGGTCGTTGAAGCACTTGGAGGTTTATCTGTGTCCTCAGGGTCTTCTTTGCATGGATAAACCTCTTTGATTCACTACTCCAAAAAGAATTATCTGGCATTATTGTGCGCCATTAGAGATCCGACATTTGCTTGAACAATGCAGCAGAGTGAAACCCTGGTGTTTTATTACAAGAGAGGTTTGTCTACCTGTTTGCGTTACGTGGCCTCATTGATTTCCACAAGGTCTGACTGCAGCACGTCCTACAAACCAAGGTGGTGAAGCGGTTTTGTTTTGTACGTGTGCAGCCCTCACCCTCCATCTTTCCTAAAACGATTTTATGCTACCCGCTAGGGGGCAGCCTATGCACATCTGAGGGGCTTGAGAAATCATAACCAACCTCTGTTTAAGGAGGAATAATTATTTTAGGAAATAAAAAAGGAACGTTGGGCTTAGAGCTATTGGCAGTTGAAGAAAATATTACATTTTCATTCTTGAATGCAACGCATATTTCTCTAACTTAATATTTAATTGATCTTATTATCTAGACCCAATAATAGTAGTTTGTCAGATGATTACATCCTTGCTGTTAAGAAACAGCTAATTTATAATTTTATTATAAATTAGTTAATTTTAGTTAAAACTGATTAGTTAAAATATTAAAGAGGAAACTATTATTTTTGTCTTCTTATACAATATTTTTTTTTCATTTTCGCTTTACGTGTTCTTTGCAATCAACCTGAATGTAATACTTGCTTATTGGTTTATTAAACAGAACATTTTTGTATGTAAATGTAGAAGATCCCATCTAGTGAAGTAATAATTAATGCACATGACGGGAGTAAAGTAATAAGAAAAAGTTACAACAACTTGTATTTTATTGTGAAGGAAAGACAAATCGGAATACCAGTTCTCTAAACCCACAGGCATGAGGAGTACCACATATTTTTCATGAAGATTTCTTTCCAGTAAATGAATGTGACTTGTGAAATTTAGGATCGTTTAAAATATTGGATCGTTTAACAGAATTTAGTTTAACATTAATTGTAACGTTGATAAAAAAATAGGGGGGAAAAAATATTGGAGAATGCGGGCATCGATCCCGCTACCTCTCGCATGCTAAGCGAGCGCTCTACCATTTGAGCTAATTCCCCTTCCTTGTTTCGGCTCTTTTTGTCTGGCCCTATATAGCAATACTGAAGAACTTATCCAAATCATGGCTGATGCTGTCTCCTCGACCTGTTCCCGAGTTCAGTGAATGGTTGTCCCAAATTTCGCTTCCTCAACTATAAAGCGAGCAAAGGAGGGAAGAAAAAGGGCTGGGAACGCAGCCTCGCCAGAAAGCGGGATAGGGGGAAACTACACTTCCCATGACCCTTCAACAGCGCATGCGTGGCGCGGTCTTGCCAAGCGCGCCTCCGGGAGGAGAAACTCGAAGCGCCGCGGACAGCAGCGGGTTGCTCCTGATCGGGGCTCGCTTTGCATTGGGCGAGGCGGCGGCGGCGGCGGCGGTTGGCGCCGTTCATTACTCTTCTTCTGGCGACCTCGGCGGCGGCGGAGGATGGAAGAGCGGCGAAGAGGAGGAGGAGGAGGAGGAAGGCACGGCAGACGGAGCAGCGCGGACCCCTCTCTCGGTCTGAGGTGAGCCTGAGGAGGGGGAGAGCCGGCGCCGGTGGAGGGTCGGTGCGGCGGCGGCGGTGGTGGCGGCCGCCCGGGAAAAAGGCAGAGGTAGCCTCCTTCCCTGTCTGAGAGGCTCGGGGGAGAAGCGTTTGTGGCGCTCCGCAGGGGGCTCGGGAGGAAGCTGTGCCGGAGGAGGGTCGAGAGGGGCAGCCTCGCAGCTGCGGTCCCCGCCGGGATGGAAGTGCCTGGCCGCGCGCGCGCACACAAGCACGCGGAGGGAGAGCGCGAGGGAGAAGCCCAGACGGGATGGCCCGTTTCTTGGGTGGCGCGTGTGGAAAGGAGGGAGCGGGGCCGGGCGGGTTGAGGGAATCGGCTGAGGGTGGTGGGGGGGACCGGCGGGCGGGCGGGCGGGCTGCTCTGAGGCGCTGGGAAGAGTTGGAAGGCTCTTGTGTTACGGTGAAAAGGGCGTATGTGGCTGCGAGCCTGATGTAGGCGGAATTGGGGACCGTGTCTGTCTAGGAGAGGGCAGGAGGGGTGTGTGTGTGTGTGTGTGTGTGTGTGTCCGTGTGTTGTGTTCAGTGGCTGGAGGATGGAATTCGTTTGCTGTGGGTGGCAGTTGGGTCGGGGAAGGGGGGCGGTGTGCTTTGCCATTGTGTGTGCCACGGGGAGCTACTCTGGAAGCCTTTGTGGGATTCTGGGCAGGTCCCCTTTGGTTTGGGCTGGGAAGACGGGAAAGTGGAGAAAGGAAATAAGTAGGAATGGTAGGTAACCCGATGGAGATAAATATTCATGCCAAGCCTGGGGACACCGGATGTATGAGAGAGAGAGAGAGGGAGACAGACAGAAAGAAAGAGAAAGAGAAAGACTGAGAGGGAGAGAGAGACTGAGAGACAGAAAGAGAGGATGCCGAGGAGAGTTGCATTTCTGATCTCTTCATGAAGCTCAACTGGAGGAACTTTTATGAGTACAATAGTTAAGTTTGTGCAATGTGAGATCTTTAGAAGAGAGAGCTCTTCTTCTTGGAGATGGGAAGTACTGGGATTTGTGTAGGGGAAATCAACGAGCATCACAAGGTGCTGATGTTGATTCTTGAAAGAAAACATGATCTTGAGAGTAACAGGCTTTTTCCGACTATAAAGGGAAGGGAAGAAAAGGAATGATTTATGTTCCTTCCAGCGACCCAGGAAATAATTTAATAGCAACACCCAGGATCCTGACAAAGTTCACAGAGCCACCTCACAGGCACGTGAACACTGCTGTTTGTCATCTTTTTACAGAGACCATGATTAGCATTAAGTAATCTAAACCTCTTGCAATTATTAGATGGGCTTGGTCCAGGTGTTTGTCTCTGTGCCAAAAAAACAAACAAAAATGGTCAGTATGAACACATACACAGTGGAAACTTTAAAACAGCTCATTGTCTATTCTCATGCTTATGGGTTTTTTAGTTCTTCCTCTGACTAATAGTAGGCTTTGAGTTTGGTTGAATTACAAGTGATTATTTGAACTTGCTATGTAACTGAACTTGCATGATGCAATTACTTTTCTTTTGTAGTAGCAGCAGTATAGAAAAGATAAGCAAAAACAATCCTATTTTTTTTAATACAGAGCAATTTATACTGTGTTCTAAAACAATTTCAATTGTATAGAGCAGGATGGGCTAAATTGACTCAAAACTAAAAACGTGCAAATGTAGGCAAACTTCTGTATATTGAGACTAAGTCACATTCTTTTTATTGTGTTTTTGGTTCAATTTATGTGTTCCCACATCATGGAAATTTAATAAGCAATGATGAATTTCTGATCTAAGAGTTGTGTGAATGAAATACTATAATACATTAAATAGTATTTAGGGAATGTTGGACATCTTTTCAATGGCTTCTTGGTTTTCTCATCCATTAGTATCACATTGGATTAGAAATCAGATAAGGACCACTGGAATTATAGTTTATTGTTGTAGGATACAATAACATACTGTAACCTTGAAAGTCTGACAGAGTTTATTTCCTTCCCCTTCTTAACCAAAGAAAGTGAAGTCACCTCAGGTTTTTCATGTCCTCCTCTCTTTCAGGTCTAAGTCATATTAACCATCCATGCATTCCTTCATTAAGTTATCTCCTCTACAATTAAGAAATGTTGATTCAGGTTAAATTTTTTTGAAGGTGTAGGATAAATCTTATTAGCTACATTTTATCAAATTTACATATTTTTGAGATGATCTTTAGATCAAGAGCCTTTTGCATAATTTTATATTATATTATAGGTGTGTGTAGTGTAGTGTATACTGTCGCCCTGCCTATTTAACTTACATGCAGAGCACATCATGAGAAAGGCTAGATGAATCAAAAGTTGGAGTTAAGATTGCCAGGAGAAATATGAACAACCTCAGATATGCAGATGATAGCACTCTAATGGCAGAAAGCGAAGAGGAACTAAAGAGCCTCTTGATGTGGGTGAAGAAGGAGAGTGCAAAAGTTGGCTTGAAACTCAACATTAAGAAAACTAAGATCATGGCATCCAGCCCTCTCAATTCCTGGCAAATAGATGGGGAAGAAATAGTGGTAGTGACAGATTTTATTTTCCTGGGCTCCAAGATCACCGCAGATGGGGACTGCAGCCAAGAAATTAAAAGATGCTTGATCTTGGGGAGGAAAGCTATGGCAAATCGAGACAGCATACTAAAAAGCAGAGGCATCACCCTGCCAACAAAAGTGCGTATAGTCAAGGCTATGGTTTTCCCAATTGCAATGTATGGCTGTGAAAGTTGGACCATAAGTTGGACCATAAGAAAGGCTGAGCGCCAAAGAATTGAGGCCTTTGAACTATGGTGCTGGAGAAGGCTCCTGCCTACAAGGCGATCAGTTCTAGAGGAGATCAACTGTGACTGCTCTTTAGAAGGTCAGATCCTGAAGATGAAACTCAAATATTTTGGCCACTTAATGAGAAGGAAGGACTCACTGGAGAAGAGCCTAATGCTGGGAAATATTGAGGGCAAAAGATGAAGGAGATGACAGAGAATGAGGTGGCTGGATGGAGTCACTGAAGCAGTAGGCGTGAGTTTAAATGGACTCCAGAGGATGGTAGAGGACAAGAAGGAGGAACGTTGTCCATGGGGTCGCGATGAGTTGGACACAACTTCGCAACTAACAGCAACAGTGTAGTGTAATGTAATGATCAATGTATTGACTAGGACTCAGGAGCTCTGGCGCCCTTAGTCATAGCAACTCATTGAATGACTTTGGGCTACTTATTATAGGCTAATTATTATAATATAACTGTTACTTTGTAGAAATGGCTTGAATACTTTTTCTGTACAGTCTATTTCATACTAAAATTTTTGCATATACAATAGTCAGGATATAAGGAAAAATGATAACTTCATATGTAAAGTAATCCTGGAATTGTTAAACTAGCTATTCATATTTTATAGAAAGATGTAATGTGTGGCAGTTGAGACTGCAGTGATTCTTAATATCACTAAGTTTGAATTTTTATAAGCAAGAAAACAGACATGATGTAATAACATTCCAACTAGACCACTGGATTTTTCTCTTTTTAGTCAAGCTGCTAAATTCTGTATATGCAAAGAAGAGTATAGTCTTGATTTTGCTTTGAAGCTTCAAAATCAAGTATTTGTGACGGGACATCATTTACTAGGTTACTTTTATGAGTAAATGGGGGCACACAAGTAAAAATTATTATTCACAATAAAGGATTGCAATGCTAGGAAGCAAAGCATGTGAAATAGAAGCAGTGAAATTCCTTTCTGAATCGTACCTGCTAGTGAAAGCTAGCCATCTCTCAATACCAGAAGTTATTTTATTAGTAGGTATTGTATTATTGAATTTATATTATTGGTGAAAGTTTTCTTTATTATAACCCCTCCTCACCTTTACTTTTTACTTCTGGCTTTAACTGTTTTGCCTTTTTAAAAATTGTTTTTGTAAAATAGGAGACACTACTTAAGAATACTTTCACACTGACTTTATTACTGTGTCGAATGAAATTAATAGTGATGTTGAAATTATAACCTCTTTGCAGTTTTACATGCATGAAACATGATTTTGTGTGACCCCCCCACAAGATTTGTTTCTTTACATTTCAGGACTTAAACCAACCTTTAAGATCTTCCAAAGATGTTATGCAAGTTTCTTGCTCTGTAATTAGACCAAATTAATCTTGTTTCTGTTGCATTACTGGAACACTGTTTTCTCACATTTTGGGAAAGCAAAAACATATATTATTATTGCAGCTTTACAGTTGCATATCTATTAATTTTAGGAGAGCTCCTGATAAATACATTTTCCAATGGCCAGCACAATTGTAAAATCATTTCAAATCTAAAACGATTCTGTCTGCAGTGCATTGCAGTTGTAGGCAGACTCTGGCTAGAGTATTCTACTTCGTTTTTTTAATAAAACCCCCAAGGCCTGCAATGAAGCAAATGCCAAAAAATAGTTCAGGATGATGGAGAAAAACAACAGAGAGGTTAGCCTAGGAATTTGTGATCTGTAACTGCATCAAGCTCATGTCCTTTCTCATTTAAGTCCAGTCTGGCCTTCTCTTGAGTCCTTTCTCATATAAGTCCAGTCTGGCTCTTCCTCAGCAAACAATTTTTTAGTAAAGATAAAAGTTTTAGTTTCTACTATTGGTATGATATAGCTTTCTGATTTGCCACTGTTTATCATCATACTGTCCATCCTATTGTGTAGGTACTAAATTAGATGGGGAGATAATTTTTCATGGCAACTGTAAATTCCTAAATGGGTACTCCTGGACATATTTGTTTTGTTTTCTTTATTCTTAACTCATTTAACAGCTTGTGTTACAAGAACAAGAAACAATTAAGTGAATGAATATGAGAAGATTGGTAATATTCTATAAGACACCAATGAAGTCCTAAATTAAACACCCAAAAGTGCTTGCTAGTTCTGTTTGAGCAACATGAAAATACTTCCCGAGTGAAGCTAAACTCAAATTCAAATGGAGATTATTTGCCTTTTTATGTTCTGATGTTAAGAAACAAATTGCTTAAAGCTCTTTTCAGCAAGTAGAATCTGTATAAGTTCAACTTTTAGTATAAGCATTAGCTGTAAAAAGAAGCTGTTTTACATCTATTACTAAAAGCAATTTAAGAATTTATAATTGTCCCAATTTAGTAGTGTGAAAATTTGACTATTTCTAAATTCCAAGGTATAGGAAGTATACATTGGCTAATGTCTATTATGTGTTAAGGGAGATAGCTTAAATAAAGTATAGATTAACATTTTCCATTAAGCCATTTATTTTACCAATGTTTTGAAAAAAAAAAACCACATAGTGGCCTGTTGCATTAATTATACTAAACTATGCTTACTTTTCACAATGGTTGGACCACACTAAACTAAAATATGATGTAATACAATATAAGACCCCATTGAATTGATAGGTTCTTTAAACCATGTGTCTTTGATATATTGTGCTGCTAACGAGATCAGATGGTTTACATTATTTTATTGTCTGAAATATGTAAATTGTGATCCAATCCAATACAGTTCATTACAATGGGAGGGCAATGGTGTGCTTCAGTTGAATTAATAATCATATTTTTTTCTTTGAATTTATCCATAAGAAACAAGAGTCAGAGTTATGAATTTTTCCTTGCTCCAGTAGCACTACTGTTTCAGTAGTAATTAGTAATTATTTGTCACAGTTGATGATTTTGTAAAAAGAGAGGAAGATTAAGATACAAAACACTGGCTCACTGCTAGAAATAAGAGCAGAAAGGAAGGCTTTTACTCTTGAATGGAATCACTGAAAATCTTCCTTCTAGGTCTTTTAGAACCATTAATATTACATGTTAATTCAAAGTAAATACCTGAATATAGTGAAGTGTGTGTATTGTGTGTGTATGAAATCACAGTACTACCCTCTGTTGAACAGTTATTCCCTTTAGCACATACAGACTTCCCTTGTTTTAGAAGTTTCTTGGCTTTATACCAGGAAAAATGTCTATGAGGCATGTGGTATCCAGCGCAAGAGACCCAGCAAATATGTATATGAAAGATGAAATTATTCTCTATATGATAGTTGTATATGGAATACCAAAGCATGAAAGGATTGATTAGAGGTTCTGTATGGTAAAAATCAGGCCAATTTTGTTGGGCTCATTTCTGATTCTATTATAGTTTATTTACTACTAAATCTGCTCTTATATAACCTGTGGTTTTGTGGGGGTTTTTTGCTCTCTTTAGTGCTTTTTAAATATTTTTTCCCATGGAAAATTCCTGACTACCAAACCACCAAACCACCAAATCTACCTTTTTTTCTTTTTGTACTTAATATTGTGAAGCTATTCTTTAGAACATTGCAGAGAAACAGAACAATTAGGATTGTTGAGATAGACTTATGTCAGTCGTTGAACTAATGGTCCACTTGCTCTGTCTTTCAGTTGGTATAAGAGATGGCAGAATTGAATAATTAGAAAGCTGATGAGTTGAATTTGCTAAATATTGCTAGTTCTAATAACCTGTTAAGATGATAGCATAAAAAAATATTCCATACATTTGGATTTTTAGGATTTCAGGTTTAATATAAAAATAAATGTGTAAAACTCATTTCTTCAGTTGTACCAGGTAAATATTGTATGCAGTCTATTCAGAGATTTGCTGATAAAGTGGAGAAATGCAATTATTAATCATTCTATCACAGGTGATTTATGCTCAAATATAGGAATTCTAGTGAATTTAATTGAGATTTCCAGGAGTTTAAAGTTTATCTGCATTGATTGTCTCATGGTTCTTTGATTAAATGAATCTGTCTCATTGATCTACAGTTACACACATTCATAAACAAACTCATTTTCTCATTTTATTATCAGAATAAAATACATGTTTGAATGAAACTCTAGAACTAGTTAGCAGGACAATAGATGACTTGATATTTTCTTTCTTTAAAAAATTACTATTGTCTCTGATTAGTTAAGAATACCCTCTTAATATACTTAGTCACTAAAAGAGATTATTATGATTTTCTTCTTATAGTGGATCTCAAAGTAATAGTCTCCATTTCTTCAGGAACCTTGAATATTTAATATGTTTATGGTAGCCATAAGTGGGTTTGATGTTCGTTTTATGTGATTTTATGTTGGTTGGGCAAAATACATGTAGCAGTGTATTTTAATTTCTTATTGTTTTCAGATATATAATTAAATTGATTTTTTTGCTTTCTTGGAAATTTGTAGAAATAAAAACAGTACTACTAATAGACATTTTAAAAATATTATTATAAAAAAGGATTTGTATGCTATCTTCAAGCTCTTATTTATTGTAGACTATGAAGTGATTGGAAACTAATAACTGTCCTTTTGACTATAAATCCTTAGTTCAAATTTCAGAGGTCATGAATTATGGATGGCCAAATTATGATGGTATGTATAGAATGGAAAAAGTGATGAACATATAGCATATCCTTCAGTCCTACATGATTGGCTTACAGTAAAGTCAAATCATTATAGATACTGCTATAATCCCTTTATATTAGTGTTTAAAAGATGACTGCTTAAAAATTGTTGATTCATGCAAAGATTCATTTGATACACTAAATTTCAAATTTTATGTTTCATATTAAAGAAGCTCTAGAAAGTAGAAAAATCTGATATTGAAAGTATTGTGGATGTTTTTAATTTCTCTTGTTAGCCATATTAAATGTAGTTAATTCCCTGTTTTCTTGTTTAAAAATACATTGCATCCTGAGATATTTTTCCTCCAAAGAACTCTTTCTGCTAAATCTTTAAAATGAAAATGACAGTGTAAAACAATTAAACCAATAAATCCTACAATATTAGCAAGAGCACTAAGGCACTCTTAATTTTCTTATCATTGAGGATGGAGGCCAAGTCGTCTAGATTAATTTTTAGAGATTAATTTTGGAGAACTCTGTGCAGGAGGTTGGATAGAGAGTGTTACTGGCTTACTTCTAATCATTTCAAATTGCTTTGTTTCCCTCTCACCTCCATTTTAAAGCACATAGAGTTCAATTCTGACTGGCTCAAGGTTGACTCAGCCTTCCATCCTTCTGAAGTCAGTAAAATGAGGATCCAGATTATTGGAGGCAATATGCTGACTCTCTAAACCATTTAGGCAGGGTTGTAAAGCTCTATGAAGTGGTATATAAGTCTAAGCGCTATTGCTATCATATTTATTGATTAATTTGATTTTTATGAGTGCTCATCCCATCTAAGCCATTTTTTCAAGTGTAATTAATTAATTCCTATTCTCTTCACACTGACAAGTGAAACCTGTTCTCAGAGCTAACAACAATGAATATAAAAAGAGCAAATGTCTTCAATCTGGATGGGGAGAAACAGGCTGAGGCTCAACCCATCCAAGACTGAGTGGCTGTGGTTTCCGACGTCCTGATATAGTCAGCTGGCGCCATCGCTGACTATTGGGGGCGAATCATTGGCCACCACGGAAAGGGCTCACAACTTGGGCGTCCTCCTGGATTCACGGCTGTCTTTAGAAGAGCACTTGATGGCCGTGACCGGGAGGATTTTTCATCAGGTTCGCCTGATCCGCCAGTTGCGTCCCTTTCTAGATTGGGACTCTCTACCCACAGTCACTCATGCCCTTGTCACCTCTCGTCTGGACTATTGTAACGCTCTCTACATGGGGCTCCCCTTGAGGTGCACTCGGAGGCTCCAACTGGTGCAGAGTGCGGCCGTGCGGGTGGTTATGGGAGCAACGTGGAGTTCCCATGTAACACCTCTCCTGCACGAGCTGCACTGGCTCCCGGTGGTCTTCCGAGTGCGCTTCAAGATTCTGGTTATCACCTTTAAAGCGCTCCATGGCTTAGGACCTGGTTATCTACGGGACCGCCTGCTACCACCAATAGCCTCCCACTGGCCAGTACGCTCCCATAGAGAGGGACTCCTCCGGGTGCCGTCGGCGAAACAATGTCGACTGGCGGCCCCTAATGGGAGAGCCTTCTCTGTGGGGGCACCTACGATCTGGAACGAGCTCCCCCCGGAGATACGGAGGATCCCGGATCTGCGCACCTTCTGTCGCGCGCTTAAGACTTTTTTATTTCATCAAGCTGGCCTGGCCTAAATCTTCTCCCCTTTTTAAATGTAAATTTTAATTTGTTTTAAATTATGGGGTATTTTAAATTCAGCCAAATTATTTAATTCGTTTTTAATTTATTTTAAATTTTTTGTATTTATGTGTTTTATCTTGTGGCTGTTCACCGCCCTGAGTCCTTCGGGAGAAGGGTGGTATAGAAATTTAATAAAATAAATAAATAAATAAAATAAATAAAATAAATTTTCAGTGTATGTGTAATTTATGATCATACGCTCTAATATAATGTATGTTTATTTGAAAGGAGGTAACTTAAGATTTTCATACATTAGAGCTGCAAGTAATCTAGAAATTGATCTATATAAAGGTAGCCTTTAGATAAAAAAACATACTGAATTGAATGCTTACAGGAAAATTAATATTTTAGAAACTTTGCTGGGGCCTTGATACAATAAATGTTATTCTTTTGTATTTGCTAAAACATATTTTCAGAAAAGTAATGCACTATTTCAGTGATTTATTTAGAGTAACTCTGACTCAATTTTCAACTTCTGGTTAGAAATATAGATTCTACTTTCTGTGATTTTTTTCCCCCTTTTGGGGGATGGTCAATGGCAACTTTCGCTAGCTGTAAATTTGCTCTCATGGGCTGTCTGATGTCAGCATAATTATTTCCTTCTTAAAGTCCAATTATTTTTGTAAGTATGGGCTTTCTGTCCTACTGTATTAGCCACTAGGAAAGAACGGCATGCTGAAGCACATACTATAAGATCAGATTTTATCTTTTGGGTCAGGCTAAATTAACTTTATGGTGTTGTGATATCCAAACTTGTAGCTAAAGAAGCTATCCTTTTATTGCCTAATTTGAGCAGACTACAGAATGTCCAAATAGGACCAAATGATTTTATTTGGGGAATAAGAATGCTTATTTCAATGTAAGCATTCTTTGTCAAAATTGTCTGTTGATATACTTTTATGTCTACAAAATGTAAAAATAGGCATCTCAGTTTATAAACTTAAATTATACTTCCCTCTTTGAGCACCTCTTTTCCCTCAGATCAGAAACTGATGATCTCCCCTCATAGAAGAGCTTTCATAGTGTATTGCTTTGTTTGGTTACTTCTGTCTTTTTTCAGTTTTAACATCTCTATTTTTAAGCTGTGATAACTTGTGCATGGTATTCTGATGAAAACGTACAACATATTGTAAAGTCATTCTGAAACTACAGTTTTATTTTTACGTCATCTCCTAAGCTTCCCACACATGAAATTTGCCTTCTGTACAGAAGATCTCTATAATTTCAGAGTTATCCTTTAGCTTTTTTCTATGCTCCAAGATTCTTATCCTAGTTGGAAAGTGTTTTGTCAAATCATATTAGCAAATACGTTTGTCTCAGTCTGCATTACTTTACATTTGCTTACACTGAGCTACATAGTTTGGAAGACTCATTTTGTAGTTTTTCACAATCTCTTTTAAAAACAACTTCAGATAAATGTTTATTGTCAACAACCTTCACCATTTCCTTATTTATCCATAATTCAGATCATTTATAAAGTTAAAAATTACTTAAATTCTATAATAATTTTGAAGGCTTCACTGGCTTAACTTGTACTGGCTTAAAAATTATTTTAAAAAATGTTTTAGACCTCATGAGGACACAGTATTACACTGCTGTTCTTAAAGCAACTACAGGTAGTCCTTGACTTACAACAGTTCATTTAGTGACCGTTCAAAGTTACAAAATCACTGAAAAAGTGGCTTATGACCGTTTTTCATATTTTATGACCATTGCTGGATCTCCACGTTCACGTGATCAAAATTGAGATGCTTAACTCATATTTATGACAGTTGTAGTGTCTCGAGGTCATGTGATCACCTTTTGTGACCTTCTGACAAGCAAAGTCAATGGGGAAGCCAGATTCACTTAGCACTTGTGTTACTAATTTAACAACTGCAGTGATTCACTGCAAGAAAGGTCATGAAATGGGACAAAACTCAGTCAACAAATCTCTTGCTTAAGAACAGAAATTTTGGGCCCAGTTGTGGTTGTAAGTCGGGACTACCTGTAGTATCTTTTTCAGGCTTCTACTGTAGTCAGAAAAATGTTGCCACTGCTCTAAGAATCACATTAACTTTCAGGAGTAGAACCTTAATGTAATAGCAGCTTTTTTCAAACTTATGTGGAATCCTGAAAAAAAGAAGTGTGCTTTAATGTATAGCAAAGAGATCCTGGGCTTGCAGAAATGCCTTTTCTTAAGAAATTTAAGTTTCCTTTGCGTAGATCATAAATACTCATTTCTTAGATAAGAACTAAGTTAGCCTGATAAGTGCTATTCAGGAGATAAATACCTTTATCTGATAAATGGATTGTATGAAATAGATATTCCATTCATGCGGTTAAAACCTGACTTTTGAACACTCATTTTATTTGATTTTTTAAAAATCCTACCTTTACTATTGGTTTAACTCAAGGTGGTGAACATACCTAATACTCCTTCCTTCTCCTATTTTCTCAACATCAACAAAACTGTAAGGTGGGTTGCGCTGAGAGAGACGGGCCCAAAGTTATCCAGCTGGTTTTCATGGCAAAGATGGGACTAGAGCCAGTGTGTTTTATGAGCTCTGATGTTAGGACAATTATATATACTGTACTGCAGGGGTGTTAAACTAAATTTCATTGAGGGCCACATCAGGGTTGCGTTTGACCTTGGGGGGCTGGGATAGGCGTGGCCAGCTTGATGTCACTTGTGTCTGGGGTGCCTGTGGTGGCCCGAGTGCTCTGCCAGCGAAAATGGGCTCCCAAGCTCCGCTTTTGGCCACGACGGCCTCCTGCAGCCCTCTGCCAGCAAAAATGAAGCTCGGTGGGGCCATGTATGTCCCCCTGAGCTCCGTTTTCTCTGGCAGAGGACTGCAGGAGGCCATCGTGGCCAAAAACAGAGCCTCCCATACTCCATTTTTGCTGGCAGAGGCACTGTGGGCCGGTCCTTCGCTGTTTCCAGGGCGACCCCATGGGCCCAATCTAAGCACCCTAAGTTGAATTTGACACCCTTGCTTACTGCTATGACATATCTGAATGTACATAAGAACACAGGCAGTGCCTTGCTGGATCAAACCCCTGTCCCATCTAGCTCAAAAGTCTGTTCTCATAGTGGCCAACCAACTGTGCAAGGAAACCCCTAGAAGCCTATCAACAGTGGCCTTCTGAGGCAGTTATTGCCATCAATGTTGATAGCCATTGATTCCCATGAAGCATGAGTCCAACCCCTTTTTTGAAGTCATGCAAGCTGGTAGAAAAGTAAACCTGCTTTTCATCAAATGTTATAAGATGAAGCCACCCTGAAATAGATATATCTTAATGAGTTTCTCATTCTGAATCAAACTTTTTTTTCTCTCTCTCTCAAGTTGATCAGGACCTTAGAGGAAATGCATGGTGACATCTGTGCTGAACACATACTTAATGCCACTTTCTGGACTTGATACAAAGTGCTGTATATTACCTTCAAAGCCCAGATCATCTGAGAAATCCTTGGTGATTCTCTCCCCACTCCACTCATTAAGGTTATCCAAGGTGATGTGCTAATAATTACCACAAGATTGCCCCATGCCAAATTGAGGCTGAGCCTTCTGTGTAGATGTCCATTTCTTAATGAATTAAGGAATCTAATATTTTGGTTGGCTTTTAGAAAGCTTTAACAAATATCTACATTATTGCAATAGGGTTTTAATTATTGAAGTTTTTTAGTATTTTAGTATTCATGGTTTGTAACTTGTTTTTGTGCTTTTTATTTTTGTAAACTACCAGGAAACATTGGTCATGCTCCTGCCGCCTATCACTGCCGCCTGGAATGGGCCAAAAACGAGATGCGCGGAGGCTGAAAATGGGTTGTGCAGAGGGGGCCGGTGGGCGGGCGGGGCTTCAGCAACATTCGCTGTATAAGATGCATAGACATTTCCACCCACTTTTTTGGGGGGAGGGGAAGTGTGTCTTATACACCGAAAAATACGGTAAATGCTATTGAATTCAGATTCAGTTCTGTATCAACATATAGAAGATTGCACTGTTAATATTAACTATGACAATGTACAAATCCAGAGCAGTACATAACCAGATATCTAGTCTAATTGTGTAATTGTGAAATCTGATCATATCTGAATAGATCATATGTGATCTATGTGATAGATCTATTACATACAGAATGTGAGATCTGTGCTTTATTAGTGTAAAACTCACATAGGCATACATATCAAAATATAGATTTATATGCTCCTATTCTTGAATATATTTCCTATAGGACACACACACACACACACACAATATTTTGAATAAATAATGGGTAGTGTATAAATAGAAATTTGCTGCTGAATTTTGTATGCATACATTTTTGCAGGTGTTCATATGTTTGAAGTTGCCCTTTGTTTTATTTAGTAAACAGTTTTTCCAATCCACCAATAATTGTGTCCTCATTCGAAACACTGGAGTCTGTCAAGAAATGTTCCCTAATATGCATTTTGCTTGACTCTTTGCTTTCTGCCTACGAACATCTGTGGTTTTGTGTGTTTCTGAACAGGATGTTGCAACTGAACTGATGCAGCATCAGGTGAAGCTTGAAACTGCCCACAAATAGAACAAGCTTTTATAGACAAAGCATGCCGACTGAGTACAACTTAATGTCAGGGGACTAAGCAGGTATCAAAGTTGCTGTATTGGGTGGTGGTAGGAAATTATTTAGCAAGTGACTAAAATGTCCTTCCATGTTGATTACTGAAAATCCACAAATTATCCCAGGTTCTCTGAAGCTGAGTGCAAAACCATCAGCAAAGCCATGACTTTGGAGTGCTGCTCATACCAGCATGAATATCTTAAGTCTCTTGAAGACCCCACTTGAGCCTTTGCAGAGTCTTAGGAACCCAAAGAACAAAGTTTAAAAAATCCCAACATAGATGATCCCTGGTAGAGGTCTTATCAGAGTAACTCTCTTAAGTAGCAGTCCAAAAACAAAGAAAAAATCCTTCAGGGAATGTGGGAACAGTGTAGAGATTGACTCAACTTCTGCTTTCCAGTAACATTTTTAATTACATGTAGTATGCTTGCTATAAAATTGTATTTATTTTTCTATAACATGTACAATATGTGTATATGGAAGAATAACTCAGATCTTTCAAGAAGTATTTACCAAAAAATCAAAACCAAAATTAGTACTGTACTACGATAGTAATTTTATTGAACACCAGAAATTCCAAGAAGAGCTCAGCAATAATAAGTACTATGTAGAATGGCAAAAATATGAGAGCAGATGTGAAAGGGGAGAGAGATAAAATGTTGAATGTAGGAATTATAGAGCTACATACAGGGAACTGTATTCTTCCATTGTTTTTTAAACCTGCTGTATCTGTGACTATACCAGCTTGAGAAATCCTTAACAATATGTGTATTTACTTACAAAAATGTATATACCACCCAGCTCATACGTCTCCAGGGATTTTACAAAATTAAAAACAGGCACCACCACATCAAAGGCAGTGAACTCCAGCACAATAATTATATGCCACCAAAGCAAGAGTTGTAAAATTGCTATAAATCTTTTTAAATACTCTAAAGTCAACCACCAAGCACCCGATTAAATAATGTAGTCTTTATCATCTTTGAAACACCAATTAGAAAGAAGAGTGCTGGGCCAATCCCCTAAGGCAGGGTGTTCCTTAGGAAGGGCTATTATAAGGTTTGTCCTCAGGGCCATATCCCTCTGATTTGATACAGTCAGTAAGCTTCCAGCAAATGTGTTGTGAAATGGAGAATACCTGTTTATTCTTCTCACTTCTTTAGTATTTAAAATGAATGAATTCAATTGATAGGCTTCAATATAAGGTTCCTCATTTCACATAGAAGAGAATTTGTTTTATAGTGTTGGATTTTTAAAAAAATGTTATATTAATGTTCCATAAAGATTGATGGTGTTGCTGTTGCTGATAATGATTACATGAAGCAACGTTACTTGTGAACCTGTTTGGCTGGAAATGGGATAGGGTACTGATGTTTGTTTTGTTGCAGCGAGATATAAGAAGGGTGTGGTTGTTCCTAGTTACTATTTGATGTGGTTCAGTATCCTCTCAATCCTATAATAAGCTTGGGACTCAGATGTTGAGCACAGAAAATGCTGGAGTTGTACAACAGTTTCGGTCAATACTTCTGTATACTGCATTGGCAAGCCTGAAAAATTGGAGAAAGAAGGAAAATAGCCTATCTTGGGATATGTTTGAGGTGGGTTTGGGTGTGAATAATAATGGAGGGGGAAATTAAAAAGCCTAAATGATATATTTTATGCACCTGTTGATATTACTGTGAATTTATCAGTTTTTACTTCTTTCACATCTTATGTAACATAATATCGCCTTCCTGTGAATAGAAATAATGTGCTTCATTGGACAGATTCAGAATTTTTGGAGAAAGAAAATGATTTCTACTGAAATGTAGGGAGAATTTAACATTTAATTTGAATTTATAAGTATTCTGTTGTGAAACTGCATCTCTTCTAAAAACAAAGCCATGTGATCGAAAACTGTATGCTTAAGAGAGAGGCTATTCAGCTCAATGAGACTGATATCTGAATGAATATCAGTAGTAGCCTCCCCTACCCTGGTATACGTTTATTGAATTTCCAGAATTCTCACTTTATACTGATGATTTGGGGAGTTGAAATCCAGCATATGAAGATTTTTAAGTTAGGGAAGACAGATGTATATTAGTATACATTTTTAAAAAACTATCTAGAACTGTACTTAATACATTCACTCTTTTTACCTAACTTTTTACCTTGTAAGATATTTGTACTTTGTCAGAAAGTTGTTTATAAAAAGGATAGGAAATAGGACTTTTAAGGACCTGTGAATTTGGGCTGGCTTCTTTCTCTTTCAGAATATCTGCTTATTTTGCTTACTATTACTGTTCTGTAAGATGCTCCTTATAATCAGAAGTATTCTATTTCTCATGGCTATGCATTTAAAAGCATGTTGTTCAAATTATGCTAATCTGATGGGTAAAAAGCCACTAAGTCTCAATTGCTGCAAAAGAATAAATACTAGTATTTATTCCTAGAATCTAGTATTGTAGTCTTGAGCAACAATAATATAATTAGATCATTAATTAAATAATCAATCCCAGCCAGTCAAATATTGAATTTAGTGTATATTCTGACAATCACACATGACAAAAACAAGGTAACTGCTCAAGCTTTATCTGCTACTGAGACAGAATTTAATGTTAGGCTTACACAATTGCTATATTAAGTAAACAAGCATGCTTGTTTAACTTTTATACAAGGTGTTAATTTTTACATCAACCTGATGCTAACACTTACATAATTACATGAAATATATTACTACCAAAATATATTTGTCACAGGAAATTGGTGAGGTGGTGTAATATGTAAATCACTGATTATAAAAATATGTTCAGGACTCTCTGAGCCAATCCTTTACTACTATTTATTTGGCATCTGTATATGAATACATCTTGTCTTGTGATATAATTTTTAGTGTTTGATGATACCTCATAATTCTCTTCTGTATCAAAACAATCCGAAGGGATCATGGCCTTGGCTTATCCAGTGGTCATGCATGATCTCATATTTGTCTTGGAAGAAATAAAGTAAATTCATTTTCATGTTGAGAAGCTAGTGACTTTACCTGGAATGTCATTGGTTGGATTAAGAAAATGGATAATGTATCATTGTGAGAAGGGTTGATGCCTTCAGCTTGAAGAAAGTTGCAGTATGCACCCCTTACAAGTTTCTCCTTCGATCTGTTCAGTTATGACAGCTATCTCCTAATGTCTAACTTCCCATTCTTGTGGAAAACCGTTAAGAGGTTAATATGAAGACAGCTTTATAAAAAGTGGGTTTTCAGGATTCAGACGTGGTCAAGATTGCACTAGTGGATTACTTCTGTTCAGGGTTTGAATGAGTCTAGCAGCTGTTTCCTGGTTCTTTTGGATCTTTCAGCTGCATTTCTGTGAGATTGATCAAAATATCTTTTTTGATTAATTGCAAAGAGTGGAGATGGAGGCACTGTATTACAGTGTTTCCTTTCTTTTATTAGGAGATGATTTCATTCATTGATTAGGGGGTAGAGAGGGTTTCCAGTGATCACTTACTTGTGGGATGCATAGATTTCAGTCTTCTCCCATGTTATTTAACATCTATATAAAATTGTTGAGATCGTATATCAGTTTAAGATGAGGCACTATCAATACAGGTAGTCCTCAATTTAGGACCACAATTGAGCCCAAAATTTCTGTTGTTAAGTGAAACACTTGTTAAGTGAGTTTTGCCTCATTTTATGATCTTTCTTGCCACAGTTGTTAAGTGAATCACTACAATTGATAAGTTAATAACACGGCGGTTAAGTGAATGTGGCTTCCTTATTGATTTTGCTTGTCAAAAACTTGCAAAAGGTAATCACATGTCCTTGGGACACAGCAACAGTCATAACTATGAATCAGTTGTCAAACATCTAAATTTTGATAACATGGTCATGGGGCTGCTACAAAGGTCATAAGTGTGAACAATGGTGATACGTCACTTTTTTCAGTACTGTTATAACTTTCAACTGTCACTAAATGAACTATTTTAAATGGAGGACTACATGTATACAGATCATATCTAGCTTTACATTGCCATTCTGGTAAAGTTAGGCATCATCCACATATTGTTCCAGTGTCTGAAGGCCATCAGGATTAGGATGGGACAAAACAAGCAGAAACTGACCTCAAGAAGGAGGAAGTCATTGTTTGTTATCTAGGAACTCTGCTCCAGTATTATCTCCTGAGAGGAAGGCATTAAACCTCACAGAGCAGGTTCATTATAGAAGACTGGACTCAAGGTTCCTGGACTTAAGGTTCCTGCTGAAAAGAAAAATAGAATCTATAGCCAGTGGAAGGAGCAGTGTATTGTTGCTCAATCCTGATCATTGCCCCAGTTGTATCCTTTTATGGAATGAAAGAACCTCACTGTAATAACTCAAACTCTTACTATCAAATCCCTGGACTATTAAAATGTGTTTTATGTGGTGCTACCTTCGAAGACATTCAGAAGGTTCAGTTGTTCCAGAATGCTATGGCCTGTTTGCTGATAAATATTAATAGCAGTCGATCATCGCTGTGGTCTACTGGCTATCAAAAGGTTACTAAATACAATTCAGAGCGGTTGTTTAGACATAGAAAGCCGTTTGTGGTTTGGAACCCAGTTTTCCATATCCATCTTCTTCATTAATTGATCTGTCTATTACGAACAAGTATGGAGAGGCTCCTGGTTGCTCTGTATTTTCTTAAGGGGATGAAATGATATGATAATTTTCTGCAATGGCACTACCTTTGCAAAATATTTTTTTTGTTAGATATTAAACTTTCCCCCACAGTACAGATCTTCTCAGAAGCCGTGAAAATAGAATTGTTCTGCAGGGCCTTTAAGGGTTGATGATCATATTGATGGAGATATTGAATTTTTGAATAGGAAACATTTATTATTATTCATTGATGGATTAGTTCGCTGCTTATATTTTTATTGAGGTAGGTAAAATGAGGACCCGGTTTGTGGGGGCAATAAGCTGACTTTGTATAAAAAAGAACACCGCTTGGGGGGTGGCGAAAGCCCTCTAAGCAGGTATATACAAAAGTATGAAGGCTATTGCTTAACGCATTGTAAGCCGCCCTGAGTCTCCGGAAAAGGGCGACATATAAATCGAACCAATAAATATGTAAATTAAAATCTTTATAATTTTCATTATAGCAGTTTCTATTTTAATATTTATCATAAATTGTATGCTTCTTATGAATGCTGCTGTTATGTTTACTTTAATTGTAAGCCTTTATAACTCTGTTTGGATTTGTAAGTATACACATTCAACAGATAAATAATCTGGGGTGTCTGAAGCATCAATTGAAATGAGAATTTAATAGAAAAAAATAAAGTCCTTTATTAGATGTTCAATATTTACTGTATTACATTTGTACTGTACTCTTTTTACTCAAAGATATCCTATATATCAATTTCTACCAATTCTTTTTTTTTTTTTAGTAATAAAAAAAGGATCTGGAAGCTCTAGTCAGGAACGGACAAGGTGTGCAGTCCAGCCAGCTGGGGAATTTCCTTTTCCTATTGCTCAGTTGACAGTTTTTTGTCCCAAAATAGTTCCAAGCTTCTTTCTCTTCTGTGTCAGAAAGAGAACAGGCATGAAAACAAAACTTTCTACTGCCTTTAGTGATTGCTAATGCAGAAAATTATATTTTGTTGGTTCCAGATTTATTTATGCTTAAGTCCGGACTAAATTACCTCATTTATCTTAGTTTTATTATATATAAACCATATCAAGAATTATATGATAGAATTTGGCATGTAGTTTGGTTCTTGATAACTCTGTTACCTTATGTAAGGTTTACAATTAGTTACAAGTGGGTCATATGTGTGTCACTGACAATGCTACTGAGCCGTTTTCTTCCACATTTAAATTCCTTTCTCATAACTGGATGTAAAACAAACTATTATTTGAATTTGTTGAATTTATTATTTATGGGAATAGGATCAGAAAACTAAACTTCAGAAACCTTGTCTTGGATTCTTGATCCTGGATCTGCAAGAAATTAAATGAATAGGAGAAATATTTCTGTGAAAAATATCTTTGTATAGAACATTTACCAATTTCAAGCTGGTATACCACCGAGCTAGAGCAGAACTGTTTATTTTTAATGGCACTAAATACTGCTGGTCATCTTGCTGAGTTGATCGAGGGCACCTGTTTCCTCTCTCCTCCACTCTAGGTCAGTGACTTGATGAAAACAGATAGTTCAAATTCCTCTGAAGAACTATTACTGTTCAAACCTTTTGGCAGTTGATAGTTGCCTCTTGGAAAATGTGCACCCTAATTACACTTACAACACTGGTAGCAGCAGGTAACTAACTGGTCTGACTAGATCTTAAGAAAGTTAAACAGGGTTGGTTCTGATTAGTACTTGGTTGGGAGACTACCTGGAAATCTTTGGTTAGACTAGACTAAGAAGTAGAAAAAAATCCCAAAGGCAGAATGGAAAGCCATTTCTGTGTTGTTGCCAAGAATCTGTACATGGATGTATTCCTGTATTTGCCAGGATTTAAGCTCCAACTAAGTCTTTATTGTATCTATATTACTCTGTTTTTTTAAAGTTGAACAATTTCATTATGCAGAAGTAAGAGCAGCTTTCTTAATTTGAAATAAGGAAAATGAGGATTTTAAAGAAGTAGGAATAGTTCTTAATGAGAATTTTCCCACTTTGCTTTGAGAATAAAATGCTTTTTTAATTTTCTCATTGTCCATTCTTTACCATATTTACTACATGTATTCATTAGACTCCATAAGATCAGCCCACTTTCTTTCAAATCTGTTATTCTTTTATTGTCAAAGATATACAGTGTTCTTTATTTATTTATTTATTTATTTATTTATTTGTTGAATCATTTCTTTATTTGTTTCTACATTCCAGGTTGCAATCTTCAATATACATGGGTACCTCCAGATGAATCATAGATATTTGTCTCTACTATCCATCAGAGCTTTCCATGTAGCATTAAAACCATCTTCGTTTGAGAAATGCAATAGACTTCTCAGAACCTGGGAAAGAGGATTATGGTTAGCAAAATATTACAAGTCAAAACTTCTATATACTTCTTCTATATCAAGGAAACAAACACCAACCTCCCCAAATGTCTATGGAGATTCTCAGTCATCCAGGTCATGGTTGTCCCAAAGGTGCTTTTTCAAGAGCCAACTAGACTTTCTTATTTTTCTTTGAAGACGTTTCGCTTTTCATCCAAGAAGCTTCTTTAGGTCTGACTGGATGGTGGAGGAATGGAAGGCTTGGGTTAATGGGTCAGGGTCAGGGTTAGGATTCCAATCCTTCCATTCCCCACCATCCAGTCAAAGTTGAAGAAGCTTCTTGGATGAGAAGCAAAATATATTCAAAGAAAAACAAGGCAGTCTAGTTGTCTCTTGAAAAAAGCACCTTTGGGACAACCAACGTCCTCACTGCTTCAAGACCCGGCCTACAAGAGAATCAAGCAATCTATGTTTTAACTTATTAGAAATGAGCTGTTGAGATATATATATCCAGCTTCCAAGACTCTGTCACCTAAGCCCCCTTTTAGATTTAGCCCAATAAATCTAGTTAAGTAGAACTTTGTGAGAATCTAGCCTTTTTGTTGGAAAGAGCTGCTATGGCTTGACACAAAAAAAGGAGTAGGCGAAGTTATCAACTTATTTGTATCTAGGCTTCATGCAGTCATGCCATTGCCCAATAAATCAAAAGCACAGTGAAAGCTCAATTTTTCCCCAAATCATGCTTGTACTGTTCTGGGCAAGCTTGGATCTCTAATTTAGAGACTGCCTTGCCAACCAACATGCTGTGGCCTATATCCCACCAGTTAAGAAGTATGTGTCATTTACTGAAAAAAAAAATCAGGATGCAGATTATAAAATATAACACTAATAAATTTAAGATTAAATAGTATATTAGGTCCCATTCATGTCATGTATTAAGAAATATTGGTCTCAACAATTTTTGGTATATATTCTAGCTCTTCCAGAGATATTTTAGCAATTTTTAAAAATCAATTTATATACCTTATCCTTTTTGTTTCCCTCTTCTAAATCAAGCAGAGTTTTTCTAGTTCCCCATCAACAGACATCACATGCCCCAAATATTTGAGTTTCTGGTTGGTGACCATTGTCTCAAAAGAGTAATCTGTCTTCAAGAAGTCCAGATCTGATTTTGACTAGGTCTTCCTATAGTTCATGAAACTCTTATGGTATTTCTATCTACTAATTCAAAAGCACTTATTTTCTTTTTCTTGTTTTTAACGTCCAGCTTTCATAACCTACTTTATTATTGGAAAAACTATTGTTTTAACGATATTCCTGTTGCAGAAGTATCTTTACCCTTTGTAACATTTCCTCACCAGAATTAATCACATTAGTGAAATTAACTTTTAGTTTTTAATATTTAATGTTAACCCAGATTTTTTTTCACTTTCCAGTTTTATTTTGATAATGAATTTTTCCTCTTTTTTAAAATAAAATTTCATATAACAAAGTGATGTCATCACAAATAGTGTTTTTGATCTCCAGTTTTGATTCCAGCTGTCATCTATTCCAATCTTGGTTAGAATGCGGTGTTGCAGGCTAATTCTGCCGACTGCCAGAAGTTCGGCAGTTCGATCCTGGCCAGCTCAAGGTTGACTCAGCCTTCCATCCTTCCGAGGTTGTAAAATGAGGACCCAGATTGTTGGGGCCAATAAACTGACTGTGTAATCTGCTTAGAGAGGGCTGTAAAGCACTATGAAGTGGTATATAAGTCTGAGTGCTATTGCTAATTAGCAAGGTTAAAACAGATATAGAAACAGTATACATCCTTAATTCACTCGCTTCAATTTCTGAACCACTCTATTTTTCTAAATTTAATTTGCATGGTTAACGTCTTGTTTATTGTAAAGATTCTGGTGCAGCCATCAGCTTTCATACATCTGTCTGCTAGGGAATTACATTTGGTGGGTCTTCTTTGTTGTGGTATTTGGCTTATGGAACATTCTCTCCCCACCTCCTTGAAGCCAGGTTAATTCTCTTTCATTTTGTGAATTAAATCCACAAATCATGGTGTTCCATGGTCAATGACCACAGGGTGATTTTGGATCCTTATCTCTCTCTTGGTTGAGGTGAGAACTTTCCTCATACTTATATTCTAGGAATAAATTTGCAATATTATTTTGGAGATTGCCCTTTGCGAAGAGATTTAAGTTTGGTTACCATATTGCTAAGAGAGAGTATTGTTGAGACCATCAGCTCAGCCAAAAAAAGAGGATCCGCCTCCACTGCTGGCAAGCAGACATTAATTCATTTCCCTGTTTTCAATCACATTTGGTACTAAGCAGAGATGGCATTGAAGTGTGGTGCCAGCCCAGCTACTTTGTGTAGAAAATGAAGAAAAAACAGCAGCAAAACCATTAGCGTTATCATAATGAATAAACCTTAGTATTAGCATATAATCTCCCTGGTCTTTTAATTTATTGTCAGTATGCTTGAACATTTCTTTCAGATTTTTCTGGGTGATATTTTTGGACTTTATTTTTCAAAAAAAAAAATTATTTTCAAAAACGAAATGGAAGTGTTGCTAGTGCTGTTTACTGCAATACAAGTCTTGCTGCCCACACCTTCCAATCTGAAAAAGCTCATGGTAGGAGTTTCCTCATATTTTCCCTTGGAATTTACATTGTTGCAGCATTGTAAATCTGCTTTTATATCCCAATAGATGTTTGAGAAGCGAGATAGCACACTAAAAATAACGGTGTCACTTTTTTATTCCGCTGATTATAGCCCAATTCCTATCCCTCTTTCAAGTAGCAAAGACTAACATGACAAATTATCATTGGAACCAGTTGCTGGCTTATTTAGATAATACTCTTGGACCAACTGCAGTTTTTGAACAATCAGCTAAGGGAGTGGTTGGATCAGGGTAGGGAATCTGAATGTTTCCATAGCATACGGAATTCTGCCAAGGGAAGAACTCAGTTGGTATTCTCTCCTAGATTGGGAAAAACATTTCTATTTCCTAGAAACTTCTTAAGATATTTAGAAGTAGTGAGGAATCTTTACAGGCAACTGCAGTTATGGAGTTGTATGAAAATAAATAACTAGAAAGATTTCCTGAGACGATGTAAGTAGATCTTATGGGAAAAGAATACTTATTCTTTTTCCTCTATATTGCATACATTTCTGGGGTGGGTTCTACTTACCTTTACTACCAGTTTGCAGCGGGGCCATGCGCGCACACGCTCTTCTGTGCATGCACAGAAGCGTTTTGATGACGTCGGGGTCGGTGGGCGGGGCCTCCCGCTGGTTTTACTACCGGTTCTATAGAACCGGTGCGAACCGGGGGCAATCCACCACTGATCCATTTGTGATTGTCATTGTATTGTCTATGACAACCTGTAAATATTTAGGTTAGCTTTTGGAACGTACAACTTTAGGAAAGTAGAATTTATCTCTGCGTACCTCACATACTCCCAATTCCTCCCAAATTCTCTACTAAGCTATTCAACAGGCTTAGCATTGATTATGTCCAAGTACACCTGTTGGCTTTGGCCTGAGTGGGTTACAGGCAATGAGATAGGTTTAACGAGAATTAGTAATACCTGTGAAAAGGCACAGAATGAAGCCTTAAGCAAGTGATGTTTTCATCTGCCAGGTTTCTTCCTGTGAAATGAAGCCAGATTTCTGAGTTCATGCAAATTGTTCAACTTGTGAAAGAGTTCTAAGAGTTGTGTGCATGTTCTTTTGAAACAAGGTCTGCTAATCTAGTTCCAAGCCAACATTTTTCCTTCGTTGCCGCCAGGAAAATGAGGTCTTTAAACTGAGGCATGTTCTCCATAGTTATTGGCATGACAACTGGAATGTTTAAGTATTTGACTTCATTTTTTGTGCTGAGCACGCCAAAACTCACTACCGTCAAACTTTAAATAGAAGAAGTGAAAGTATTTCTACTGCATATGGAATAATACACCATTATTAATATATTTGGGTTTGGGAAAAGAGAATTCTTTATACAGTGGTTTCCTTTTAAAAAATGTATATTCTAGCACAGATTCTGTTTCAAAACCATTTCAGCCAGGATTTCACCTTTGGTTCTGAATTGCTTTGATTACTCTGGGGAATGATTTGTTATAGGAACAAGCATGAAAGTAAGAATATTAATTCTTCTGGATCCCCTTGAGGTTTTAATACCATAGTTTGATAATAAATGTTTCTAGATGTTTCCCACTGTCTTTAGGAAGAAAACTGGAAATAATGGCAGTTAAGAAACAAAAGACTTTGAAAGTGAGTTTAGAAAAGAGTTGAATATTAAGAGAGCTATTACAAGAATAAAGAGGCTAATAATATAGTTCATTCTCTATAGTTCATTCTCATGCTTCTCAGGAAGCAGCAGGTGGAGCAGAATCACATCAGATACGTGTACAATTAGCACAGGGCCCCCCAAGGATGTGTGTTCTCTCCACTTCTCTCTATATACCAATGACTGCATCTCAAACAATCCATTTGTTAAACTACTGAAGTTTGCAGAAGATACAACAGTGATTGGTCTCATTTGAGACAATGATGAATCCGCATACAGATGGGAGATTAAACAACTAGCCTTGTGGTGCGACCGGAACAATCTGGAACTGAACACACTCAAAACCGTAGAAATGGTGGTAGACTTTAGGAGAAACCCTCCCATACTACCACCTCTTACAATACTAGACACACAGTATCAAGAGTAGAGATCTTCAAATTTCTAGGTTCTATCATAGCTCAAGACCTAAAATGGACACCTAACATCAAAAACATCATCAAAAAAGCACAACAAAGAATGTTCTTTCTGCACCAACTCAGGAAGCTCAAACTGCCCAAGGAGCTGCTGATCCAGTTCTACAGAGGAATTATTGAGTCTGTCATCTGTACCTTTATAACTGGTTTGGTTTTGCAATTCAACAAGACAGACACAGACTTCAGAGGATATTTATATTATATTACCACCTATTAAGTACAGTACTGAACAGACAAAATGGACAGAAAAATGCAAGACTCTCTCTCAAAATCTTCCCAATAAGCCCTTTAACCATATATATTCATAGCTGAATAATATCACTAGATAGCACTAGATTCCTATTAGTGATAGCTTGCTTATCATGCTTCAAAAGATCCGGAGGAAAAATATAATATTTAGGATGCCAATAAAAAGTTTTTACAAATAGTTTTGCAAACACTTTAGTTTGTATTTCATATTTATGAGACTAGGTAGCAGGAAGTTGCTATAGACTCTTATACACTTTGCTGTTGGAAATAAATTGTGAAATCTTTAAGAAGAATTGTTCCATATTCTCAGGTACTACGTAAGGTTCACTGTATATTCTCAGGTTCACTGTAAGTAGACAGAAAAGAGGTGTGTATAAATTAAATTCAAAATGTTTTGAACTCAGAATAGAAGTATTCCAAGCCTGAAATGGCACATTCTGAGCTCAAAATAATTTAAATATAAATAATTTGTTCACAACTAATAGAGGCCCATTCTTTATATACATGTTAGTATGTTCCTCCAAATGTTTTTCAATACATGAATGTTGTATTGTCCTAACTCCTGTCACCCAACTCAGAATGATTGAGGCAGATTTATAGGCACATTCTAAACTAGCTGTCATAAGGAGCTGAGGGAGATGAAGCGCCGGAAAAGGCGGCTGGAGAGTAGTTGGAGGACCAGCCGCTCCGAATCCGACCGAACACTGGTGAGGTCTCATATTAAGACCTACCTAGTGGCGATAAAAGCAGCGAAATCCAGCTATTTTGCCGCTCTTATTGTGTCATCAGATAATTGCCCAGCTGCCCTGTTTAGGGTGACCCGCTCCCTCCTCCATCTGGAAGCGTGGGATGATCCCTTGCAGGGTCGAGCTGAGGATTTTGTGCAGTATCTGTATGACAAGATCGCTCAGATTCGGGAAGGCCTGGCCTCTGACTGGGTAAGTCCGGACAGGATGACTGAGGCAGGTCTTGAGAGTGTTATCTGGGAGGAGTTTGATCCTGTAGCTCCCGAGGACGTGGACAGGATCCTGGGACGGCTGAATGTGACCACATGTTTATTGGACCCATGTCCCTCCTGGTTGGTACTGGCTTCCTGGGAGGTTACACGAGGCTGGCTCCAGAGGATTGTTAACGCTTCTCTGAGTGAGGGGGTCCTGCCAGCCGCTTTGAAAGAAGCGGTGGTGAAGCCCCTCCTCAAGAAGCCCTCTCTGGATCCGGCTGTTTTGGCTAACTATCGTCCAGTCTCCAACCTTCGCTTCGTTGCGAAGGTTATTGAGAGTGTGGTGGTGCGGCAGCTTCCCCAGTACCTAGATGAAGCTATCTATCTAGACCCACTCCAGTCCGGCTTCCGGCCTGGGCACAGCACGGAAACGGCATTGGTCGCGTTGGCGGATGATCTCTGGAGGGCTCGGGATAGGGGTTGTTCCTCTATCCTGGTCCTGTTAGATCTCTCAGCAGCTTTTGATACCATCAACCATGGTATCATGTTGCACCGGTTGAAGGGGCTGGGGGTGGGGGGCACCGTTCTGCGGTGGTTCTCCTCCTACCTCTCTGACCGGTCGCAATCTGTGTTGACGGGGGCAGCGGTCAACCCCGAGGGGCCTTGCTTGTGGGGTGCCACATGGGTTGGTCCTCTCACCCCTTTTGTTCAACATTTTTGTAAAGCTGCTGGGTGAGATCATTCATGGCTTTGGGGTGGAGTTCCATCAGTACGCTGACGACACTCAGCTGTACATCTTCACCCCAGGCCACCCCAACGATGCCCTTGAAGTGATGTCCCAGTGTCTGGACGCCGTGCGGGCCTGGATGGGGAGAAACAGGCTCCGATTCAACCCTTCCAAGACCGAGTGGCTGTGGCTTCCGGCATCCCAATATAACCAGCTGGTGCCATCGCTGGCTATTGGGGCGAATCACTGGCCCCCACGGAGAGGGCTCGCAACTTAGGCGTCCTCCTGGATGCACGGCTGTCTTTAGAAGAGCACATGATGGCCGTGGCCAGGGGGGCTTTTTATCAGGTTCGCCTGATACGCCAGTTGTGCCCCTTTCTGGATCGGGACTCAAGCTTTCGTCACTTCCCGCCTGGACTACTGCAATGCTCTCTACATGGGGCTCCCCTTGGGGTGCACCCGGAGGCTGCAGTTAGTCCAGAATGCGGCCGCGCGGGGGATTATGGGAGCGATGGCGCGCTCACATATGACACCTCTCCTGCGTGAGCTGCACTGGCTTCCTGTGGTCTTCCAGGTGCGCTTCAAGGTGTTGGTGACCACCTTTAAAGCGCTTCATGGCTTAGGGCCGGGGTATCTGCGAGACCGCCTTCTGCTGCCAATAGCCTCCCACCGACTGGTTCGCTCGCACAGAGAGGGCCTCCTCAGCGTGCCGTCAGCCAGACAGTGCTGGCTGGCGACCCCCAGGGGAGAGCCTTCTCTGTGGCAGCACCTGCCCTCTGGAATGACCTACCCCCTGAGATACGCACGATATCAGACCTCCGGACTTTTCGTCGGGCCCTGAAAACACACTTATTCCATCTAGCCAGGCTGGCTTGATCCCATCCTCTCAGCTTTAATTGAATTCGGTTTTAATTGGGTTGTTTTAAATCTTGGGCCGAAATTATTTAATTGTTTTTTAAACTGTTTTTAAAATTTATATGCAATGTTTTATCTCGGCTGTACACCACCCTGAGTCCCGCAGGAGAAGGGTGGTATAGAAATAAAATAAAATAAATAAATAAATAAATAAAATAAGTATTGTGATCTAATGCTTCTGGCAGACATTAGTTTAAAGAAAGCTACCATATAGAACAAGAAAAAGGATTATTTGTCTAATTCTAATTTAAGACCCTGATTGTATAGTGCACAGATCGTGAGTGTATGTAATTTTTCTATTGATTTTTCAATACTGAAATCATCACAGAGTTTGATAGTTATAAGAAAAAATACCAGTAAGTGATATAACTTTGTAAATATAAATGGTTAAATTTAGATAATATTTTTCATTGGGCTCTGATAGCACAAACAAACTCTTTTTTTTAATAACCTTTCACCTGTGGACCATTAGAATGGCTGCCTGACTTTCAAAATGTGAATGTATGTATTATTTGCATGAAATGTCATCTGTCTAGTTTTATAAAAACAGTGGAAAAGACAGCTGGGCACATGCATACAAATAAATGTGTACACATGAGAATGAAAGATTTTCTAAGCACTATCAAAAAAAATATATCAGCCCCTACAGTTGTTTATTCAAAAGTGAAGTGGCTGTGTGATTGACCTTATGATAGATCCCTGGGATTAATGTCTGAAATTGATCCTCATTGTTCCCTCGTACTGTATGTAATGTTCCAGTTGTCTTCACTCATTGTGTAGCTATAAAAATAATTGAAAGCAACAACTTGAAGGATTTAGATGGATATAATGAATTGACTAAGTCTAGTCCATTTGTTGAAAATAGTTCATTTGATTTTGATCGCTGCGTAAATCTGATTAAAACAGGTGAAGAAAGATTATATTGCTCATCCACTTCCATTTCCAAGTACAGCTTTGGGGGAACAAAGTGCAGCTCAATTCTGAAAAGATTTGAGTAGCTGTGACTTTTTGCCTCAACATTTTTACATGTTTATGGAGATTCTCAGTCATCCAAGTCATGGTTGTCCCAAATGTGCTTTTTTCAAGAGACAACTGGATATTCTCGTTTTTTCTTTATAGACATTTTGCTTCTCATCCAAGAAGTTTTTTCAGCTCTTGGATGAGAAGTGAAATGCCTTCAAAGAAAAAACAGAAAGTCCAGTTGCCTCTTGAAAAAAAGCACATTTTGGTCAACGTTTTCACCTTTTTATTGGGTGGAATTTCATTTTCCCATTTGAGACTGGTGCCCAACTTGGGGATCCTACTGGATTCACAACTGTTTCTTGATGAGCAGGTGGTAGCAGTGGCCAGGACCTTTACAGAGATTCATCTTGTGCCCTAGTTGTGCTCTTTCCTTAGCAGAGAGGTCTTTCACATGATCAGTCACACCCTGGTCACCTCACATTTGGACTACTGCAATATGCTCAACATGGGGCTGCCCTTGAAGACCATCCAGAAGCTACAGCTGGTTCAGAATGTAGCAGCATGAGCAGTAATGGGCACCTCATTATACTTCTGTCATTGCTGCTATGTAAGCTACATTGACTGTTAGTTGGCCTCTGGGTGCATTTCAAGGTGCTGGATGTTATCTGTAAAGCCTTTCATGGCATAGAACAGTGATGGCTAACCTTTTCTGGACCAAGTGCCCAAAGCATGCCCAAACCCCCAAAATGCAATGCATGCACCCCCCCTGTGCATGTGCCCTGCCCTTGTGCATGCAGCCCCCTGCATGCGCCCCACCCCCACGCATGTGTGCATGACACCCCGCATGCCCCTGCGCATGTGCGCATGTCCCCACCCCATGGATGCACGCACACCCATGCATGTGCATGTGCCCCCCCATGTTCCTGGCCCCCCCATGTGCCCCACCCCCCAGCGCATGCATGGCAGACCCAAAGACCAACTGGCCGGCGGGAGGCATGCGTGCATATGCAGCAGAGCTGAACTGGGGCGACGGCTCACATGCCATTAGAGAAGACGCTGCGTGCCACCTCTGGCACACCTGCCATAGGTTCGTCATCACGGGCATAGGGCATGATTATCTGAGGAACTGATAACCAACTGTTTTTGCCCACTTGGTACATTTAGGTAGAATGGGTCCGCTCCAGGTCCATTCAATTAAATGTCATCTTGTCACTGATGAAAGCATGCCTTCTGTCACTGACCTGTCTTCCAAAACAGTCCCCTCAGAGATTCCCATTCCCTGGAGTTCCAGAAGGCCGTTAAGACCTGGCTTTGTAGTACTAATACATTTGCCTCTTGTCATGTTTGTTTGATGATACGGGTACTTTGTTGGTCTGGGCTGCCATGGTTTGTTTCACGATTTTAACTGTTTTAATTGTATCTCTGGATATTATAAGCTATTCGGAATCTTTGGAGTGGGCATTTGTAATAAATTTAATAAAACAATAATAAATACTTATGATTGTATAGTTTAGCATTCACAACTGTATGTTTTCTGCACAGAATTGGAGATTACTTTCTGCCCACGTGTGATTTGAAAAACAGAGAGAGCAAGAAAGAGACCAAATGGGTGGAACCATGCTAGGTTGTGAAATTTGGAATAAGTAATAGCTTATCCAAATATACATGTTTATTTTCTAGAGATTGTCTAAAATTGTTTGGAGGTTGGAAAACTCAAACATATCCTAATATAGAGAAGATATTGGTAAAATTTTTAAACTTTAATTCTAATTTTTATTTTTAACTCAGTTCTGTATTTCCTTAGATTTGTTATATACATATGTTTATATTTATGAATTATGACAAATACATTATTATTTATTTTATTTTAAAAACAGAGCGCTGCAAAAAGTAGTATCTCTACTTTGTTATTTCGTCTTGTTTCTCTTGATAATGCATGTTTCTATAAAGATCGTCTTTAATTATACTGCATTCAGTACAAAAGCAATCCATGTATTTTTGGGTCATAAATTGGATTTTAGTTCACTGCTAGTTCTACCTGTGTAAGAACACTAACTGTGTTCTAATAACAACAGAGAAAATAAATTTTCAGAATTTTTATCTTTTACTTGGATAACTTCCTATGATATCTGGATAATGTCCTATGAGCATGATTGTACTTTTCAGTACTATGGTAAAGAGATGAAAAACCTTACTGAATTAAGTAAAATGGAACTTTTCTGCACGGTCTCACCTACCCATAGTTGATTTTTGGGTTTATTAGTCTTGGTAGGCTGCATTATGCCTCCCTTTTTTAAAAAAAGCAGAACTGATTAATTTTGTATAATTTGTAATTTATTTACTGTGGCTAGAGTTTTGTTTACATAATAAATGGCCCTGAAAGCAGAAAAAACACAATCATTTTTAACATTTTGTCTAGTTAAGTCAGATAGAAATTAATTAAGTGCAATGACTTCCAACCAAGACGTCAGTGTGTTTTTTGGTGCTATAAGTTTTATGTAGTAAAATACCTTACTATATATCATGCTCTGTCCATGTCTCTTAGAGACTTCCTCATGGCTGGCTGAACAAAAACGCTTTAGAACCTAATTGATAGGAATTACAAAATTGTATATGGTTCCTAGGCTTAGGGTCCACTTTCCCTGACTTTTTTTACAGGGAAGTATATGAAGTGGTATAATAAATATTTGTGATTAATGGTCAAAGTGTTTACTGAAGATATAGCTTTCTAGATTTGCTATGATGATTACAATATGACTTGTATAGAATGAACAGCTCTTTGATCCAATGAATTTTAGGGGAAAAAATTGCAGAGACAATCTATTTGTGAAGGGCTGGTATTAAGTCAAACAGAAATGGTTATCTTTTTTGGCCTCCCCGAGGATGTGAGAAAATATCCTTCTGCTAACAGAACAGTCTGCTAGCCATTAAGAACAAAGGGATCCAGTGCTTGACTCATGGAAGACATGTGTTATGCAGATACTATTTGTGGAGAAGAAAATATAAGAAACATTATTAAGAGCTATAAAGTAAATAGTTTGATTATTGACTAATATGCCACAGCCTTAGTTGACTACCTAGATGTGCATTCAGTTAAATTCTGTACAAGAGAGAGAGATGTGGAAATATTTTAGGTTTCTTATAGTCACCGGATGTTGGTTTAATGGTTTAATTGTTATAAACTGCCATCAGTTCAATAAAACTGATAGCACACAAATCCAATAAATAAATTCTATGTTTTGATATAAGATCATTAATAAGTTACTACTGTTGAGCCATTAATATTAATTAATAGCGCCATTAAGATCATTAATAAGTTACTACTGTTGGGCCAGGTATCACCTATTCCACACTTGGCTTTTCTTTCCTAAATGTAAAACCTTACTTTTCTCTACATCCGTGGTCTCCAACTCCTTGGCTGTGATTTGGTACCGTGTCATGGCCCTTTTGGAACTGGGCAGTGCAAGCAGCAGGTCAGCAAGCACATGTGTGCAGCTCCACTTATGCAAGTGGTGGGCACATGCACGAGCGCACGATTATATGAGCAGAAGTTGTGCGCACTTGTTGCCTGTATAAATGTCCGCCGCTCACATGGAACCATCCCGTCAAAGGATCAAGATCCTTAATGGACAATCACATAAATATGAGCCAGGAATGTGCCGCAGCAGCCCAAAAAGCCAACACAGTCCTAGGCTGCATTAACAGAGGATAAAATCAAGATCATGTGAAGTGTCTGTGGAGATTCTCAGTCATCCAGGTCATAGTTATCTCAAAGGTCATTTTTCAAAAGGCAAGAGGACTGTTTTTTCCTTGAGGAAGAAGAACAAAACATTTCATTTCTCATTCAAGAAACTTCATCAGTTATGATGGTGGTGGGGAATGGAAGGACAGTTTGAGACTGGATGGTGGAGGATTGGAAGGATAGGTTCTCACTAGATAGTTGGGAGGGGGAGAAAGGATGGATTGTATTTCTTTGGTTGTTTCCTTGGTTGTTAGCACTCTCCCTGCGAGCTCTTGAGGCCAGTTGGGAGCTTATCTTTCCCCTTAGGAGCACCTGAATCAGAGTGCAGTTGGTTGTGGAATCTTCTTGGAACGTAGACTGAAGATAGGTGGTGTCTTATCTTTCCCTCTCTGTTGAGAGAGGGCTGCTCAATGTTAGCATAAATGGCCTCTTTTACCTTGCTTTCAAACCAATGATCCTCTCTATCCAAAATGTGGACTTTGCCGTCTTCGAAAGAGTGACCTTTGTCTGTTTTTCTGTTAAGTAGGTCTTCGTTGGGAGGGTTTTTATAACAACACATACACATTTGCTTCCATGGCATCTCCGATACCATTTCATCTTTTTGCTTTTATAATTATATGGAAGACAGTAATTAAAAAAAATCTATATCAGATGATCTCTGGTATAGTAACTACAAATGAAGATCCAGTCCAGTTATTTGTTAAGAATAAATAAATGACAGCCATACCTTGAACCAGTAAAAACAAGTAGTTATTTTTAAAAAATGTTATCAAACCAGGATGCCTTTTAGTAAATTTCTCCACTTAGGTGATTGTATGTTCTACTTGATTCATTATTTGTTTGATGTAATCTTGGGTTAGAAATAAAATGTGGCCTGTGAATACTATCTACAAACCATTCTGCCCCCCATCAAATCCATTTTGTTTGGTTTCAATCACCTCTCTTAAGGAAATAACAGCCTTTGGTAGGGGATTGTTCTCTGCTTTCTTATCTCTATCAGCTTTGATGGTTCTTTGTTAATTATTCAAAACCAGTACCTTTATAGAATTGTTGTAACTGATGTATGTTTGTCTAAGTCAACCCTATAAATAAAGCACATTTTACTTAAAGTGTTGTAAACATTCTAGAATAGATTCTACAAAGTCTCTCAATAATGGGAATGCTAAGATTCAAAACAGATTGTGTAATCTGAAAGATTTATTTAAAGCATTTAACACCTGGAAATGAAACTTGCTACACAAATATGCTTAAACTAGAGATCTATGTATTTAGTTAAACAAAAATGTGGAATATGAGAACATTTATAAACATGCACTTACAGATTATTGGATTTGCAATATTCTTTCATATTAAATAAATTTATGTTTATTAAAGAGGATGGTGCAAGAGGGGAATATATCAATTGTACAGCAGTGATTTAAAAATTATATTTTTAGTATTTGTTGGGTGGAGATCATTTTATCTACTATATTCATTAGGATAAATAATTACCATGCGTTTAAAAAGCAAGTAAAATCTCTTAGTGGTTGGGATATTTTATGGTTTCCGATTTGTCATTTTAGTTGCTTTTAAAAAAAAATTGATTTACATTATTATCCATTAAGATTTACTAAAAAAACACTTCATAATTTTTAGTAGTCTCAAAGTGGAATCTTATAATAATGTTTGGGGTTTTCACAGACTGGTTTTACTTCCACACTTGACTCTATCAGGCTAAAGGATTTAAGAATGGAGGGGTGTCAAACTTGATTTGTTTTTTCTTTTTTCTTTTATTAAAATAGTATTTATTGAAATTTCAACATTTAAAACACAGTACAAAAGTACAACACAGAGAAAAAAGAAAAAAAACATAGAAAAACAATGTAACAAAATTTTTCCACTAATACAGTAACAGCTTTTCTATATCGGTATCTCTATCATAACAAACATATTTACAAAAGTTCAAATTCTATATATCTCTATCTTAAATTACATCCTTATTTATATTATAATTACCTCTATTCTTAATTCAATTTCATATGTCAATGATTTCATTGAGGGCCACATCAGGGTTGTGTCTGACCTTGGGGGCCAGAATGGGTGTGGCCAGGATGGGCATGGCGAGCTCGACGTCACTCGTGTCAGGGGCATCTATGGTGGCCCTAGCGCTCTGTGAGAGAAAATGGGTCCGGAGCTCCATTTTCAGCCACGATGGCTTCCTGTAACCCTCTGCCAGTGAAAACAGAGCTCAGGAGAGCCGCCCATGGCCCTCGTGAGCTCCGTTTATGGCTTGACGGCCTCCTGCCTCAGCTGTTTTCACTGGCAGAGGCAGCGCAGGTCAGTCTTTCGCTGTTTCCAGGGTGGCCCTGCGGGCCAGATTCAGCCCCCAGGCCTTGAGTTTAACACCCCTGCCCTAAACTGAAGTTTTTCTTTGCTTATTTATTTATTTGCATTATGAACATTGCCTTGACTCTGATTTGATGTTTTCACATATTTACCCCTATATTTTGTCTGTCTGTCTTGTCTATTTTTTTATTTGAGTTCTGTAGCTGTCCATCTTAGCAAACGGCTCACAATTCAATATATATATATATATATATTGCAGTTAAAACTAAAAAAATAAAATAAAACAATGAAAACAATTAATTAGATTAAATAATGTTTAATTAATTGGATTTTTAAAGGATACTTTAAAGTATACTTTCTCCAATGAATGATTTCTGATTCTTATTCACACTCAGGCCCTCGTCTCTTTAGCAAAGGAGCATCCTTTTTTGAAAGAACACATTCAAAAGATCCTTTGGGCCTCTTGACAAATCAGGGCCAAGAATCAAGGTAAATGTCACAAATATAATTATTACTTAGAGAAAGTTAGTGTGAAAATGGCACTTCAGTTTATTTATTTAGTATTATGCAGACTTATATTCATTTAGACGACAACTTGTAGGAACTTGTAGCTTGGCTATATCAAACAGAAATGTACCTTCCTGTCATAGAACTACTGTTATTTTAGTTGTCCTGTTGCTCTCTTTGTGCTTGCTATGTATAACAGCTGAAATAGTTTGAACTGGCTGTTCTGGAATCAGCCATAGGTTCTGAAACTGATTTGCCAGCATTACAGCTGGATACTATCATCTTTTGTAGTCAAGCAGGCGGGGGTGGGAATCTCTTGCCTTTGGATTACAAACTCAACATTTAGACATAATTAAAACAGAGTAATAGGGAAAATATTTGTATGTGTGTGTTTTCCATATTATTGGCATATAACAAATGAGAAAAAGAGGGAACGACAACGCAAGTGCGTTAAGTATGTTCCAAAACTGTAATATTCTTTAGGAAGAAAATTCCTTTGATCTCTCAATTATGGTATAAAGCCGGCACATGCAGTTCTAGCATGCAGCACACAAACTGCTTGTATTGCTCTTCTGTCAGCTCTCATTTTTCACACAGCTCAGAGACTATGAATAAATAGACCCCACTAACAGGATGTCCTGGTTTTAAAAGTTTCAGATGGAAGATCTGTCTGCCCCGGAGCGCAAGATGCTTTGCATATTGAGTCTCTGAGTAAGACCAAACGGTTCATGCTGCTGTGTGGAGTGGTTTGCATTTGTTTCATTTACTGTAATTTCATGTATTTAGTCTACCTAACCTTTTAGACATCTTGTGTTTAAATTTTAGCATATTTTAAATTTTCTTCCATATTATCTAGGATCTAGGACCATTTGCGGGTTAAAGTCATGGATTTGCATTCCTCCTTTAGTTCTTGATAAGTCAGGAGTGCTGATTTACCAGCCTATCAAGTACCATATTTGGAAAGCAAGGGCTGGGCAGTATAAACAAACAGCAGCCAACGACTTAAAAGCCAGCCATCAACACATCCCAATCAACATCTAAAAAGCCACATACAACAGGAACTATAAATACACAGAATAAAGCACATTCTGCTAGAGAGAATTTCCCTGAATAAGTTAAATATAACTTATTGTCACACACCCAAAGGGAGTTTGAGGAAGAGGGGGAGTCACTGTGAGATAAATGAATTATTCTAACCTCCCAGATTTTTTACTTTCCACCCTATACATATATTGAAATGTGAGAAGTGGAGTGAAAGTGTTCCACTAAACAAAGGAACCTAGGACTATTCATGAGGCAACATCAAGCAACCAAAGGGTTTGAAATGAACATTGGCATTGGCTTACAGTAATTGCATAGAGGCTGACTTTCTTGTGTGCACAATGTTAATAGTTGAGAAGATTGGTGAGTGTGCATAGGTATCTGATTTATCACAAACACATGTTTAAACTGGAGTATGTTAACTATTTTGGAAATCTTCCAGGAGAAGGAGGAGCAAAACTTCAGCACTGAGTTTATTTGCAGTGTAATAGGATGTGCTTCTTAAGGGTGTCTTAAATTGCCACTCTTTGTTGGCATGGACATCCCCTCATGTTAATCTTAGTCAGCATAACGAGTGGTAGTGAATTATGAGAGTTATTGTGCAGAGATTTTTGTCTACTTCACTGAGTTTTGGATAGGCATGGTTTCTGTGTTAGAATAGTTGCCCTATTTAAGTAGCTATACTGAAAAATAAATTACCAAATTAGTATCTAATTTCAGAACTTTGCTTATATCCTTTTTGAAAATGGAAAAATTGAAAAGATAATATAATAGATAACTCAGTCATTTTATAGAGACAGAATTATAAATAAAATTCTAACATGTTTAATTCGGGTAATCATCATAAACCTTTCTTGCCTTAGTAGTTGTCTGGGCTTCTGAATCACTAAGTTATCTGCTTATACAGTCTGTGATTAGCTTTTTATGGTATTGACTATTAGGCGAAGTGACGACGTCGTGGAAAATCCAGCCAGTATAACACAGGGCTAAGTTCCCACAGGAAACTAGAGAGGTCCTTGGTCAACAGTAAGCTTGGCTGTAAATAGCAAGGCCAGAAACAGAGCTTTTCTGTCTATGTTTCTCTACAGCCGCAGGGTTGCGTAGGTTCCATCCTGCTACTGTTTTTTCCAGTTATGGAAGCTATGAAGGCAAGAAGATAGTCTAAAATATTATCCATCTCAAAGTTAATGTTACCTTTTACAAATAAGGTTGTTTCTGCAGTTTGCCTGATTCATACTTAACACTAAATCACAATACTCTGCACTTGGACTTTTGTGTTCATCCTCTCCGCTTTCCTACTCTGGAGAAACCATGATGAATAATTTATAATGTCAGCGTTCAACCTTGGCAACTTTAAGATTTCTGACTTCAATTCCCAGAATTTCCCAGCCAGCTGGGAAGATGAGACATCCTAGGTTTAGAACTTCCTGCTTCCATTTCTAACTAATCACCCATTTGTCTTAAGCTGTGGTCCAAATAGTTTATTGGGATAAGTCAGGATGATTAATCATTAACCAAGCTTATTTTATTTCAAAAATGGAGTTTAGGTTTATATGTATCAATATTGTAATTGAAAACTGAAGGAAATGCCTATGGACCATTAGCTGTGTCTGAGTGCATAAATTTGACATCTGTAAATTGACTGCAATGCTATGTCTTAGTGTTTATGCAGATAGTCAGTAGCCTCTTATAGCGACAAAATGTTTTCGTTAAATTATTTTGCAGTGCTGTTTACAGTATTTTGAAGAAGCAGATTGGGAAGACGTGCACAATGTAGACCTACGCTTCTTCATTTTAAGCCATCTAAAATATGGTTCTTGAGATCACTTTTTAGCTTTGTTTTTTATTTAAGACAGCCTAATTACCAGGTTGCCAGCTTTGATACTGTTGATTATACCATGCCTCTTTTCTTACCCTTCCTCCATGAACCAGATAATATGACACAATATCAGAAATTATCTTAAATTAACTTGCCAGCTATTTATTCAGCAGCTTCTGAGTCTTTGCTCATGCACTGAAGGCAAAGTGAAGATTCAGAATTGTTGGAAACAATATTGTACAACTGTCATCTGTGTCTGAGTCATCTTTGTTTTGTGTTTGCTGATACCATTGGCCTTTCAGGGCTTTTATGATCACTTCAGATCACTTCACTTCATGAACTTCGTGAATGGTTTCCTGAAAAAAAAAATCAGCTAAGGGTCAGTATGTATCTGCTAAGATAGCACATCTATGTATTATTGGGAGCTAATTAAAATATATAAGTAAATAATATTTGAGGGAAATGGTGAGTCCCAAATTCAGTTGCTTCTCTGACTTTTTAAATGTTTTCCTCAATGCATTTAAATTGCAAGTAGAAAAGGTAATGAAATGCTATATAGTAGCAATAGAAATATACAAGTAGTCCTCAGCTTATGACCACAATTGAGCCCAAAATTTCAGTTGCTAAGCAAGACAGTTGTTAAGATAGTTTTGGCCCATTTAACAATGTTTTTGCTACAGTTTTTAAGTGAATCATTGCGGGCACTGTAATCATTAAGCAAATCTAGATTTCCTCATTGACTTTGCTTGTTGGAAGCCAGCTGAGAAGGTTACAAATGGTGATCACATGACCCTGGGACAGTGCAACTGTCATAAATACATGCTAGTTGCCAAGTGCCTGAATTTTGATCATATGACATGTAGATGCTTGGTTGCCAGCAGGGTGGATAAAAATCAATGATTTTTTTTAAAAAATCAAAAAAATCAGATTTTTTTTATTTAAATTGGATTTTTTTAAATAAAATGCTTTTTGAGGAAAATATATTACCATCCAAAGGTTATGCCATCATGAAATAAAGATTAGTTTTTTAATTATGTAGAATAAGGCTGTATATGTTTAATTTTTTTGGTAAATAAATTCCATTAATCCATTCACAATGTAATGTTCTTCCAGAGGTTTTTGTAAGATTATTGGGCAGTTTCTCTGCCTACAAGATATTATCACAGATGCTTGGTTTACTTTTGCAGTTCTCAAAACTGAATTTGACTCAGCAGAGATCACATGCCTCTTCTTCACAGCAAAAATGTTATAACATGAACAGAGTTGAGAAAAACACCTTAATCCTATTGTTCTACAAACCTATGAATACAGAATCAACCCCTTCAGTGCTAAATTTCAAGAGGTTCAGTGAATAGAATAGAAACAATATTTTTCTGATTGTTTGGAGTGGAATAGATCTGCACAAGAAGAAAGTGAAACTAAGTGTGAGGAGGAAGGGGCAAGCAGACAAGCAGTACAAAATGAAAGTGAAACTTTCTGAGCACTATACTACACAGCCACAGACAGACAAGTCTTTGGATCTTTTTGTGTGTATGACCTGAGGTTTATCACATTCTTTCCTTGGAGGAAAAAACCTATAATGGCAGCAGGCTGTAAAAGAGACCCAGTTTGGCAATATTTTAATGAAGTTCCTTTACCTATCGGTAAGGCAGGCATGCGTGCAACCTGCAAACACTGCAACAAAGAAATGCAAGGCCTGGTGGCCCGAATGAGGCAACATCATGAGAAGTGCTGTGATGAAGATGACCAAAGAAACACATTTGAACAGGCAGGATCTTCAGGTTGGTAAACATTTTTATTGAATCATATTTCTAAAGATTGCCTTGAACTGTCATGTTTGAGCAAAATTATATTTCTTACTATTACTGCATGTTACTGTCATTTGGTACAGTTATGAAGAAAAGCAAATATTCCTTTTGGGGCAGTGCTGTGTACAATAAGCAGAAATTATATAAACAATAAAATAACAGCATTGACTTTTTTGTTTAGGGGAATTCATGGATTCTGGAAACTATCCACCTTCAAGATCACCATCCTCCTGTTCTACAGTTTCAGAGTTATCCATCCAGGATAGTGCTTCATTAGCAACATTATCATCAGACACCCACAGCCACATATCACTATCACCTAAAAGAAAGAAAAAACCCTTCCCTCCTGGAACCACCATAGATAAATTTGTGATAAAAACTAGCAGATTAGAAAAAGAGTTAATTGATGAAAAAATTGCCCAGTTTGTTTATGCAACGAACTCTTCTTTCCGTCTGACTGAGAACCCACATTTCATTAATATGGTTCAGTCACTGAGGGACTGTTTCAGGGAAACTGCTGGATAAAGTGTATGACAGAGAAATGGAGCAATGTGCAACAGCTCTGGAGGGTAGAATTGTTAACCTAAGTATTGATGGGTGGAGTAATGTCCACAATGATCCTATTGTATGTGCTTGTATAACAACAGAAGAAGGGAAAGTCTTCCTTGCACAAACAATTGATACGTCAGGAAATGTACACACAGCAGAATACTTACAAGAAGTTGCAGTAAAAGCTATAATAACATGTGAACAAAAATTCAAATGTCTAGTACGCAGTTTGGTCACAGACAATGCTGCAAATGTATCCAAGATGAGAAGAAATTTAGAAGAGCAGGAAGGGAATACAAAGCTAATAACATATGGTTGCAGTGCTCATTTGCTGCACCTCTTAGCCAAAGACTTAAGTGTTCCAGAAATAAAGACTAATGTTTTTGAAATTGCTAAATACTTCCACAACAATCATTTTGCTGCAGCAGCTCTGAAAAGGATGGGTGGAACCAAGCTAACACTCCCACAAGATGTTAGATGGAACTCTGTGGTGGACTGTTTTGAGCAGTATATCAAGAACTGGCCTATTCTGATGACAGTTTGTGAAGAAAATCGAGATAAAATAGATGGCACTGTCATGGCCAAAATCCTCAACATTGGGCTTAAGAGCAATGTTGAACATATGCTGAGCATCCTGAAATCCATCTCTGAAGCTTTAAACAAAATACAGAAAAATAGCTGTTTTATTGCTGATGCTGTTGAAATTTGGAAGGAACTGAGTGAACACTTAAAAACAGAACTACACATGGACAGAATTAAATTACAGGCATTAAAAAAACGAAAGTACTGTCTCCAGCTCATTTTTTGGCAAATATTGTCAATATCCAGTATCAGGGTCAAAACTTAAGTGCTGAGGAAAAGGAGTTAGCTATGACATGGGTATCCAGCAATCATCCATCTGTAATGCCAACTATAATAAACTTCAAAGCTAAGGGGGAACCATTCAAGAAATATATGTTTGCTGAAGATATTTTAAAGAAAGTCACACCAGTGAACTGGTGGAAGTCACTTAAGCACTTGGATTTAGAGACTGTTCAAGTAATGATTTCACTTTTAACAGCAGTAGCTTCTTCTGCAGGCGTTGAAAGAATATTCTCTTCCTTTGGACTCATTCATTCTAAATTGAGAAATCGTTTGGGACCCGATAAAGCAGGAAAGCTTGTTTTTCTTTTCCAGATTATGAACAAAGAAGAAGATGAAGATGACGAGTGAGCTACAGAGGACAGTATTTAAGTTTTTCATGTGTAGGCTGGGCTGACAGTCTAAATTTCTTAAAATATATATATATATATATATTGTCTAGCCAAATTAGTTAACAAACATGGATGTTTGTTTAAGCAAATAACATATGCTGTAATGTTATTGTTTCAGTTGAATAAATCTATTTAAATTGTTATTATTAAGGTAATGATTATTTTTCTCCTTCCTAAGTACAACAGAAAAGTTGTCCAAATATGAATGATTAACCTATTAAACTGGGGATAAAAAAACTAATATGAAAAGTTGTTATTCTAAAAATCTTCATCTACTTGCATATTAAAGTTATACCAACAAGAATTAGTCTTTATGTAGAAAACTATGATTTAAATCAAGCCTTACTGACTAGTGATTTAAATCGTGATTTAAATCAGTTTGATTTAAATCAAATCCACCCTGGTTGCCAGTGTGAAAACTGGCATAAGTCACTTTTTTCAGTGCCACTGTAATTTCAAAAGGTCACTAAATGAATGGTTGTAAGTCGAGGACTATCTATATAATTTTTATATTCTTATTTTGGACTGAAACTCAATACAGTAAACTAATTGTCACTGGTTATTGCTGTTCTATATTCAAGTCAGGTTTGATATTTACACTTACAAATATTTATAGCCATAATTGACTAGTTAATTCATGCTCTGTTTTGTTTGTGCTTTTAATAGATAAAGAAATAATAGATAAAGAAAAGTTCCATGGTTGTCATTGGGAACATTTGACATTACAAAACAAAGGTAATAGTGAAGAACTGGCTGCAAAAAAGTTCAAATTAAACTACATCGTATTTGGTAAAAAGTAGAACAAATTTCTCCTCTGAAATTCCAGTAATGAATTCACAATTCAAGTCAGTTACCTTTATTCAGTACCTATATACTGCCTCTGTATTGATTGTCAGTGACTCTTCCACCATCCCATAATTATAGAAAGACATTGCCTCTGGATATCAACAGTCTGTCTCTAGATGGAAAGGTTCCAGTCTATTGTCCAAAGCAACATATTTTGATAGCCTTGAGCAGCAGGCTACTAGATAAATGCTGAGAGTACCTGTAATGTATTATTATTCTGTTGTCACCATTTTAGATTTTTTATAGAGCACATTTGTTTAGTAGTTTGGAATTGTACTGTATTTCGATAACATGCTGTTGGTCCGCCAAATGATGTCCATACGTGCAAAAATGCCTGGCTGTATCTCCCTTGCCACCATCCAGATTCAATGCCCCCGCTGACCTGTAATAATTGATTTCAGTTTTTTTGTTTAAAACAGTTGTATACTCATGTATGTGATTTGTATCCTATTTTTCTGCCCAGAGAGCACTGAATATGTTTAAAGGTACTTCTAATCAATGTTGGAAATGTGGAAAATACGAAGGATCATTTACCATGAATGATGGTCTTGCGAAAAAGCAAAATAATATTGGACACAAATACCTATCATGATTCAAAATTTTTAAAAGATCAATATTAAGATGAAACCAGAACTTTTTTTTAAACTGGGATTCATGCATAATCAATTAGAAAAGACCTGTGGATTTGTAAATGGCAACTGCAACAAATTATAAGAACAAAGATGGAAAAATACTGAAATACCCACAATAGAGGATTGTGAAGAGGACAGAATTTGCAGAAATGGCAAAATTGACATGCATGGTCTGGGATAAGATAACAAGTAGTTTTACAACTGGAAACCTCTTATGGACTTTTTGCAGAAAATGGAAAAAATGAACAAGTAGTTCCGTAATTTTTTTAAAAAAAGAGTTGAATATGGGAATTATGATATAACTTTAAAGAGGGAGAACAGAGAATAAGTTTGTTTGTAACGGCTATAAAAGTCATAAGTTATTTTTTAAAATTTCTTTTGCTTTCACACTTTCTGTTTCTTTTCTTTAATGTTACCATATATTGTTTTGGGTTTATCTTTTACTTCTGTAAAAATCTTTATAAAAGTTATTTTTAAAAGAAAAGAAAAATTTGAAGTTTGGGAAAAACAAAACACTCTTCCTCTAATAGAATGTGCACCAATATTCTCCTGTGTTGAAGGCAACTGCATTTACTCTCTGTTCTTGAACTTGGTTATGAGCTGTGGTTCCATGAAATGTTTACAACAGAACTAGCAATGATCCAAATATCCTACTTTGAAGTTAATGATAAGCCTCCACCAGCAGGAAAATGTTCTCAGCAGGATTTAGGTACTCTGGGATATCCTAAAATCCTAAAATCATGATTTTTCATGATATATCTCTGGGAGTTGACAAACATTTTTTCCCGCTCAAAACATTGGAGATGGCTGATCATTTACATACATTCTACTTCTGCTTATGTTTCAGTGTACGGCAGAGATACCACATTGGGGGCTCTGATAGGTAAAATATTGAAGCTATGTCTCTCCAGCAATAGCCAAGATCATTCTTCATTGTGAGCCTTTAGCTGTGACTTACTTCATAGAAAAAAGAGATTGGAGGAAGGAGAAAAAGGTTGGATATAAATCTAACCTACTAATCAAACTTGTGCCCAAATTCTAGGTCTATGTAAATGAAGAAAAAATATTATGTAGATCTATAGGGAAGAAAGCCTCCCTCTAGTTGTTGGAAATCTTCCCAAATTATTTCTAACTTTTAGAAACAAAAAAAAAAAAAAAAAAAACCCTTCCAGTGTACCCATTTTTATAATTCTGTGTTTACATTGGTACAGTAATCAGCTGAGGGCTAAACTTACTTGATCAGCTTTTACTCTAAAAATACCATAAAAGGCTGCATGTCTTTAGATGTTAAGCCTGGGATTTTTTCCACCCACATTACTGCAGCATGATTCACTTGGCTGCAAGAATGGCTTCTCTACTCCAGTGGTTGTTCCATTCACCATCATTATAAGAATTTTTATGCTGGTTAATATGAATGATAAGCTAAAAGAGAAATAGAGGTTTTTATAGTAGCTTAAAACTACTTCCATTAAATCTGGTTTAAAATGATTACTTTCCACATCTATCCCATCTTCAGTTAAAAATCTACACTCTCGGCAAAAATTTGTAAGCAAGACAGAAATAATTTAGTATCAGTTCAATAACTTAAAATCGTAAAAAAGTTTTCCCCTTAGAATTGTTTTGATACTATGTTCAGAATTTTATTTTTACGTTGCTTCAGAAAAACATTTTATTGAGCAAAGCAATATCTCAAAAAGAAAACGCAATTATTTTCTATTTCGGTATTATTTCCAAAAACCTTTAAACTTTATCTCACAACTGAATAGTAGCTACAGAAGAGTGCTTATTTGCCAGACCTCTTCTCCTCATTCTAACATACTAACTTGTAGTGTTAATGTATTACCAGAGTTGGTGGCTCTGAAACTCTGGTTTCAATCCCTCTTCCCCATCAGTGGAGGAATGAAAAAGACCTCAATATCTCTGATCAGTTACATTTAAATTGGCCTTCTGTTTTCTCATTGGTTGAATTGCTGCATCTTCCAGATTCATTTTTAAAAACGGAAGAGGAATTGCAATGTTGCTGAAGGATATAAATCAGATGGTGGGAAATTGCATATCTCCCATTCTACCAGAGATATTTTGATCTGAAATTTATGTCATTCTTGTGTGTATCTCTGTGATGCGGTGAGGTTTCTGACGACCAAGGCAAGCAAAAATGCATAATTTCACAAGTGAATTGGTGGCGCCTTCTTCAGAAGAAACAAGTGACAACAATGATGCAGTATTTTCCCTGGAGTTGATGGGTGGATAGTTTTCAATTGAAGAGAACTTCTGCCTTCTAATTTCTCTTTTCTCTCTAGTAACTTCCTTAATGCTTCTTTTGGTATTTCGTGGGCATTCTCTTGCATAATGGCCTGCCTATAATTATTTTTTAAAGTTTTACTCTTTGCTTCTTAATGTGGAGATAAAGAACTAAGATGGTAGTGGAGTACTCCTGCTCGTTTTCACAGTTCCCTATAGAATAGCTTGAGGGAGAGGTGGTCAGCTCAGCAAGGTATCAGCTGGCTTACATGAGAAAGTTAGCAAACCTGGGTGGGAGTCCCCATGTTGGGAAATACCTAGTTTGTGCACAGCATATTTAAATTCTAAACTTATCTTGTAAATAATGGATCAGATTAAATCTCTGTTCAAAATTAGCCCAACGATTACAGAGTCTATTCATGCAGTCACAATATGCACCTTTCTTTCCATACTTGTTTATGATATATATCTTTATACTGCTTTTAAGTACCTATTTTTACTATTTTGTGGTTGCTTTACAGGAAATACTTGTGCTTCAAACCAAAACTTTGCAAAACTTAATTGCTTCTATTATTAAGTGCTTGTATATTTTTGTAGTAGTGTGTCCATTATAAAAAATAAAAACTTATTCTGGAATAATAAAGTTGCTTTAAAAGCTTGAACTGATGATGCTTTAGCCTTTGAGTCAGTTTTTGATTCCCAATGACCGCCTGGATTTTTTTGGTAAGATTTTTCAGAAGTACTTTGACATTGCTTCCTTCCTAGGGCTGAGAAGGTCACCCGGCTGAGTTTGTGTCTGTGGAACTGGAATTGGAACTCATGGCTTCCTGGTTTCTAGTCTGATGCCTTAACCACTATACCAAACAGACTCTCGATACATTATAAGATTCATTGTGCTATTCCAATGACTTGAGAAAAGTTTATGGTTTATGTTAAAGATAGTCAAACCATTGGTTAGCTGACTTGGAAAAAATTCACTGCTGCTGAATTGGCAGCCTATTTTGAGGCTTTGGAATATTGTTTGGATATTTGTTTGTTTGTTTGTTTGTTTGTTTGTTTGTTTGTTTGTTTGATTTATATGCCGCCCTTCTCCGGAGACTCAGGGCGGCTTACAATGCTTTTAAGCAATAGCCTTCATACTTTTGTATACACCTGCTTAGTAGGGCTTTTTTTGCCCCCCCCCCCCCAGCGGTGTTCTATTTTATACAAAGTCAGCTTACTGCCCCCACAAACCGGGTCCTCATTTTACCTACCTCGGAAGGATGGAAGGCTGAGTCAGCCTTGAGCCTGGTGAGAATTGAACTTGCAGTAATTGCAGGCAGCTGGCAGCTAAATACTATTTTAACAGTAGTTTAGTCCACTGTGCCACCAGGCAGATATGGTTTGCTTAAGGGGTGGCTTATTTTTGTGTTACAAATTTACGATCAATAATTAGGATTCCAAGAACTATTTAATTTTGCAAGCCCATGGAGTCTTAAGAATTACTGTACTACTTGCACTAAAGACCTTCAGACTGAACAGCTTCTTACAGCCTGCACCATTGTGCAACTTATGGCAGAAGAAACTGCAGGCCAGTCTCCTGGGGCTTGCAATATTGTGACAGAAAATAGCTTGAAGAAGTATTGCTGTTTTTGGACTCTTTAGGGTCAGATGGTTTCTGAAATAAAGGAGTTTGAATGTTGGCAACTTACAATTTTGCCATTCAGTGGGAAGGAAAGTTACAAACTTTGTTTGCCTGCTCAAACCTTTTCCAGGAGCCCAAATAATTTTTAGAGCTTAATATGAACTTCACAGTGTGTATTTTTAACTCAAAAATTTCTAATAATACTTTGTTTCTAATAAGTGAGTCCTATTCTTATATTTGTGGGTTACAGGAATAGTTGTATGTGAAATGGAAAAAGTACACTGTGACATACATCATGGCAGTCTAAGGGTCGGGGTTGATTGCTGGATAGAGGACAAATGAGGGGAAGCTACAGCAGCCCAGATCTCTGTAGTGAAAGTAAATTTAGAAATAGGTTCACAAATAGTGTTTTGAGTACCTTGGTTCTGCAGTTGTGGTTCATATATTTGAACTACAGTACATACATGGCGACTTAATTTTTAAAAAGCTGTTTTCAGTTCTGAATTAACAAAGTTCTTAGCTTTTTTATTTTTCATGTGATGAACATGTTACAACAGATAAATATCTCAAATAAGCAAATATTCTTGCAATATCTTAAAGGAAACATGTATAAATGTTTTGGGAGAAGAATCCCACTGCATCAGATGCTTGAAGGACCACATAGTGTGTAAATATACATAGGATTGTGAGCACCAAAATTAGACGGAAAAGAAATTCAGAAGGTAGTGAATGGGAGAGTCTAAGGTTGATAGTGGTAAGAAGGTCAGAGGGTGAAACCTGGTTTCAGAGCTCTGCTCCAATGTGAGCTTCATTGGGTGAACTTGGGCCAGACGCTATTTGCAGCCTAACATACTTCCACAAGACTGATGTGGAAATTGATTTAATTGATGTTAAATGGCAATAGAGTAATTGTCTGCTAAGGTGTGTCACACTACTCTGCTGCTTCCTGGTGCTCATATTAAGGATTGAAATTCCTTAAGTATCCATGTGACTATGAAACTGAAGCTGCAGATGGAACAGAAAGAAACAGAGAAGGAGAAGGAGTGAAGGCAGAGCTCTCTGGATTCCTGCAGCATCAAATACCATCTCCTAAGAAAAGGAAAACACCCTGCAATTATAGGCTCCTCATTTAGTCCCAATAGACAGAAACAGAATAGCCAAATAGAACAGCTGGGGCAGCAACTGTACCAGATTATAGCACTGGCTTCACTTGTGTGCTATAGATGTAAAGATATTTTTTAAAAAACATCTTCTGATAGTACTTTCACAGAGGCTTTTTGGACCCTTTCACAACAAGCTCCAAATCTCAGTGTTTCCATCAAATACATAGTTCACTTTATTTTACTTTGGTAAAAGTGAGGCTAAGTGGATTTTTTTGCTCTGATACTCATGATGACCCTGGAGAGTGAGACACTGATTTAATTAGTTTTTGCACTGTTAGCCAGTTGGTGGTGGTTACACCAACTGACTGATAATGTTCCTTGTATGGTGGCCTGTATGCTCTTAGCATCCTAATGTCTACAGAAGTTACGATAAAGACAGAAACAGTTACATTGTAGAGACTTTCATAGTGTACTGAAACCTCTCTTAAACGTAACTCTACATTGACTTTAGAAAAGCATTTATGGAACTGTATTAATGATTCTTCCCTAAATGTGTGTCATGGCCATATTGTGGATCTTGCATTGGGATTTGAAAAACTAAGCTGATGAACTGTTTGGTCAGTTTCTCAAGAAGAAATGCAAATAAAATAAAATAAAATAAAATTGTTTTTCTCAAAAACTTAAGGGAATCTGAGCTTACAGACCGTAGGATTTTGTCCACTTCCTCAGGTCCAATTGGATCAAACCTTTCCCAGATAATAAAGCAAGACTATACCCAGGCCTCCTCTACAGGATCTGTATTAAAGCTAGAATCAAGTTTGAAATGAATCTGAGCAGCTTTGTCCATCAGATGCCCTGCAAATTCTTCTTTATGGCCTTGAAAATAAACCTCCAAGTCCTCCTTTCCCAGGAGGGCCATGTCACCTTAAACAAGGCCCATAAGATATCTCTCTGTGGATACGTGAGTTAGGTGGCTCCCAGAGTAGAGGCAGATGGTTCTAGATCTGTCTTGAGATACATGGCAGTTGGCAAAATCAGTAAGCCTCATTGCTACAATTTATTTAGAAACAGAAGTTCTTGAAGGTTGGCAGCACTTAGAATTATCCAAGTTAGAAATACTAATTAATGTCATTGTTACAGCTTTAAGCCAGGTGATTGTTCTGCCCCTGGAAATTCTTCAATAAATAATCTTTCTAAAGTAGTTCAGGAGAAAAGCAAAGAGAAAAGCAATTTACTTTCCTTTTCCTTCTTCTGAAATGGACAGCACTTTTAGTTACTCTCTTCAACTAAAAAATGTATTTTCATGTTTAATTTAAGAATAATGTCTTGGGTGCAGCTGGGATGGGCATTCAGATAGTTTTAGTACATTACAAACAATTGCCTTCTAGGTTGAAAGGGGCTAATTTTATTTGATTAGTAAAACAGAGGAGGGTGGGAGTGAAATTTAACTTAAATTGTGATCAGGAAGAATGTTGCTTGGTTTCCAGACTGTAAGATGCATGTTTTCCCCATGTTTCAAAATCGGAATTTCTTTTTATGAAGATTGTATTTTTCTGTGTGCTTAATTATAAAGGAAAAGGTGGGAGGATGGTTGATTAAATCCCTCTTTGGCCAAACTATTATTCCCCCCTGCTTTGTATAACAACAATGGTCAAGAAGCTGGAACCTTTTGACCCTTTTAATTTGAGCAATTTTCTCCAAGTATTACAGTATGTATTACATTGACCCACTGACAAAATTGAAAATGCCATAAAATATTTTACATAAACAATAAGTCCTACTTGATTTACAACCTTACTGCATCAGCTTTGACATTGCATATAGCGCTTTCCATCCATATTTCTGGTAAGATTGTTTAAGTGAAAAAAGTAAGCACTATGGATTTCTTGGAACACTGTAGAATAGCCCAAGTTGGTTATACAGTTTTGTCTTTACTTATATTCTAGGTTTCAGATTTTCTGCAGATGTTTTATTCTATAACCCAGCGAGGCTTCCTGATTGCATTGGTTCAGAAATGGGAGTTGCCTTGCAACTATTTGTAGTCTGTATAAAATTTGAATTCAAGAATACTGATTGGTGAATGGACGAATATGAATGCTTCCTGGGAAGTATCAATTAATCGATTGTTGGGCATGGTGCTGTCTCTATTTTGATTGATCTGTCTCATCTGCTGGCTATGTGTGACCTGGATCGGTTGCCTGTCTGAGTGGTATATTGTATCCACCTCTATTGTTCTGTTCTTCCATCTGGCATTCTGTCCTTATCCGTGTTTCTTTCAAAATGAGATGAAGACAATAGAACCTGGCTTGTAGTCTGATAATAATATGAAGAGAAAGAGAGGTAGTCATCCACTGTTTCAAAACAGAAGGAACTACTTTAAAATATATTAACATTTTATTTATTCAACTTACCTTCTTCCCTGGCCAATTGGCATGAGCTGAATAAAACAGCATCTTACTCAACGACTTTTCCTATGATCCTTGATATAGTATCAACCTTGTTAACTCTCAAGACTCTTATTTTCTGCTATGTATGCAAAATGGACTGTGATTAATATATATGTGTATATATATATGTGTATCTGTATGTATGTATGTGTACACACACACACGTACACACACACAGTGCATTCAGAAAGTATTCAGACCCGCTTCACTTTTGTCAATTTTGTTATGCTGCAGCCTGCATCTGCAGTTGATGAAATTCATTTTTTCTTTCATTAATCTACATTCAGTACACTATAATGACAGAGTGAAAACAGAATTTTAGAAATTGGCCCTTAATCTCACAGAGATGTGGACTTTCAGATATCAAAAGATTACAAAGTTGTTTAATTTGCTCAGACTCAAGACCTCATCTATGGGATCCACCCCACTTCAACAATCCTGTGTTGAAAGAAAGTGAATAGGCTAAAGACCTCCAGTGAGCACTAGAATTCTCAGGGACTTGAATTTGGTTTCCTTGATCCAAATCAAACACTTTAATCCCTCTATAATACATTGGATAGCATCTGTAGGGATTTCAGATGCATTTGTCTTGGAGTTTGAATTGAAGCTGGCTATGTTCTTTATTTAATTTTGGAAGCTAAATCAATTATGCTTTTATATTATATACATGATTGGGCTTGTTGAAAAGAGGGTTGTATTCTGGTTTAGGCAAATATATACTTAGTCTAACTGAGGAAGGAATTTTCTCCTTGTAGTCATAACGTGCTATTACATATTGTAGGGAGCAATGGTAAACTACTTCTGAAAAAGCTTGCCAAGAAAACTGCAGGACTTGTCCAGGCAGCCTCTGAGTATCGGATGTTATTGAATGGAAGAAAAAAAATGTAACTAATAACATATAACAGCCGTTTAGAAATGACACAATATTAGATAATCAGCAAGGAACAAAATATCTTACACTTAGGGCATTCAGGCCATTTAAGTAGGACCAAACAAAACCAACAACAAATTGTATTACTGCATATTAGCAAAGTGTAATCAAAATGTAATACCGATAATATTAATTGGGGAATCTCATATTGGCCTTATATTTAATTGACTTAAAATTTTAAGAGAAAAGTTTAAAAAAATAGTTGTGGGATTCAAAAATATTCCGTTACTTTTCTGCTTTTTGCAGTGTGGTTTGTGTAGATTAGTGCAAATTAAATAAAAATATTTTTGAGTTGTTTTTATCTAAGTCAAGGAAAGAAAAAAAATGACTTGTGCTTCCATTATCTGGCGGATGAATTCCAAGTTAAAACAAAACAAATGTTGTTTGTCTTAATTATGCCCTGTAAAGTCTAAAAATAGCAGATGTTGTAGAAGAAAATTAAGTCAACACTGAGAAGTGTAGTTGCTTTTTAAGTTAGCTTATCTCTCTAGTAGCTTTTCAACTTTTCCAGCACGCTGCTCCTCCAATCCATTGATTGGGGAAGCTCTCATCACGTTGCTGGGGAACTGAGTGCAGAATTCTCCTTGGCTGACCACGCCCCTTCTGTGTCACTCCCATCAGTCTTTCTCACTCAGTGACTGAGGGAACTTGTGTTTTATATAGCTCTTCAAAGATACTTCATACTCCTTGACTGTTTCATTGATTAATTTTTTATTTTAGTTTGTTATTTTTTTCACCCTTTCTGTGTTCTTGGAGCTGCATCGTGAGATTGGTGAAGCTGCTGGGGGAGCGATAACGCGCCTGGGGCTCCAGGCCGTTTCGCCCCTTCCTGTCAATCTACCAGCAAGGCAGCTATCCGGATTCCGACCCGGCTGGGCGGATCCGCGATCACCGCTAGCCGCCGGCGCTTCGCTGGATTCCTGGTGAGCTGGGATCTCCACGAGCGCCTCAGCTCCGACGTTTTGGGCGGCTCCGGAGCGTCTGTCCAGGCTTCCGACAGGCTCTGAAGTCCAGGCAACCCCAAGCCGTTAATTTCATCTCGTCACGATCAGAGACTGCCGGGCGCCATTTTGAGTCGCCGCCATCCTTCGTGCCGGGTGTTTGGCTGCCGCCTTCAGCAAATTGAATTTGGCGCCTTGAATGCAAGCCGCGGAGCCGAAGCCCACGGCAGTCCTTGTCTATCGGCACACAATTCGTCAGCGACCAGGGAGGCTGTGAATGGGTTGCCTTCCCTGCGGTCGCCATTTTGGAGCACAGCATTTGCGCGGCCGCCATTTTGAACGTGAGTCACTAACGGCGCATTGGGGATTGAATGTTCTGGCACACATCTAAGTCCAGACTAATAAGACCTGGAGGTTATTTAGACGCAGGGCTTAAAGACCTTTTCCCAACGAAGGGGAAATTTCTGATTACTGGCCCAGGGTCTTTTTTTTTTGAACTGCTCATTGCTGGCTAATTTGATCATTGCTGCTTGGAGGCTCTCCGGCACATAACATCATAATGGCGGATTTGGACCTGTCATCCGACATGGATCAGGATGCTGTTCAGCCTATTGAGGCAAACCAACGCAAAGGGGGGAAGAAACGCTCCAAAACCAAACATATTACTTCTTCCAAATCATCTCATTCCGCGCAACTTGAAAGTCGACATAGATCCGAGTTACAGCGTCACAAGGCACTTGAAAAACAATTCGCTAGAGCAAAGAAGGCAAGGGACCAGAACACCTGTCCCATGACCTCTGCAGGATCTGATGTTGACCAGGTCCATTCCAGTGCTTCTTCGGTTTCCTCGGAGACCCTTAAGGCTACTGAACATCGCCCATCTACTTCTTCCAATTTAGAAGCAGCGCGTGGGGTTTCTCTGTCTTTGCCTAACGTGTCCTTGATTCATCAAGCGGCCCAACCAGAGAGTTCCAGACCAGGTCCGTCGGCCACCTTCACCCCGACAGCAGCTGGCCTGAGACCAGAGGAACACACTGGCCGAGTAGATTTACAATCAATGTTGTCCGATGCGTTGGCCAAGATCTTGGCGGCCGGGTTACAACAAGGCATGGGCGCTCTTCAAACTACTCCTAGTTCGTCTAAGCCTCTAACTCAAATTCCTCCTCAACGTAAAGCAAAGGACTTATCTCAAGTAGAATATGTTTCCTCGGAGGCATCTGACCAGGAGGAGAATTGTCCAGAGGACTCAGAGTTCTCCGAGGACGAAGGCCTGCCACCGGAGAAGCCATCATTTACAGGACTGTTTCGTCCTTCAGTTTTTAAATCGCTTTTACACAAAGCCAAGGTGACCACTCAATTTGGACTGCTGACAGCCCCTCCATCGGGCACAGCTGTTCAATCCTTGTCCACGCATGATGCCTTGTTTCAGGTGGCTAAGCAGGAGAAGGACGCTATTCCTTGTCCACCACTTTTTGCGGACGTTATCCAGAGCGCCTTCGGCCAGCCAGGTTCCTTAACAGCTCCTAGTAACCTTGACAAACGGCTTTACTGCGCGGCGACGGAGTTGGACGATATCCTGGCCTTACCAACGGTAGATGCACCAGTGGCCAACCTTTCTTCGCCCTCAATAGTATCAGCTGATGCTATGGACGGTTTGAAGGCCGATGAAAGAAAGACGGAAATGGGATTTCGTAAGGCCCATCAGGCGGCTACTTGGGCAATAAAAGCTGCAACAGCGACATCTTTTTTCAATAGAGCAACGTTGATTTGGCTCAAGCAGTTACAAGAGCGTCTCCCCACCGCCGACAAACGCGTACATCAGGATATTAACAAGATAGTGGCCGCTACGGAATATTCGGCGGATGCGTCTTTAAACGCCGCAAAATTCGCAGCCCGCGCTATGGCTTCTACAGTTACGAACAGACGTCTGTTTTGGCTCCGAAATTGGAAAGCCGATTCAAAGTCTAAGTGGAAGCTAGCTTCATCAACCTTTAAAGCTCCGGCCTTGTTTGGTGCTGCATTGGACCCTCTCTTGGTGGAAGATAAAGAAAAACGTAAAGTTCTTCCTTCTTCCTTTCGCAGACCAGAACGCAAATATACACCGTACAGTAATCGACAAACATTTCGGACCTATTCGGCTCCCAGTGGATCCTATACCCAACGACCATTTGGTCACGGAGGTGACCGTTTCCAGGATCGACAGTCCTTTCGGGACCGACAACGCTCGCAACCTTCTTCCAAGCGTCCTTTCAGAGGTGGTGGAGCCCGTCCCAACAAACGTGGCAAATGACTCACAACATCCAGATGCCATTGGTGGTCGTCTCCAGCTGTTTCATCACCAATGGCAAATTTCAACGACCGAAGAGTGGATCCGTCAAACCATTCGTTACGGCCTTTGTCTCGAATTCGTCGGGGTCCCTCCCAGCCGGTTTCGTCGCTGCCCAGTATCTCCAATCTTACACCAAAGAGAACTAATGGAGGCGGAGATTACTCATCTCTTAAACATCAAAGCCATAGAACCAGTGCCCGAGGCCCAAAGGACGAAGGGGTTCTATTCCATCTTATTCCTGGTCCCCAAATCTTCGGGAGGGCACAGAGGTGTTTTGAACCTGAAGCACTTGAACAAGTACATCCTGTATCGCAGGTTCAAGATGCAGTCCCTCTCGTCGATTCTGGCATGCATCCGGCCAAACGATCTTCTGCAGTCAGTGGATTTGAGGGAGGCCTATTTACACGTTCCGATCCACCGGGCGCATCGCAGGTTCCTGCGATTCGAATACAACTCTCGCCATTATCAATACTGTGCAATGCCCTTTGGTCTCTCCTCCGCCCCCAGAACCTTTACGAAACTTGTCTCCGTGGTAGCCGCATCTCTGAGGGCTCTACCAATTCGTCTTCTGTGTTACCTAGACGACATCCTTGTCCTATCATCGTCTCCGCATCAAGCGTCAAGCGACATAGAGACAGTGCTAAGAGTCTTTCAGAATCATGGATTCACAATAAATCACAAGAAAAGTCATCTGGTTCCAACGACAAGGATTCTTCATCTGGGGGCGGTGATAGATACATCCAAGGGCCAGGTCTTCCTGTCGCCGGATCGAGTCAAAGACATCAAGGCAACAATCGCTCAAATTTCGACCAACCGGACTGTCCCAATTCGGCGCCTGTCTCAAGTCTTAGGGAAAATGGTGTCCTACATCAATATCGTTCCCTGGGCACGCAGACATACGAGACCGTTACAATGGTATCTGCTCCCATTTCAGAAAGCCAATCGCAGCACTTCTCCGTCGTTAGTTCGCCTTACACCTCAACTTCGGTCGTCACTGCTGTGGTGGACGTCCCCCGCACTTCTCCGGGGCTGTGTCTTCCTCGAAGTCGACCGACTGGTTTTAACATCGGATGCCAGTCTGGTGGGCTGGGGGGCTCATCTTCTGGATCACGTAGTCCAAGGGCGTTGGTCTCCGGCGGAGAGGGCGAACAGCATCAATTGGCTGGAGTTGAGAGCTGTTCGCCTTGCTCTCCGGCATTTCCGTCCAGTCTTGGAGGGCCGTCACGTGTTGATCCGGACGGACAACATGACAACCAAGGCTCACGTGAATCGAGAGGGGGGCACTCGGTCCCGGAGCCTCATGATCGAGTCGGAATTGCTGCTGACATGGGCGGAACGCCACACAGCGTCTCTAAGAGCAGATCATATTTCCGGTATTTCCAACGTGCAGGCGGACTGGCTCAGCCGGGAACGCATCGACCCGGCCGAGTGGCAACTCCATCCGGACATCTTCCAAGGAATAGTTCGGCGTTTTGGAAAGCCACTCGTAGACTTATTCGCCACTCCCAGCAACGCACAACTACCAAGGTATTTCACCCGCTATCAGTGCCAAGGGGCGGAGGGTTGCAACGCCCTGAGATGCCAGTGGCCGGACGGCCTCCTGTACGCATTTCCTCCGCTTCCTTTGATAGCTCAAGTAATCCGGAAAGTGTTACTAGAACAGGCAGAAATCTTATTGGTAGCTCCTTGTTGGCCGCGCAGACCGTGGTACGCGGACCTACTGAGCCTTTCCATCTCCCCTCCATGGACAATACCTCAGCATGTCGTCTCTCTCCGCCAGGGGGTCATCGTCCATCCAGAGCCCCAGTGGCTCCGATTGACCGTCTGGCACTTGAGAGGCGACTGCTGAAGAAGGACCGACTTTCGGACTCGGCCATTGAGGTTATCCAATCAGCCAGACGTCCTTCGACAACTCGTATATACCAAGCTTCTTGGAAGGCTTTCTCAATTTGGTGTTCGAGACACCATGTAGATCCGACTTCGGCCGACATCCCAGATGTGTTGGACTTCCTCGTGAGTGGTTTGGCTAAAGGCCTGAAGCCTGCCACATTGAGACGCCAAGTGGCGGCACTTGCAACTGTCCTTGTGTGTGAACCTCATCGTTCATTGACGCAGAACCCGCGCATCCGGAGTTTTTTACACGGTGCTTCTAATATGTCTCCGCCGGTAGTCCACCGTTTCCCTACTTGGGACTTAACTCTAGTGCTCCAAGCACTTACTTCACCCCCCTTTGAGCCGCTGGCGTCTGTTCCGCTGAAATTCTTAACCTTCAAAATTACATTTCTAATAGCAATAACATCGGCGAGACGGATTTCTGAACTGACCGCCTTGTCGGTTCGCAGTGATCTTTGCCAGTTTTATCCGGATAGAGTAGTGTTGAGGTTGGACCCTTCTTTCTCACCGAAGGTGAACTCCTGGTTCCACCGGGCCCAGGAGCTCATTCTGCCGAACTTTTGCCCGGATCCTCGGAACCCAAGGGAGAGAAACTGGCATACTCTAGACGTTCGACGGGCTCTCCGCAGATACGTCAGGAGAACGGCTTCGTTTCGTCGTACCGAAGCCTTGCTCGTTTCATTCCACCCTTCCTCTATGGGGAAGAAGGTGACGCCAACTTCTGTAGGTCGTTGGATCAAAGCCTGCATCTCGACGGCATATAGTAGCAAGGGCAGAACCGTTCCGAAGGGTATTTGTGCCCATTCCACCCGCAGTGCGGCGGCATCAGCAGCCTGGGCGACTCAGGCATCAGTTCTTGATATATGTCATGCTGCATCCTGGACGTCAGTTTCGACATTTATTAGACACTACAAGATTGACTCATTTGCTGCGGCGGAGGCCTCCTTTGGCCGTAGAGTTTTACAAAGAGTGGTCGAGTCCCGAGACTTGGGACGCACTCAGCCTCCCACCCAGGATCTATAACTTGGGTATATCCCAATCAATGGATTGGAGGAGCAGCGTGCTGGAAAATGGACGTTGACTTACCTCTGAACGTCCCTTTTCAGTACGCTGCGACTCCAATCCATACCCACCCGTTGTTTGGGCTTCGTGTTCCAAAGTTACCTTCCGTGTTTCTGTTTTTGTTTCCTTGAGATTCTGGTTGAAATTGGACCTCCTGTAACTTCGTGAGGAAAGACTGATGGGAGTGACACAGAAGGGGCGTGGTCAGCCAAGGAGAATTCTGCACTCAGTTCCCCAGCAACGTGATGAGAGCTTCCCCAATCAATGGATTGGAGTCGCAGCGTACTGAAAAGGGACGTTCAGAGGTAAGTCAACGTCCATTCTCATATCTCTATTTTAAACTGCATACAGTTTTTATGGAAGCTACTGTAGTCAACAAACAGCAAAGGGAATATCCACTCTTCATATCCTTGGACAGTTCACTACTAAAATATCCTCCAGTTTATCTGTCAACTTATGGCTGATAACAACATTTCCAAAAATATTTTGGAATCTTTTGCTCATGGAAGAGGGAGTTACAATAAGAGACTAGGATTTTTTGAACCAGTATACTTCCTGTAGTAAAACATTTTCCATCTTATCCATGTTAAGTTTCATTTTATTCTCTGACAAACCGTTTCTCAGAGCAGACGTTATAGAGATATCCAATCTTGAATTCCTCTGAAAGAGAAGTATACCTGAATATCATCAGCATATCCATATCTATAGTTGTACATAGGCAAATGATAAATTTTTCTTAGTAATATAATATATGCTTTAGAACAGGGGTGTCAAACTCAAGGCCTGGGGGCTGGATCCAGCCTGCGGGGTACTTAGAACTGGGCCGCGGGGCCGTCCTGGAAACAGCGAAGGACCGGCTGACGGTGCTTCTGCTAGCGAAAATGGGCTCCTAAGCTCTGTTTTCAGTTGCCACGGCCTCCTACAACCCTCTCCCAGTGAAAATGGAGCTCAGGAGGGCCCTCCTGAATTTAGGAGGTGCCCCTGACATGAGTGATGTCAAGCTGGCCATGGCCACTGTGGCCACGCCCACCCCAGCCCCCCGAGTTCAGACACAACCCTGATGCTGCCCTCAATGAAATCAAGTTTGACACCTTGCAGGACCCCCACAATATAATTCCTAATAATCAAATAAAAGTCTCTCAAGTACAGTAGCATCTTCTGGTAGCACCCAGGATGGAGGAGCAGAGCTGTCAACGTAGCTCCCTCAAGCACGTCAACAATGCCCAGCAGTTGTTAAAATCAGCCAGATCCAGTGATAGTATAAAATAAGCTTCTGACAGGGATCCAATTTACAAGTAGTGGAACAAACAGATGCAGGAATCTTCCTTGGGAGATATATCTCAGAACTGCCTCATGACTATTATTAAATGGTCCAATGGATAACCTAATAAATTTAAATTTCATGAGGTTTGAATATCTTCTTAACATAATACCCTGGAAAAAGACAGAGCACCCTTGCCCTTGTTACTTCCTAAACAAACAACTGAAAAAATAAACTCCTTGGTGTTCTCCTTGTGGTAGCAATTCCAGAGGTCATCCCTACTGCCTGTTTTAGGACTGAACTAAATACCTCACCTAACTCTTCCAATGTTCTTTAAATTCAAAATATCTTCAGGTTATTTTCTTACGTACAGTACTGTAGGTCTCAGATGCAGTGCTAATTACAGCTGATTGTAAAACTGCAAAAAGAGAGTGTGAGAGAGAGAGGGAGGGAGGGAGGGAGAGAGAGATGAGTGCTTTCATAGCTTTTGGGGGCAGTGTGTGTATTTGTGTGTGTATGTTAAAGCTTATGCTAAATATCATATTGATCCTAAAGCTTCCAACTCAGGTTGTAAGAATGTCTGGAGGAGAGCTATCTGTCTTCAGTGCAGTCTAGGCTGATGATAGTAGTTTTAGCTGTTGCAGCTGTTAATGCTATTCATTAATAGTGCTAACAGAAGTTGTGGAGGACTTTAGACAGCCATTTGTCTGAAATGGTATGGGGTTTCCTGCCTGAGCAGGGAGTTGGACTAGAAGACCTTCATGGTCCCTTCCATGTTTTTTTTTATTCTGTTGTTCTGTTAAATTTAGATGCCACTTTAATATTTGACAAGAGAACACTGTAGGCATTCCATCGTTCCAACAATAACATGCAATTGCTTCTTTCTTTAAGCCGTAGAATGGTTTTATTCTTTTACAAGCAGTACCTGAGGGGATGCTGGTTCAGGATTTTCAAGCCTAATAAATCCTTGGGATGAACAATTCGGTACAGATGGTGAATATACTATTCAAAGTATATTAAGGTGAATAGTTAATAACTTTTCACCCAAACTTTCCATTTTAAGAGTTGAACATTGGCTTTCTCTTGATCCGAGGCTCATGATTAGAAAATTGCTCTGAGCAATCTCCAGCAGAAAAGAATTGGGTGATGCTTCCCCCCCCCTGTTTTTTGAAAATGTATGTTTCCCATTTGGATTTTCTGAATATATCCTACTGATATTAGTAGCAAACAAGTAACACCAAAATAGGGTCTCTATGCAGCTCTGATAATATTCAGATAGGCAGATTTTCAGAAAATCTATAAGGGAGCAAAACTTTTTTATAGACCTATAATATAAATCAGCTTTGTCCAGTCATTTGTCTGCTTAATGCTTCTATCATTGCTAGCTAGGCTACATAGGTCTTGTGGAACATCTAGTCTGGTACAAATGGAAGGTGCTAAATTGGAAAGAGATTATATAAATTGTAATCAGAATATTGTGAGTTATTAAAACTTAATCTTGTGTGTATCCATAAAAGCTCCTTTGTGTTGCCTTTGAGTTCTGGTTACTTCACAGGTGTGACCATGTCGTTTTCTCGGCAACAACATTGAACTTATTTGCTGCCACATTCTTACGAGCTATTTCTTCAACTCCTCCATTCATTCTGTAGCCTTGGGATTTTCTGTGGGTTTCCCATTTGAGAACTAATTAGATCCAACTCCTATTACATTTTTTCACAACCAGTTAAGCATTGCATTGCCAACTAAAAGTTCACTGGTGGGTGAGTTGGTGCAAGTAAAAATGAAAAAAAAAAGTGACTTGAATTTAGAGCTGGTCATCCAATTGTCCTTCTTTTAGCTGACTTCAGTTTTACTACTGAAATATAAGCTAGAGAGAAAATTGTCTAGCAAAGGATATAGTTATGATCAACTTTTTTGTCCTATACTCTTCTTTTTCTGAATTACATTTCTACTTCCTGATTTGTCTGACTATCATAGCATGCAATTCCATCGTACAGTATCCTCCGATTTCTATATTTGTGATTCTGTTGTGGGCAAAAAGAATTGGTGCTAAATAATGATTTGTCATTCCATATTGCGGAAAGATAACTACCAGTACTTTCTGAATTCTAACTGATTGTTTCCAGAATTGCAGAAAATCAGCAAAATAAATATATTTAATTTAATAAACAAATTAATTTGAGTCCTCTAAGGATGGCATGCTGAGCAGCACAGTGGTTTTTCTTCTCTGCCGACAAACAGTTGATATTGCCTCCAAGGCTGGCTCTTTGGCAGCATGCTCCCCAGACTCAAACAGGAGTTACTAGGAATTTTTACTTTTAAATGTTAAGATGGTGTTTCCCACAATAAAAATGGATGGGAAAAAAGGAAAGATTCCATCCAAAAAAAAATTAAAAAATGACCAGGGCTTGTACAAATTAATAAAATGTAGAATATGTGTGGTAAAAGTTGGATGAAAATGTAAATCAAATTAGATCACTTTTACTACCCAGAAAATTGCCATCAACGTCCATATGAAGAAAGTGAAATTGCTCTGCAATAACAAAATAAAGTAGTAAAATGATAAAAAAAAATCATGTTAAAATTCAACAAAGGGTTAAAATAGTTCAGCATTTGACTGGTCAATCAATATTTAAAATTAAGAATCAAGATAAAAGAAAAAGTATAGTTAAAACTTTGAAAACATGTAGCTAAAACTGAGGCATGTTTAAGAATAGCAAGCAGCCAAAAGGAAAAGATGGGGACCCAATTCTCTGGCCACTCCTACCAGGAATTGCACCCATCAAGGTCCTGTTCCCATACAAGTCCATGATCATCAGAGAGTCGTCTTAGGTAATTCTTAATTGCTCCTGTTTGAATCTGGGGAGTGCTCCACCAAAAAGTTGGCTTTGGCAGCAAATTCATCTGTTTGTTGTCAGGAGAAAAAAGATGCCTTGCCACTCAGCATGTCATTTTTGGAGGACTCCCCAGAAGTATTTCTTTCAAATGACCAATGTCTTACCCTGTTGTAGAGAAACCAAATGAAGATAAGATTTCAAGATTGTGGAATGTATGATAAAGAGTGAGAATGACCAAACTAAAGACTGCTTGAAACCATCAGCAGCAAACGGAGGAGCAGTTTTGCAGGCACATGTTGTGCATTTGGAATGTTTCCTGTTGGTAGCATCAAGAGGGAGAGGCCATCCAGAGCCTCAACAGGTGCAGTGTAAGACATACCAGCCATCATAGGTAAGAGCTATCATCTTTTGGTGTGCAAAGTTCATTTATTTTATTTTCTGTATTTGATGTAAAATTATGCTTGGACAGAACAAAATAAATGCAACTGACAAGTAGGGGATAATTATTAAGATAGATTGTGATCCTCCTGGCCTGTGGTAAGATTAAGTCTTCAAACTGAATTTGAGTAACTATGTCCGCTTAGTGTCTTTTGGCTGTAATATGGAAATTGTTTGCTATTACTTTCTTGCAGAATGATTTTTCAATTTTCTAGTTTAGCTTATTGCCTTGATATTCTCTGGAGGTCTCCTATTCAAGTACTGATGAAGGATCACTCTGCTTATCTTCTGAGCCCAACATAGAGCAAAACTGTGGGAAATTTTCTATTTTCTGTGGGAACCCCCTTCCTCTATGATTGTTTGCACATGAGGTCAAGATGGCTTGTATTCTCACGGCCTTTTTCAGGTTCTTGAAACAGTTTAGAAACAATTAAATTCAGTATAGAATATATCCATTTAAAATGCATCAGTAACATGCAGTATAAAATTGGAAATAGGAATAATTCTCTAGAAGCCTATCAAATTAGAAAGATTTTATGTAGTCTAAGAAAGTTGGCATTTAGAAGAGGTTCTTTAAGCCTAGATCTCCACAGGAAGAATTTTAACAAACTTACCCCAGGCTTTTCTGAAAAGCCTTGAAACAAGATACCTGTTAGACATTTTACATTGAGGCTATTTTTAATTTTCTGCTAACTTTTTACTTGAAAGCAAGCCCCACTGAGCATAAATAGAGGCTTAGGTTAACAAAATTCTAACATCCACTGTGAATTGCGGCCCAGAACTAATCTGGAATGATACACTGTGTAGCAGAATTAGCATATTCCTATAGTTTTAAAAAAATTGAAATAGTTAAAATAAAATTGTTTCAATTGAATTGGTATTTCCAATGTTAATTGTGCATTCCAACAAAGATTCAAAAACTGATTTATACTATGGTTTTTATATGATTATTTTTACAAAATAACCCAACAACCTACCACCTCCCAAACAAACCCAATTGTTTGCTATATATATTGTCTACATTTTGCTCAATATTTGTTTTTCTTGCAGCTTTTGACATGAAGAAAGATATAGATGCTTTAATAGCAGAAGAAAGGGCAGAAATCATTGCTAAGTATGAGAAGGTATAGGATTTATTTTGTCCATTAATTTGCTAATTCTAATAAAGAATTTCAGGGAGCTTGACCATATGTCCCAAGCAGGATTCTCAGTATTTAGCTACCCATCCAGCTGTTCATAAGAATGTAATTGACAATGCAATGACAATATGGATCATTCCTTGAAACTGCTTTTATGACAGCTGTTTCTCTCCATTGAGGCAATGTTTTATTAGTGGCAATCTGTTGAAAAAGCCAGTTTGCAAAAAATGATTTATTTGGGAGCTGTCTATATATGGAAGCATGAAAGTGTAACTTTAAAAGATTTAAATTTAAAAGCTTTATAGTGAAAGGTACTGGTGAAGGATTGCATGTTGCAAATCTGCAGGCACGTGACCAGAAGGCATTTTATGTAGTGCACTCATCCATGATACAGTAATGCCACTATGCAAAAATAAGTGATATCACATATCATCTGATCATGTACAAATCTATCTATCTATCTGTATCTATCTATCTATCTATCTATCTATCTATCTATCTATCTATCTATCTATCTATCTATCTATCAATTTTACATGAGTTAAAATCCATCAGAACTGGTTTTATTTTTATATATACAGTATAAACATATATACATATAACTACATAAACATACACACACACGTGTGTGTGAACACATAAATATACACACATACATTCATACTATTCATATTCATAATATTCATATTACCATATATAGCTTTTTAAAATAATACCAGTATGACAAAACTTCATATTGTTAGGCTCTTTTACACTTTCCTTTTTTACAGGGAAGGCAAGATGGAACTCAGATTGATCCATGGGAAGATGCTGACTTTGCTCTTTACAAAGTTACAGACAGATTTGGGTTTTTGCAGTAAGTTTTTTGTGATCCCCTTAATACTTTGCTAAAACGAAGTATGTTTTATTGACATGGTTGTTTTGAGGCTACTCCATGCCTTAGATCGGTCTTCACTTATCATTGTCATGAATGTACTTACTACTACATGAGCAAGTCAGTTGTAATCTTGTATATAAGAGTTTCAGCCATCATATCCTAAAAAAGTTCTGACAAAGCTTGATCTTTCAGAATTAAGCATGCAGAAATGTCAAAAACTGCTGGCATAATCAGAATTCCTGAAACCATGAAAAACCCTTTAAGGGCATTCAGAAATGTTCCAGATTTCTCTGGCAATCCAGAGATGTGGGTTTTTGCATTTGGAAATATCCCAATCTTTTCATTTGGTGATCCCTGTTGTAGAAATTATACTGTTATAGAGTATAATCCAGTTTAGGTCTCTTGCTGGCAGAACTGCTTGTGTCAGCAAAACAGCATGTGTATTATCTCTTTCCCCTTGCTCCACAAACTTCATGTATCCCCTGATTGAGCCACTAGAGCACATACTTTGAAGATTTTGGAGAGGAAGTAAATGTTTGCTGCTTGAGCAGACTTCAATATTTTTACCATTGAAAACAGAAGACATGTTGTTTTAACCTTCCTTTTTTAAATACCGTGTTTTCCCGAAAATAAGACTCTGTCTTATATTTTATTGAACCCTAATATAAGCGCTTGGCATTATTGCCATGTGCTCAGAAGTCCAATTGGGCTTATTATCAGGGATGTCTTATTTTGAGGGAAACAGAGTATATAATATTCCTGCCTTCCATTCCCACAGCAACCCTCTGGCTTGAGTTGGGCTGAGAGAAAGAGTGATTGGCCCAAAGTCAGCTAGGTGGCTTTCATGTCTAAGGTGGGGCTAGAACTCAAGAGATTCCTGGTTTCTAGGTGGGCACCTTAACCCCTACATCAGACTAGATCTCTAATGTTTTATGTTGTATTATTATAATATGTTATATATTGCTTCTTTCATATGTAACTCAGTTAGGTGTTTGTTCCGAGTTTTAATTAAAGACCCAAGTTAATGAAAAAATATAAGCTAATATATTAGTTAATCATTGACCATCTCTTTTGGGCATAATTTAAGATCTCTGCCTTTCCTTATGCATTCTTATATCACACATTAATTCAATCTGACTCTTTCTTTTACTTTTTCAGTGAGCATGAGTTACCAATTCATAGTGCTCTGGAAGAAAAGGTAAATTCTACAAGCTTTATATTCTGTAAAATAATGCCTCATGCATTACTGTCGCATCTCATTTAGCTGTTAGGGTAACATTTTTGCTCCTCAGAGCTCTGGTTTCAGAGCCCAATAATATGGCGCTTCCCAGTTGATCAACAGTGTACAGTTGTCATTTAGGAAAAGGCTCAAGATAATGAACCAATAAAGACTATAAACTAAATTGCTACTTTTTTTTAAGAACAGAGAATAAATGAAATTGAATAATTCCTTAGATGTTCAGTATAAAACTACTGTTTGTTTATCTTGTAAACACCATATGAGTCCATAGTCTTATTAACCTGGATATTATATTTCCATCTTTCTTTTCTTCCTAAATTCTCCTTCATTTTAAAAACACTTTTATAGCAAAAAGCTCAGGAGATTGAAAGAGTGGACAAATGGCTGAAGATGTTAAGAAAGTGGGGAAAATACAGAAACAGTGAAAAGGTAAAAACAGTGACACATTTTAATAATATTACTTTTTTTTTTTTTTTGCTTGTTCCTTTATTTCAAGGAATATTGAAAGTTCTTGTTGAACAACTCCTAGAACTACTAATGAAAAGGCTGGTGCAGCTCTTTCATTTACTCTCCGTGAAAAGATCTTGAAGAAATATATGGGAAAACAGAATTAAAAATAGACTTATTTATACCAAAATCTTATGAGTGAGATAAGCAGGTACACAATAGAAATCTCAGCTAAAAGAAATCCACATGGAAGGATCAGAACAGGAGGTTTTAGTTAAAATGTGAACTGTATTTAAGATGTTTCTTTCAAGAAATTTAGGACACTGAAATGAATTAGAATAAAATAAGACTAAGCCAAGCCTATTGTAATGATGGAGAAGAAATATATGCAATTTAACATAATTACATATTGAGAATTATTTCCAAGTTGTAGGCATGTTGTTCTGTTTTTCTGGAATCATCTGAACATTCAAATATGATGGTACAGATGAAGAAGTGGGAAAGACAATCATTACAAGAGAAGCAATTGTTCTTCTGAACGAAAGTAAATATCAGAGAGGTTACTTTCTGTATAATAGAGAAGTTCCAGCTTTCTCGACTAGGGGAACATTAGAAAAGTTCATTATACTTCACTTACTGTATTTGAGTTGCAGTCTAGATTTTGTACTTGTTTCTCAAGGAAGTCTAGGATGCTTCAGTTTTTTCTTCCTTTTCTTTTTGTGGTCACAGTTTCTTATATTGTATTCTATAATTTCTACATTTACTGTTACTTCATAGTTAAACTGTAATAGTCTGAACATTTTATAATAATTGTGTACTTTATAGTGAAAATATATATATGCACAGTGTGTTTGGTCTCCTACCTGACCTTCTCAAGCCTGAAGTGGAAATCTAATTAAAAGAATCCACATAAAAAAAGAGATGTATGCATTGTATATTATTACTCTCTATGTTTGTCCCTCCCTCCCTCGCTCCCTTTCTTCTCCTCCTCCCCTTCTTCTTCTTCTTCTTCTTCTTCTTCTTCTTCTTCTTCTTCTTCTTCTTCTTCTTCTTCTTCTTCTTCGTTCTCGTCCCTTCCTCCCTCTCTCTCCCTCCCTCCCCCCTCTGTATTCCACCAATTAATTTTGTGCCGTAATTAAATTTCAATCATTTGTTGTAAATGTCCATCCGAGAAAACGTCCTAGTGTGCAGAAAGAAGTGATTGAGTTAATTTTTTTCTGAACTTGTTCCAATTTATTAAACTCCTTGGAAAGTTGACAATTTGATCAATGAGTTTATGAGCTTATTCACTGCTCTTTGGCTATATTTTGCCTGTTCCATTCCTTGCTCAGTCCAACTTCATTCTTCTACATTCAACATTCAATATATCAAAGTCAGATAACCACATCTGTTGAAAATTTGATTCCGCATTGTTTCTATGTGGACAAACAAGATAAGGCATTTTAGCTTTAAATTCTACATTATGTGCAGTTCTCCCCCCCCCCCAAATAGCACTGAATTATTAGTGAATAACTCAAAAGCTAATCCAGCTATTCCAATTTAGAACAACACTTTGTATATTATTTTTTAATTTTGCTAATGGAAGTTGGACTCCCCTTTGTTTTACTGCATTTTCTTCTAGTGACAGAGACATTGCAGACAAGGTACAAAGCCTGCAAGATAAGTTTTAGATATCTTGATGCCTGAATCAGAAAATAAAATGATCTTTAAAATTATATTACGGTAGATTATAAAACAAGAAAAATATAAAATACATATATATTTTGAAAAAGAAAAAAAAATAAAGCAATGAAAACAAACACAATGGTAACATATTATATGAGATATGTGTGTGTGTGTGTTTATGTGTATGTATGTATGTACCAGTATATGTATGTGTGTATGTATATGTATGTATATGTATATGTGTGTGTGTGTGTATGTGTATGTAAGAAAACAATAAAAAAGATCTCATTAATGACTCAGTATTTAAAACAACAATGGAACCTTGCCCATAGAAAATCATATTGATTCTTAGTGCATATTCCACTCTATTGATAAAGACCAGTTCAAAAATTAATGCATGGCAACCTATCAGTATTGACTAATATAAAGTAAAATATCCTTTTCAATAACTGTGGAGGGGTAAATCACTCCATTTCCAGGCTGTGTGTGTTTGCATTTGCTCCCTCACAAAATAAAATTTAAAAATTATCAGATTTAAAAGCTTATTTTAAGGATGCAGTTTAATCTGCAGATAGGGAGATGTAGATCAGGTTGGATTATATTTCAATTCATAAAGAGAAAATTATTTAATTATTCCAAGTATAAAATACTGCCTAGGATCAATGAATGATAAAACAACCTTGAATTCTATACGTTAATTCTAAGAGGTGAAGTTAGGATCTTAGCCATTGGTTTAAATGACAAATTTCTCTTTGAAAGTGAATGAAATAAATCTTTATGTTCGGTTTTGGGATTGGGGGAGTCTCTGATGCATCAGCAGGTGCTTTCATATTGTATCAACACTAGCTTCTGTTGCCAATGACTCATCAAGATGTACTTTGTGACAAAATATACCCAAATTACATTAATTAAATGTAAATAAACATACGTATTGCCTGAAACTCTCATCTTTTGGACAGGATTTCCACCCAAACTTTGAGTCATCTGATAAACTACTCAGAATATTTGAAGTGAAAATGTCTGTTAATCTGTGCTTCAAATGTTAAGACACAGATTTTTTTTCTATGCATAATATGTTAATCATGCCGGGTTGCATCTGCCAAAGGAAATTCAGAAGAAAGTAGTTTTTGGTTAGCTCTTGATGATTGGACCATGATCACACTTTTTTTAATATATATATATTTATAGATGTTCCGCAGAGTTTATAAAGGGATTCCCCTCCAAGTACGAGGTCAAGTCTGGTCACTCTTACTGGATATTGAAAAGATTAAGATGGAGAATGAAGGGAAGTATGAGGTAAAGTATCTTATAATCCATTATAGCAATATAAAGTACACCAAATAAATATCCAGCCTCAGGTTACCTGCACATATGATAAACCAGTATTTATTTTTTCCCTTTCCCCAAGATTAGGGGAAAGTGTTTTTAGCCATAAACGTCCCCCCAAACTATTTGTAATTATGTTATTGCCTCATGGAAAAACGTAAACGCCCTTCAACATTTAAGCATTGTGTTCTACATTCCCATTCTTGTTCACATGGGAATGTGGTGGCTCATGTAATTAGGACACTGGGTTGGAGGTTAGCAAGCCTGCATTCAAGACCCGAGTACAAGTGCTGCTGCATGGCGAGGTGAGCTCCCATCATTTATTCCAGCTCCTTGACGTGGACATACACTCCCCCCCTCCCCCGTGTCTCCTGGGCAGAAGTGATGTCAGTGGCTAATCCTTTCAACCCAGAAGTGCCTTAAAGAAACGGTACCTCCAATGTGAACAGGACAGGAATTTCTGTTCACATAACAGCAACATTGTTCTTGAAGAGTAGCTCAGTCACTGCCCTTGGCAGCCATGAACAAACCCAGGGCTTTCTAAAATGAGATAAAGGAGAGACTTCACCCCAAAGGCTTTCTGTGGAATCAGTGGTGGCCTTACAAACAAGTTCACAATTAGCAAAAATTAAAATTATGAAATTATGAAAAGGCTGTTAGATTTCTCAAATGCCCAACCTGGGGAAGATTGAATTTCAAGTTTCAAGTAGAATCCAGAATTTCAAGTTTCTAGTTTGGAAATGTTGTAAAGGATGGAAGTGGCTCTCTGTGCCCAATAGGCAAAACTATCCAGATTAAGAATTTGCTCCGAGATGAGTTCCTGGACTAGGAAGACATTGGACTATAACCAGGGATGGGTTCTACTTACCTTTACTACCTGTTCGCAATGCGCCCGCATGCGCAGAAGCTTCCTGATGACGTCCGGGTCCGTGGACAGAGCCTCTTGCCGGTTTTACTACCGGTTCTTGCGAACCGGTCCGAACCGGGGGCAACCCACCACTGACTATAACCATCTAACTCTACAAGTCACCTTCCACCCCCGAAGTAAGATTTAGTGTGTTTTATTTCTACAAAGAAAGAAGCAGCCAGGGACTTTTATGTATTCATTTCAGTAATCCATAGACTGCTGATGGTGGAGATTATATCTGTTAAAACTACTGTAGTCCAAGAGGATTTTAGATCAAAGGATGGGGAGAAAAGGGAAATGTTGCAGTTACATTCTAGTTGATAAATGAGTTCTTCTATTAATCTCTTAACCCAAGTATCTCCCCCACGTCCCCCAAAACACACATACAGATAAGTTTGGGTAAGTAATTTAACATGTTTAAAAGTTTTGCAATGCAGAACAATATCATGCTGGAACAGAGTGCCATAGCCATACTTCAAATAGTCCAAGTCAAATTAATCAGATTCTTGCTGGGTCAAGTGAGGCCAGGCAGCAAATCCTCTGGGAGAGAACTTCTCCAGTAGTGCGATAAGTTTGTCCCAGCAGTCTGATGCTTGCACTTCACAGTGTTGTTGTTTGTCAACAATATTTGGTATATTCTCATTCAGTGAGGTGGCAGGTAATCCTTTCTCTGGTATTCACAGATAGGGGCGTGTTCAGTAAGCTTCAGGGTATGGCATCTACAATGTAGAAGGCTAGAATGACACTTTCACTTCTGTAGAAATAGATTGAAATCACTTATCAGACTAGTGATGTCTCCCTTTTTTAGTTGATTAGGCAATTTATGCCTTACATTGGCCAGCTTAACACAATTTCAAAGGGACAGAAGCCATGCTTCCTGCTAGGAATGGTTTTGATTCTCATTAGAGCATGTGGGAAAACCTTTGGCCATTAAAGGTAATTGACAGCAGTAACTTTAGTCAATTACATGTTAATATCTCAGTTCTGCCACTCTTCACAAATGTAATTCTGTGGCTGAAATGGGGTGTAGAATTACAACTTGATAACCTAGTGGTTTACAAATAGTCTTGTTAACCTTACTGCAGGAGCCCCCATGCCACAATCTAATAAGAAAGTCAAGCTTTATCTAAGGATGAAGTCAGTTAACAATTTATTTGTTACAGTGGTGAACTATTGATGACCAATAGATAACCTCACCATAAAAAATATTCTCCTTTGTCTGGAAGCCTAGAGACATATTCCTCTTAACTCTGCTTTTCAGTATTTATAAGCATTTATATTGAGGGAGAAAAAAAAACCCGTGTCCATTTCAATTTCACATGTCAGACAAATAGTAACATTTTTTGCAGTGTGTAGCTTTTAGAAGCATTAGATCGATATCTGCCCTTTCAGGATTTCTCTGTGGAGAACTATGATTGCCTATCACCTATCACTGAACACCTGTCTCCCCAAAGAAGCTTTTGCTCTGCTTCCTAATCAGTATCAATTGCTACTCTAGGTTTCTGCTTGGAATATCAAATACTTTGATGAGCAGTCCTTTTGCAAATCCTGCGGAACTGTCAAAATCCAGCTATGATAGAAATACCCACACCACCACCAAAAGATTTTGTTACGAAAGCAGGCAGATCAGGGATTTATTTATTTATTTGTCAAGTACGTATTAGATAATATATATAAGTATAAGCATGAATTGAATACATAAAATGAATACAAATAAAGGGAACATTAGGACAGGTAGGCACGCTGATGCTCTTATGCACACCCCTTACAGACCTCTTAGGAATGGGGTGAGGTCAACAGTAGACAGTCTTAGGTTAAAATTTTGGGGGTTTTGGGATGAAACTGCAATCAAGTTTGGAGTGGTTCACTTTTAAGTTTGTATCTATTGTGTGCTTGTGTATTGAAGCTGAAGTAGTCATTGATAGGTAGGACATTGTAGCAGATAATTTTATGAGCTACACTTAGGTCATACCGAAGGCGGTGTAGTTCTAAGTTTTCTAAGCCTAGAATTTCAAGTCTGTTGGCATAAGGTATTTTGTTGTGAGCAGAGGAGTGGAGGACTCTTCTTGTGAAATATTTCTGGACACGCTCAATTGTATTAATGTCTGATATGCAGTGCAGGTTCCAGACAGATGAGCTGTATTCGAGAATTGGTCTAGCAAATGTTTTGCATGCTCTGGTTAGTAGAAGAAGCATGCAAGATTAGGTTTACAACTCTTAATTCCTTTTTGGCGATGTTACAGTGGGCTTTGGCACTTAGATCATTAGATACCAGTACTCCAAGGTCCTTGACAGAGTGAGGGCCATCTACAAGGCTGTGTCAACTCAGCTTGTATTTTGTGTTCTGATTCTTTTTGCCACTGTGTAAGACAGACAGGGATGCAAGAGGATCATTCAAATTTCCTGTCTGTTGGGATATATTTGAGCACTCTTGCTTTCTTTGTTAACTAAAAGTAACAAGAGTTCTTCCTTCAAAACTAAAGTCACCATTTGCAGGTCTGTACTTGAAAAAAACGAAGCATTTCTTTAGGAACACAAACAGAGTCAACTCATAAAATAAATTAAAATAGACCTGTAATCAATATTGATTTAGGCATGGTGGTGGTAATCTGGAATAGAATCTGAAGTTTAAGAGTTTGTGTTTACCGCAAGCCTTCAGGAACTACTTACAAATCTGCTTGAGTAGATACACCAGCACAGATAACAGGAATTGACTTTAAAAGCTACACTTAATGAGATTGCATTATTTATTGATTGGTTTCTTTAATAAATATACATGACTAGTTTTCAAGGTTGCCATCTTTCCAAAATGCCTTTCAATTATAAAGCATACAGTTCCACATCAATATAAACAGTTAACTTTAAACAATGAAGGAATGGATTATCAGCAAAGGCAGTACGGTATATATAATAAATATTTTCCGCTAAAAGCCAAGTAAATTAGTCCTTTAAAAAAAAAAATCAGTAATTTTGACATGGTCCAGAGCAGTGATGGCTAACCTTTTCAGCATCGTGCCGAAACTGTAGCTCATGCGTGTATGTGTGCGTGCACGCCAGAACCTGGAAAAGAGCAGCTGGCTGGTGTGCACGTATGTGGCAGCCAGCTGCTCTTCTGGGTTCCGTCGTGTGCATGCATGCCGGATAACTGGTCCAGCATGCATGCGCACCAACCAGCTGCTCTCTTTGGGGTTCTGGCACGCATGCTCCAGTTTCGGCACTTCAGCATGTGTGCGCCAGAACCTGGAAGAGCAGCTGGCAACAGTGTGCGTGCCCACAGAGACGGCTCTGTGGGCCACCTCTGGCACGTGTGCCATAGGTTTGCCATCACGGGTCTAGAGTTTAAGGGTATAGGCAAACATTTACATCTTTAAAAGTCTTTTAAGATTTGACTTTAAAAGTCAAAATCAGCTATTTGAATTTGATTCAGAAACACAATTGATGCATTTTTAACACAAGTGGTGTAATAGGATTTGCCTGGCTAATGAACTGGGGATTAAGATTCTTAATCAAAGACAGCCTCATGTAACTGGCATTTTATTAGTCCAGTTTGGACAGTGCATTCCCCTGGATTGGGTCAGAGCTGCCATGCCAGTGAAGGGGTAAAAAGAAATGATCCTTCAGTGGAGTGCCAATTTAATCATATTTTGCAACCCTATATTATTTTTAATAGTTATACTGCTATTGAAAATAAAGGTAATTCTCATGCCCTTAACATTCACGCTAACCAGGTTTGGAAGGATGATACACTGACATTTTAAAATTAAGTAAATGGCTTGTTTCTTTGTAAAACATAGCCAATTCAGCATGGTGTGACAAGTTAAAGGAAGTGGGATAGATTAAACCAGATAGTGACACAGATTAAGAACCTGTTTCTCTCTATTTATCTTGCCCATTGCAACCTCCTTACAGGATGTTACTATTTGGCCATGTCTCATAGCAAGCGAGCAGAATAAATAGAAGTCACAAGCTGTTGAACTAAGCTCCTGGGGAATCTGCAATAACTAAAGGACTTATAGTATAATAGACTGTAGATGAACATAAATCCTGAGAATCGGCTATTCATAATCCTTCCTATCCTTTTTGCCACTTGATATTTATATGGAACAAAGTTGGAGTTAGAGAAAAGCTTTTTGTTTAGGGGAACATAGAACATAGGCTTTCTTTGAAATCAGTGGGCCTTTCTACATTTTATTGTTCATTTCTTTTCTCTTGGCAACCCTTTTGGGAACTCGAGTATTCCTTGATTACAGGTAGTCTTCAATTTACGACCACAAGTGAGCTCAAAATTTCCATTGTTAAGTGAGTTGCACCCCGTTTTACCACTTTTGCCACACCTTTTAAGTGACTCACTGCACTTGTTAAGTGAATTGCGCAGTTGTTAAGCAAATCTGGCTTTCCCCATTGACTTGGCTTGTCAGAAGCTAGCTGGGAAGGTTAGAAATGGTGATCACATGAGCCCAGGACAATGCAGCTGTAATGGTCCTGTGAAAACTGGTCATAACTTACTTTTTTCAGTGCTATTGTAACTTTGAAAGATCGCTAAATGAATGATTGTAAGTTGAGGACTACCTGTACAGTTTTTCCAGTCAGAGTATCTGCTTGGTATTTCCAGCAGTGAAATATCTTTTTTTTAAATCTGTGGTCAGCTAAGAGGAAAAAAAGCAGGTATGTTGGGAATCAGGATCATGTCTGGTCTCCAGAAATATTGACTTCTATATAATTCACCTTTCTCTTGAGTGTAGATAATCAGGAATTAATCAGCCATTAAAATACTGTTATTGTAACACAATTTTGGTGTTCAGTAATACAAAATGTTTGGTGTTCGTGTGATCTGAAGTATTAAAAGGAAAAGTGTCTTGTATGTTTTATGGCAAATATATTTATATATATCCCAGAATTCCCCAGAAGCATGTTGTAATGGGGAGGAGGATGATTATCTTTTCCCTTTCTCTCTTGTTTGTTGACTGGTTTAAAGTCGCTTTATGCCCAGAAATCTACCACCTCTACTTAAATTGCTTTTTGAGATGGGGCTTTCTCAACCAATTTACTTCAGTTAGTTATTTAATTAGTAGCATATGCTGAAAACATCTCCATTTACTTTTGAGTATAGAAGTAATTTAGTAAGGCCACATGTCTCTAGCCTTATGTGCATATTACTTTGGATATATTAATCATCTGTGCGTTTTGCATGTGTATAAATGTATTTAAATCATGCCTGCCACATAGGGCAAGAGAACACTCTATCCAATTATCTATTTATAAATCAGAATTTTGTTAACCAACTTACAAACAAAAAAGACTATGTCAGCAAATTTTCTTGCTGGATTGTAAAATTTATTTTATTGCAACTAAAACCTATTTTATCTATAGCTTTTTACAATTGAATAATAAAGAACTTCCTTCCTTCCTTCCTTCCTTCCTTCCTTCCTTCCTTCCTTCCTTTTTTATATAGCCATATACTTGCCATACAATGTAATGTGACATACATAATCATTAATAATCCTTATAAAAACAGCCTAATGAATAATAATAATAATGTAGAAAAACACATGAAAACATAAAGACATGAAGTGCTAGGTTTAGTGACCAATTCCTGAATTCTCTCTAGTTCAGAGCACTGGAGACAGAAGTCTTTTTCCAAGGCCAGGTCTCTCTGTGTCTCTCTCTTTAATTACAAAAAAAAAAGAGGTACTGACCACACTCTCTTACTATGGGAAGCTGAACCTTGTAGAGTCATATATCTCTGGTTTTGGAGAATGAAGGTCCTCCAGGCAGGCAAATAGAAAGGTTTTGAAAAGTTGCTCCAGAAGCAATCTAGCCCAAGGGCCGGAAAAGTTTTTTACTTCTGATTTTAAAGTTCTAATACTATAATTCATCCTGATTTGCCCAGAAAATGAAAGAACAAGCCAGAAGCTTCTCATCAGAAATCAAACAAATAGATCTGGATGTCAATCGCACTTTTCGAAACCACATCATGTTTCGGGACCGCTATGGAGTAAAGTAAGCTTCTCATATAGGGATCTCATTTATTTATCTCTGATTGTTTCTGTTTGTTTGTTTTGTATTTGTAGAAAATAAATGTTGGTTTATCTCAATTTAATCTTTTGTGGCTGGTGAAACTTCTATCTGTGGAACAGAGAATTTTCTTGGTCAGTTTAGGATATTGATTTCCTAATTTCATCAGAGGATGGAAGGCAGAAACTGGCAGATCACATCATCCTCTTTATAGTGTTTGGCGTTAACGGGTGATAACACAGAGTCCTTTTTGCTGAAGGATTCTTAAGAGCACCAGATCTATATTTGATAAATCTATCAATTGAGGAGGAAATATTGGTTCTTATTTTATTCTAAAATCCTAAAATATTTCTGAAGTGCTTTTAGTAGAGAACAGATTAGCTGGTTTATAAAAGTGCCAAAAAACTAATGGTAAGACACCCTCTTGATATTCTTGTGTTTTTTTTAATATAGACAGCAAGCTTTGTTCCATGTCCTGTCAGCTTACTCTGTTTACAACACGGTAAGAAATTGAACATTACAAGAATCTGACATGTTTTTTTATTTGACAATAAAGATTAAGATTAGATTAAGAGGGCAAAGCAGACTTTCACAATGATATTAAGCAGATTAAATATATATAAAAAAGAATCTTATCTAAAACCAATGTACACTTTTATGAAAGACACAGACGCACAAAATCATTTCCACCTTTGTTCCAACTACTGTGTAGATAATCCATGATGCTTGGTCTAAAAATAAGAAAAGGAATCACTTCTGGTACAGACTAATTAATGAAGATGAGATCTCTTAAAATTGCAATCATTTATATAACCTCTGTTTATTTATGCAAAGGAATGGTATAATTCTTTCTAAATAGTTGTGACTTTAGTCAGATGAGTATGTTGGTTAAATTCTCTGCATGGTCTTTTTTACTTTGTTCAGTGATAACCTCATGGTCCAGGACTCAATTTGTTATAGTCCCTTGTCTTATTTCTAGTCAAAGGGCACAGAAATGATAGTGTCTTTAAATTACATACAGAATTCGCTGCCTCGATGTGCCAACAGGAATTACTTAATTTAATTAATGGAATTAATTAATTATATTAATCTAGGTGATCCAAGGAACAGGAAACACATTTTTTTAATGTTTTTACCGAGATGGTGTTTCTTCCTATACAAAAAAATTAGACTGGCTTTTTTGAGCTTTTTCCTTATTTTATGTTGCAATGCAATGTCATGTTACATAATTTCATTCAGTTCATGAAAATGTGAGAAGTGACAATAGTTCTTTTTATGTCTTAAGGCTAATTTTATATTACAGACTCCCCTAGGATCTAAATATAGCATTGTTTCCCTCATGTAGATGTCGAAATGTTTACAAAATATTTCAGACTGAATTTCTGCATCAAGGATGAATAATTTCACATTTAGCCTTGAGTCCCAACTAATTCTGTCCCTTGCTGGAAAACAAACACATCCAGGTGCTTTCCTCAGATCTTTCCCTAGCATTTTGAAGAAATCTCTCTCCAAAGTTTTCCTACCTTTCACCCAATGAAAAAGGGAGGAGGAGCCCATTTCCAGGGGTTAAAAAAACTCTTCAGACCTTTGAAAATGTTTTCCCAAAAGGAGTGTTTTAAATCCTAGGGCCTCCTAGGATTCATCCAATTGTTACTTTGCCGTACTGAAGGTGACGGAAGACAAGAACCAGCTACTCTTTAACCCGAATGGTTCTTTCCATATATCATCTGTAGATTCAGCTTTTAAGAAAGACAACATCTGGCCTCTTCCTTCTGACACTATGAAGTCCCCGGGATGTGACTAAAGGGACAGTGTTTTCTTTGCCCTCTCTTTTTCGGTATATATTTGGTTCTACCTATACTTCTTATTTTCATTATTGAAAATAATGTGATAAAATTATTCAGGATTCTTTGAGCCTTCCAGAGAATTTGGGGGAACCTCTTAAAGTAGCAATAAGTGTTATTAAAGAGAAAGGCAAAGAGGAGTGCTTGAACATTGACAAGTTGCTGGACAGAGAGTGAGGCAGGAAACACTTCTGGGTTGAAGAGCTCCAACCCAAAAGTGGAAGTGGAGAAATTGCACTGAATGGCTGAAATGGACTCTTCCTAGCAGCTTTGGTTCAGATGCATAAAAATCTTACAAGAATTTGTAAGTGCATCATCATAACCACTGATTGAGTTAAACCAAGTCACCCAGCCCTATTTCTTAAAGGCATCTTTCCTATATCCTCTTTCAGGCCACACCCATTGTCTATTAGTGAACTTTGCCATTAAAATGAAATTTTCTGTGAGTCAACAAATCATGCTTTTGTCTGAAAAAAATGAAGTAAAATGCTAGTGTTATGTTGTGAATTTAGGGAACTTTCATTTTGTGCTTGTATGTGCAATACACTGTACCCTGTAAATTGCTCATCTTGTGTAATCATCCAGGAAGTGAGTTACTGCCAGGGCATGAGTCAGATTGCAGCTATCTTGTTGATGTATTTGAATGAAGAGGATGCCTTTTGGGCCCTGGCACAACTGCTTACCAACCAGCGGCATGCAATGCATGGTAAGGTTTCAGTGGCAAACACCTTCATTTATTCGCTTGTTCTTTTATTGTGTTTTAGATGATCTCATATTTGGGTTCAGTCTGGTTGAAAGTCTAGATCCTTCCTTTTTATGTGCTTCTTGTAGTCTTCTTCATGTCTGCATTTATTACTGTTGAGTTTAAGCATGATGTACAAATAAGCTCTTCTTGGAGTCAATTAACCTTTGAACTTCAATGCTCTTTTGCAATTTCGTAGTGCTGTAGTGCCAGTCAGAGGCTGTATTTTAAATATGAATACCAGAATGGGGATAGGGATTCTGATGTACACAAAACACCTTTTTCTCCACGCATCAGGCAAACTTCGAGAACGATTCCTGAGTTTGCCTGATGGAATGAAAAGTTGTTTATTATGCATTAGGTAAATCCCTCCCAGGTTTCCATACTATCATCAATAAGTTAGGCAAGGTTGCTTTGACTGTGTATAATACAGAGGACAACTGTATACACAGATCTATGTACACATAAATTCCTGATCTTGTCCAAATGCAAAACTCACAAATGAAGATATAATATAAATATAAATATAAAAATGCATTTTCACAAACAGGCTAGAATTCCTTGGAAGTCTTAGGAAATTCAAGTACTACTTGTGCAATGATGTAAGACGCTCTGCTGTATTTCTTTAATACATTGTTAGTACTTTTGTTTCCTTTTTGCTAAAGGATTTTTCATTCCTGGGTTTCCAAAGTTGCAGAGATTCCAAGCTCACCACGAAGCAATCCTAAACAAGCTTTTCCCAAAGTTGAAGAAACACTTGGTAATGCTTTCTTTTGTCAAGGGAACAGCAGTAATATCAGGATGTGTTGGTTTCTGCCCATACATTTTTGAAATATTTTTTTTGTTTGCCATGCATTACTTTTTTTTTAGAGTTTTCATTGCATCAAATACCAGAAAAGGTGTCATCTCTAAATAATCGTATTTTTTGGAGTATAAAACGCACTGGAGTATAAGTCGCACTTTAATTTTGGGGGAGGAAAATGAGAAAAAAAGAATTCTACCTTTGCCTACGAGCATTTAAGGTGGTGCTGCTTTACGCTGCCCTCCTCCTCCTCCTGCAAGCGAGAGGTGCCTTAGAGACTCGGCTGGGAAAGAGGGCGCCGATTACTGAGAAGTTCTTTTCCGGAAAACTTATCGGGGTGCTCCTGCAATCCACAGGGACTACTCACTTTCCCCGAAGAGACCCTTGCATGCTCTGCAGGGGAGGGTCGGGGCACAGGAACGAGCCTCTTCAGGGTGGTCTGGGGAGGAATCTGCTGGGCGGCTTCGGTGAACAAGGCGGGCCCCATGGTTTGTGGCAGCTCAGGGCAGACAATGGCCACAATGACTTCACTCCCCAGCAATGTGAGGAGCTGCCGCCACTGCCTAAGCCCTCTCCGCGCCTGGGAACCCCTAAAGCAAAACATCCCTCCTTTCAAGCCACCGCCACCTGTTGGCCCAATGCAATTTGCAGAGCCATGTTTCAGGCGGCGGCTGGTTGCCCTCTAATGTGCTTCGGGGAACCAGGGAGGAAAGCATTTTCAGGTGGCACACCGTGCTTTTGGATTCGGGGAGGAAAGCGCTTTGCATAGCATAGCAGGGAATGGGGGTGGTGGGGTTGATCGGTCGTTTGAAGAGGGGTGGGGAGATGCACAGTTTTAACTTTGCACGTGCTATGGTCGGTGTTGGAGGAGGAGAGGCGGAGGAGCTGCGGGTGCTGATGGTCTGGTCCTCTGCCCCTCCCCTCAGGCTGCCCGGGATAAGATCTCCACCATCAAGCTGTTTTGAGGAGGTTGCAGACGGCTTTGTAGTATTCGCTAAGCCGGCTCTTCAGCTGCAGCACCCGGTACCTCTCCACCATGCAGTCCTTGCAGAGAGCTTTCAGTGAGGAAAGGGAAGGACACCGGGAGGCTGAAAGGCAGTGGCAGGGCCCCCTCTTTGGCTGTTCGGCAAGGGGGGAGCTTCTGCCATCCCACTGCCCTAACCCTGTGGATGAGACCCAGCAAAGAGCTCCCACCCTGGGAAGGAAGGCAAAAGGCAATTTCCCTGAGCTTTTAGGGGCGGGCGCCACTTTTGCCAGCGTGGATTCCTGGGGTCGCACCTCGCCTCTCCAGAGGCAGCTCCGAAAACAGTGCTGGGGAAGTGCAACGGGGTGGGGGGTGGGGAGGAAACTGACAAATGTGGCAACACACCAGTGAGGTGCAACACCAATTTTGCGACAGTGTGAGAGATCACACCTCCTGCAGAGTTGGAAGGCTCCCTCCCTTCTCTGCAAGAGCATACTATAAGCAGTTCCAACTGCCTGGTATTCCTTCGCCTTTCCTTCCTTGCTCCTCCCCCCCACCTCCAAAACAGAGGGGATCACACCAAGGAGGAAGCCAGGGCCAAAGCTGGCCTCATCCAGGAAAGCGCCCCCTCACACCTGTCAGCCTGGGTCCTCCTCCATATCTCTTGTAGAAGTAGTCAGCCACATCCTCCGAGACTCGCTTGACGGTGGAGAATTTATCTGGGTGCATTTTCCCCCTCCCCTTCAAACGACCGATCAACCTCCCACCCCCATTCCTTGCTATGCTAGAACGTTTTGCTTTAGGGGCTCCCAGATGCAGAGAGGGCTTAGGTGGTGGCAGCAGCAGCGGCTCCTCACATTGCTGGGGACTGAAGTCATTGTGGCCATTGTCTGCCCTGAGCTGCCAGCTGGGCAGCCAGAGGGAGGACCAGCCATGAACCGTGGGGCCTGGCTTGTTTGCCAAAGACGCCAAACAGATTTCTCCCTCCCAGACCACCCCGAAGAGGCTTGTTCCTCAGGCTGGGCCTGACCCAGATCCCCGCCACCTGGAATCGCCCGAAAATGCGATGCATGGAGGCCAAAAATGTCCAAAGGGTGGGGGCCAGCAGGTGGGCGGGGCTACATTCGGACTACAGGACGGACCCAGATTTTCACCCTCTTTTTTGGGATAAAAAGGTGCGTCTTATACTCCGAAAAATACGGTATATTATTAGAAATATATTTGTAGCAGCAGGGATAAATTTGTAGCCTGAAAATCATACCACTTCTCCCAGGAGCTTCTTGCTCACTTGCCATCAACTGTGTGCTCATTAATCCTGTGCATGAGACAGACAAGGATCTCTTAACCCCCTTTGCCTTGTGGCAAATAGTCTGGAGAAATACATTCCGTGGCACTACCTCCTGATCCTTGTATCTGAGTTGTATCTCCAGGGATAGCAGTCTCCCCCACTCCCCCCCCCATCCCTTTGAGAAAGGAGACCAAGATGAGAAGTGGGTTTTTTAAATAATAATTAACAACCTCAATGTTCTTTAGGTAATACATGCAAAACACTCCATGACAAAGGATAAAATATACACTCTGCCACAATTACAAAGACATCTTGAATGAACCTCTTTAATATGCTCACAATTGTACTGAAAAAAAGAGGGAAAGGGAACTATAATAGTTCTCCACTGAGAAAATAGATATGGAAGAGAATTCGAATGAGTAACCAGTGAAATAAAATGCTGCTTATTGCATGGTAGTTAGTTTAATTTAGGAAAGAAAACCACCAGTATCTATGAGGAGATGATCTTGAGAGCCGGAAAGCATGTGAATTATAGTTCACAGATCTCTAATTTGCTTGTCTTATAAAATGAGATTTTTAAAAAAATATGGTCTCTCTCTCTCTCTCTCTCTCTCTCTTTCTCTCCCTCCCTCCTTCCTTTTTAGGATAAGGAGCAGATGTTGACAGGAATTTATACAACTAAGTGGTTCTTACAGTGCTTCATTGACCGGGTACGGGATTGGGGGAGCAAACATTTCAGATGCTTCCTCCAATGTCATTACAATACTAATTTACATTGTGTCTTTCTGCTTGTAATTATTTTCATTTGATATAGAATGATAATTTTATTAGTAAGGTATAAGAAACAGTAAAAAAACAAACTACATGCATTACAGTGATTAAAATAAACTAAGGGGTAAAGAAACCAAGGAAAAAAGAAAAATTCTATATAATATTAATGTAAAATTAATGCAATCTGTTATTTTAGTATTAAAATCTAGTCTAATTTCTGACTGATAAACAAACAATTCCATATTATATGGGATTTCTGATTGGTCTGATTTGATTTTTAAGATTATATTCCCAGATGGAGAATACTGTTATTTACCTTCCCTTATTGAATTTTTATAAAAATATGTCACAAAATGAACTTGAGTTTTAGTCTTGAGTTTAGCTTGAAAACGTTATTTTGATGAGACCTGCTGCTCTATAGATACATTGTGGTTTGCATATTGCCAGTATGTCACACTTTTTATTTTTTAACACTACTCAGACTCCGTTTACGCTAACTCTGCGGCTGTGGGATATTTACATCCTGGAAGGAGAGCGGGTTCTTACAGCTATGGCATACACCATTCTCAAACTGCATAAAAGTAAGAAGTTGGTTTGATTATTCAATGATTTTTTTTAAAAAAAAAACACCACTTGATACAACATTTATAAAGGAGAAGCATCTTTTAAAGACAAGGCTGCTGCAGAAGTGTTCAGAAAACTCTGTTTTCATTGTCCCATATACAGGATGGCAGAGTTCGGATTTTATTTTGTTTGCCTGCATGACAACTGAAATCTACTCACGTGGGTCCTTGCTATTACAATAGAATTTTAGCAAAACTGGAATTGTTCTGGAGACAGTGTATTCTTGCTTCTCTCGGGCATTTCCCTGCCCCCCAGGCCCTCCGGAGGCAGGAAACAGCCTGTTTCCCTACTTCTGGTGGGCCCAGAAAGCCCGAAAATCAGCTGGCAGGTGCGCACATGCGCGCCAGAGTTGAGCTGACGTGCCCATTGATACGGCTAGGCGTGCCACCTGTGACACACATGCCATAGGTTCACCATCACCGGTCTAGATAATCAGTAAAAATTATCAAATGGTCTCCACAAATGAAGACAGTACACAAAATACGTATAACAAAAAAAAGTCTGCCTTAAGATTCACACACTTATTATTCCCATAGGTCAAGAGGCAACTTTGTATGGAAAACTAAATCTTCCTGAGGGGAGTTATAAAAGACAGGTTCAGCTTGTGCCTCTTTTTTGTTTATTGTGGGCTTTGTGGGGGTTGAAGAAGCTAGAAAAGGGACAAATGCTAGATAGGCTTTTCTGACAAATTCCAGCGAGAGAAACCATCTTAATCTGATATTACAAAACAGAAGAATGAGTCTCATAGCATCTGAAGCATTTGCAGTTTACTTTTTGAACTTCAGATTGGCAGCTTTCTATATCTAAAGGGCAGGCAAACCTCTCTTGGCATTGCAAATGTGATCACCTCTCCCTCTCAAAATCTTTTATTGCAGATCAAAACTTCTTGAGACAGACATAATTTATGTCTGTACTGTATTTTGTAAAAAGAAAAAAAACATAAGTGTGGTGATACCCTCTAAATAAAACATAGAACTCCTAAACCAGAAATACAAATCCTGCCTACTTGTGCAACCCACCTATTCACTGTAGCCTCAGTTGCCTTTTTTTAAAACAAATGTATGACTTCCACCCCCCCTAGAAAGATGCATATAACAGACCAGAATCCAGCCTATGTTCTTGTAAAGATAGATTAGAAAATTTCAGAAGTGAGAATAGGCCATTAGCCCAAGAATACTTGGACCTTGTGAAATAAAACATATACTAGTAATCAGTGTTTATATGTAGCCTTCCTATGACTGTGTATAACAAACGTATAATCCCAAATCTCTATCTTGTAAAACGTAACAGATCACTGCATACAGAATATTCCTGAGAGATGAAATCTAAAATCAAGATTTGTTTAACTCACACATTTTTGAATGCAAAATAGTCTTCTTTAAATCATGAAGATGTGCTTGGCCAAATTGCCTTGCAAGTACAGGTAGTCCTCAATTTACAACAGTTCGTTTAATAACCATTCGAAGTTATAGCAGCACTGAAAAAAGTGATTTATGACTGTTTTTCACACTTACAATTGTTGCAGCATTCCCATGGCCACGTGATCAGAATTAAGATGCTTGACAACTGACTCACATTTATGACGGTTGCAGTATCCCAGAGTCACGTGATCCTCTTTTGCACCCTTCTGACAAGCAAAGTCCATGGAGAAGCCAGATTCATTTAACAACCGTGTTACTAACTTAACAACTGCAGTAATTCACTTAACCACTGTGGCAAGAAAGGACGTAAAATGGGGCAAAATTCAATTAACAACTGTAAGTCGAGGACTATCTGTAGTTGAACTTCACTGAAGATTGCATCAAGTTGCAGAATGTAGCTTTACTCCCCCTTGTGGTAGAACATTAGAATCATCCTGTATTTAATTGGAAATGCTGGTAATGGATTTATTCATGTAAAAGGATTTAATTGATATAAAGTTCACAGTCTTGAAGTTACACATCTGTACATTCTTGCCAGGATGGATGTGAAGACATTCATTTGATCGCAAAGGCAGAAAATGAGTATATAAACAGATAATCATAATTTTACTTCATTTAAACAACATCTTTCACCTGTTGCACTGAGTAGTCATTCAGTAGAAATTGTATCAGGATAATGGCAGCGTCTTTATCGAACTGATGTTTCTGTTACCTGCTTAGAACGCTTGTTGAAAATGAGCCTCGAAGATCTGCGGGAATTTCTGCAAGAAAAAATTGCTGCTTCTCTGCAGTTTGAAGATGATATTGTAATTGAGCATTTACAAGCATCCATGGCAGAACTGCGTAAAATGAAATTTGATCTTCCACCTCCAGGTAAGTCAAAGTTGAACAATTATGCATTTTTTTTTAAAAAAAAGCATTGTTATGAATAGAAGGTTTGTTTGTATGTTTGTTTGTTTGTTTGTTTGTTTGTTTATTAGTTTTATATTGCCGCTTATTCGCCCATGGCGACTCAAGGCGGCTTACAGAATATAAAAAACCACATTTAAAAAACAGTAAAACTCATAAAAAATCAAAACCAGAGATAAGGAGAATCCAAGACCTCAGTGCCTTCCGTCGCGCCCTTAAAACCCATTTATTTAAACAAGCCGGGCTGGCTTAAGATGAAATTTTTAACTGTTTTTAAATGTTTTAAACATTTTTAATTGGTAAATGAGTTTTAATTGGGCCAAATTTATATATCTTTTAATTGTTTTTAATATTTGTTCTGCATGTTTTTTAATCTGGCTGTACACCGCCCTGAGTCCTCAGGGAGAAGGGCGGTATAGAAATCCAATATAAAATAAAAAATAAAATAAATAAATAAATAAAATAAATTAATGTAATAAAATCACCCCTGATCCCCACCTCCCGCCCCAGCGACAGCCGATCACACGAGCCATTTAATGGGCTCCATCCCATTCTGGGTTCCCCAGGGCCGCTGGCAGAACCAGGTCTTCAGCACCTTCCGGAAGAGAATTAGGGTGGGGGCTGTTCTAATCTCTGGGGGAATGATGTTCCAGGGACTGGGAGCCACCACAGAGAAGGCCCTTCTTCTGAGTTCCACCAGGTGTGATCTCCCTCGGGGATGGGACCCGCAGCATTCCCTGCCTCCCCGCTCTAATGGGTCAAGTAGATGTGACCGGCAAGAGATGGTCCCTCAGATAACTTGGTCCTAAGCCATGAAGGGCTTGAATTGCACCCGGAAGCAAATTGGCAGCCAGTGCAGCTCCCGCAGGAGAAGTGATATATGTGCACCCCGGGGTCTGCACAAAACCGTGCGGACTGCTGCATTTTGCACCAACTGGAGCTTCCGGATGCTCTTCAAGGGCAGCTCCATATAGAGTGCATTGCAATAGTCAAGACAGGAAGTGACTAAGGCATGAGTGACTGTGAGTAGGGATTGCCGGTCCAGGAAAGGGCGTAACTGGCACACAACTTGCAGTTGCATGAAGGTCTTCCTGGCCGCAACCGTCATCTGCTCTTTGAGCAGGAGTCCGGGAGAACCCCCAGATTACATACAGGGCCTGTTTGGGGTGGTGCCACCCCATCCAAGACCAAAGATGGCAAGTCTCCCTGAGCCAATGAACCCCAACCCAGAGCCACTCAGTCTTGCCAGGGTTTAGTTTCAACCCATTGCTCCCCATCCAACCCCTAACAGCCTCCAGGCACTGCGAGAGGGAGGACACGGCATCACTTAATTCACCACGGGCTGAGATATACAGCTGAGTATCATCAGCATATTGGTGATACCTCAGTCCATAGTGACGGATGATCTCACCCAGCGGCTTCATATAAATGTTGAACAGGAGTGGAGAGAGTACTGAGCCCTGTGGCATCACACATAGCAGTGGGCAAGAGCTGGATCTCTCCCCTTCTATCAGCACTGACTGAGAGCGGCCGCAGAGGAAGGAAGTGAGCCAGGATAGCACAAGGCCTCCCACTCCCATCGCCGCTCCAGGAGAATACCATGGTTGATGGTATCGAAAGCTGCCAAGAGGTCAAATAGAGTAAGGATGGATGCACTACCCCCATCCCACTCCCTCCAGAGATTATCCAAAAGTACAACCAATGCCGTTTCTGTCCCAAATCCAGGCCTGAATCCTGACTGGTAGGGGTCGAGATAATCCTCGAGATAATTAACAAGTTAATTCCTGTTAAGATAAATAGAGAGCAGCTTAACTTGCTTGAATGCCATGTCTAACAGAGCAGCATTGACAAAATTAGTTTAGCTGAGTAGGGAACTATGATCACAAGTACAGCATTCTTTCCTTCTTTTTTATTATAGTTTTTCAGAACAATAAAAGTGAATAAAATTAAAAGCCCTAAAAGAGCAAGGAAAAATAAATATATAGAAAATAAGAAAATGAAAAAAAGAAAACACAGAATTATGCTTCCACCCTTCTTTCTGTTGAGGTGTTGCCACCTTGTTCTTTCCCCTTCTTTCACTCTTTTTAATTTCTACATCCATAAATCAAAAATTCAGTCTTTTCTTCTTTCACCAAAAAATCCAGTTAAGGCTTCCAGTCTTTCTGAAAAGTCTGTATAGTTTTTTCCTTGACTAAACTGGTCAGCTTCATCATTTCCACAAGCTCCATCAATTTTTACAATCCAATTTTCTGTGGATATTCCATTATTTTTCCATCTTTGTGTCTACAATAATCTTGTCGCACATACAATACGTTTCCCATATTTATTTTCTAGTTCCTTGTCCATAAAACCCAACAAAAATTCCAGTTTCATCATAATATTAATCCACAATATCTTTTGCATCATTATATGAATTTGCACTCAAAAATTCTTTGCTAAATACAGCACCTTTTCAAAAGCTACATTTTCACAATCACCTGTTGGAGAAAAAAGAGAGCTGGATTTCTTACAGGTGGGATCATACTCAAGAGTGAAATACCTGTGTTCCATTTTGAAGATCCCAGGTTCAGAGCAGATGGAAACTTTAGTCTAAATTCTTGTGCTTCTTCTGCCAGTTAGGATATAGATTATACTAAACTATGTGGCTTAGTTTGTGACTGGTTTCTTTTCCATTACAATTAAAACTGTCCAGGCCAAACACCATAAAACAGCAGTAATCAATAAAGAGAAAATTAAAAGTTAATGCTGAAGACAATTGCACTGAAAATCTACCTGTCAGAAATGGAAAGGAGTGTGAGCACTGAAGGGACATTAGCATATATGCTTTCTTGGAGAGGTTTCCTTGTTGAGATTGATTGATTGACCATCACACACTGTCTTGTGATTTACATATGCAGCTGCAGCTGGTCTGTGTGCAGGAAGAAACTATTCCAATGTCCCTCTTGATTTGACATTTTTATTTTCTTCTTAATTTTCATACCCTCATTCAATTTTTTTTTTATATCCAGTGATAAATATTTGTTCATGTTGTTCTCCATAATCATGTCAGATAAGTTTTAATAGCATGTTCTTTTTTCTTCTGGGAACAGGGTATTCATAAAAACAACATAGCTGACAGTATTTATTCAAAGTCCCATTGCCATACCTCAGCAATATCTCTGAATGCCGTTATAAGTTGCTTAGATTGTTACGTCTCCAAAATTGAAAATATTTTGTTTATCCTACAAAAATACATTTATTTTTTAAAATTAATTTCAAAGTCTTAATATTCAAAATCATATTCCCACTTGTTCTGAACCCTTAATTCATTTAAAATTTTCTACAGCCAAAACCTTATTGTGTTTTTTGCTGTTTATTTTGAATTCTTAAAACTTATAAAAATATGATTTCATTCTCTTATATTAAGGATTAAGCAGTCACCCAGTGTTTCCAGCGTTATGATTTTGAAGATGTCTAATTTCTTTAAAGGACTTAATAGGCAATTTCAAAAGGTGGTTAACAAAATAAAAAATGTGCAAATTTAGAGTCCTTTGAAGTCTCCACTGTGGCTGGAGCAAGAATGACAAATTCCCCCATCTCCCAGCTCTTCTCTCTTGCAAATTCCTTGTGAGGAGCAACTGTAGGGAGAACATGAACAATGTCTTAGGCATTCAGTAAATTTGAGCCAGTCACTCCTTTTTAGCCCAACCTAATGTAATCTGTGTTGTGGGGAAAAATAGGAGGAGGAAGGAGTAATGAATATGTTGGTCACCTCGAGTTATTTATATAAAAATAATAATAAAAGCGAGATTTTAAAAAATTAAAAAAATCTTGCATCCTCTCCAAAGAGGGTTGAAGGAGCCAATCTACTTATCAGTTTCTTGTTCTTAGTCACACTCATCAGCTCTGCCATTTCTTCTCCAGGAGTCCTATGTATGATACCTTTTTAAGTGTTCAAGAAAACTTGAGACAATTTTCATATTCCTCTTCCTAATCCCAGTGGTTGTTGTCCCTAGAAAATTGCTAATGCTGCTTAATTTGCTTTTCATTACTTAAACAAAATAAAATCCAGGTCACTACATTTCATGTTTGTCCTTGGATTTAGACTAATGCATGTCTGTACCTTTGTACCTTTTTGTTGCAGCAAAATCTGAAGAATTCCCAAAAACACCCCTGGGGATGGAACTTTCTCTAAATCTACTCTCAATGAAATCCAGCATAGCCAATAATGGTCAGAAAACGGTCGTCAGTGACTTCAACAATGATAAAGATGTCATAATACAATCTTCTCCAGATAAAAATCCTCATTGCCTGAATGAAGGAATTGATAACTCAAATATGGCAATACAGGAAAGAGCTTCTCCAGAGCACAATGGAACAGCCTTGCAGAACAAACTGGCGGATATGCATAACAATCCTTTCCAAAGACTTCCACCAAATGAAATCTTTGAAACTGAGGAGTACCAAAGGGAAGAAAGTGCTGATAAAATATCTTCAGTGGAGAATCCTATAATACTTGATAACATTCAGACAGTGGTGGGAGATCAACATGTGGCTTCAGACAGTGGGAAGGATAATTCATTAAAAAGCAGTAACTCTGAGAAGTGCAGCTTACAGGAAAACAAACACATTCCTTTAGATGACAGGGACCACATTATTCCCCCTGTGCTACAAGCTCAGACAACAAACAATTCTGCCTGGGAGTCCGACTTGCAGGGTCAGCCCTTGGAAGCTGACCTGTCTATCAGCCACGACAGTACAACTTCGTTAACAAGATCGGAGTCACTGCATCACTTGGACTCAGCACCCTCTGTGCAAAATGCAGCTGCTCTTGAGCAAGAGAGCACAACCTGCTCCTCTGAAGATTTAGCATCTGAAGGTGCTGCCTTGCTTAAAGATGATTTACAGCATCCCCCATGTATAGAGGCATCTTCTGCAGCAGGACACGGCCTCTTTATACCGCACGGCGTGCCAGGAAATCTAGTAGTGCCATGTAGAGAGAGGACAGCTGCTGCTCTCTCTCCTCCCTTCCAAGATGGCCAGCGACGGCCTTCTAACGTATCTCAGTACGATAACCTGTCTGAAAATGAAGAGGAAGAAAAACAGGTGCCCGCTTCTAAGAAATTGGCAGATTCAATACCACAAACTGAACTCTGCACACCAGTATTAAAGTCTTCTATACCCAAGTCTGCCTCACTTGGGGAGATAGACAATCTCCAAAGGCAAACCCAAGAAGTGACAGATTTGGCAGAACTGCCAAAAATTGATGGCCAGCTCACCTCATTCCCCATGCTGCCACATTCCAAACGATTGTCTGGGGGAGGCAGCGTGCCGGTCCTTTCTGAGCCTGGCTGTGATGCCCTCTTGCTGCCTGGAAGCCTCCAAGCCCGGCCTACTTCGTCTCCTGTGTTGCAGGATCAGCACAGCCCCTTCAGAATTATTAAAACCACCACCCCTCTTCATTTGGCTTACGCCACGGAGCAAGACTGCTTGAGCAAAAAGCAGGTGGCTCTCCCTTTGCCAGAAACCAGCCACTGTCATACGGCAGATGGCAAAAAATACAACCTTGTCCCTGGGGAAGCTGAGGTAGCCGGTGATTGTGTTCAGAAGTTGAAAAATGTTCCAGGTGGTTCACCTGCATTTCAGAAACCAAAAGTACCACCCAAGATTTTCAAAGCACATTCAGAGAATACGTTCTCTTCAAGCTGTTCCCCCATGGGGCAAATGTCTAAATCAGTCACATTCTAGAATTACCGAGAAAGCGGAAATTTGGGTCACATAATGGTTTCCATAAGAGTTTGGAAAGGAAGGCAGAGCCTGAAGCAAAATTAGGAAGGTGATCACTTCATTCATCAAAATGTATTCAGGAATTCAGGTTAAAGTTCACAGGCCAGGCTAGGCTGGCAGCTAAAGGCTGCAGAGAGCTTCTGACAAGATTTGGGTTGTTTTCCAAAGTATTTGAATTATATGTCTCATTATTTCCTCGCTAGGTAAACATTTTTAACAGATTTAACTTTCTAAAAACATCAGTGTTTCCAAACCCTTGTAGCTGACAAATGAAAGACATAATTCAGAAGAGCAGCGAGTCCAAATGGAGTTACTTTAGGAAGAAGAAACCAGTCAGTTCCAAATTTGGGCCAGTAATACTCTCCCCCACCCCCCCAGTAGCAATAGTAATGTTGTTTTTGTTTCAATTTAGTACTGTAGCTAATATACTATTACATATGAGCCTGTGCATACTGTATATGCCAGGGAAGTTAATTTTCATAGCATCTATGCATATCAAGCACACATCATATGTGTGTCCTTTCACTGAAATCAGACAATTTGACATGCCTTTTTAAAGCTTTGGTTCCTCTCGTTCCACCATACCTCCTTGTGTACAGTGATGACATTTATTAAAGAGGAAGGAGATCTCCAGCACTCCGTTCAGTTGAACTTTTCAATATGTTACAGACACGTGTAGCTTCAGAGAGAATCCAGATAGTGAGGTAGATGGTTTGCAATATGCTATCCGGTGTTTTAAGTTTGCTCAATTCTCAACTTGTTTATGAGCATGGATCCTCTAAGGTAGGGGTCTCCAACCTTGGCAACTTTAAGACTTGTGGACTTCAATCCCGGAATTCAGCTTTGCTGGCTGAGGAATTCTGGGAGTTGAAGTCCACAAGTCTTAAAGTTGCCAAGGTAGGAGACCCCTGCTCTAAGGATCCATAACAGGAAGTATTAGTTTGGAATGCAAGAAGTGTTCTGATTGCACTACAATGCAACTTTCACATCCTAAGGAAGTTGTGACATTTTACTTGCCCTCATGCCATTGCCATCCCTTTGGAAATACTCTTTTACTTTAGGTGAGTATTGTGTTGATTAATAAACAGTTCTTGCCCTGATATTAGAAGAAGAAAAATATTGGTAGCTAAGACAGTTCCTCAAAGTGGTCTTTGATCAAGTTTATAACTTTCCTAGCTGCTACACAGTTGTGAAAGTAATACATCTCCGTTTCTCCAGGATGCAGTTCCAAATGGAACTACATCCTGGAGAAACGGAGATGCATTATTTTCACAAGGGTAAAGATTCAAAGCTTTTATTTGACCTAATCCAGTTGAGATTTTCCTCAGAGCATGCAAAATTCATGGCTGCATTGGTAGCCGTTAAATTTAACAGAAGCAAAAGATGGGATTCTCTTTGTTTTTGTTTTTTTCCCTTTGATGAGAAATATTTTGTACTCCGGGTTTTCAGTTTTCCTATAATTATGCTTCCTTTTGTTTTTAATAAGGTGTGATAACACATTCAGACTATTGTAATTCTGCAGTGCATGCTTTTTTTTTTTTTTTTTTTACATCAGTTACGTTTTGCAGCATTGGATGCACATTAAATACCTTCATGCCTTAAATCTGTGACGCACGTTTCCCACTGCAAGAATAACTAATGGACAATTCAAGGAATTCTAATAAGCAAAGTGTAGTGTTACTTTAAGATGCCAAGAAAGGGAGCCTAGTGTTTATTGTAAAGAGAGGTGGCAATTCCATGCCCATCCAGATTCTGGGCTCCAATTTGCATGTCCTTAGGTTTCGGATGATGGGAAATGTACTTCAAGAACATGTAAAGAGTACAATGTTATCTAGGGGAAGGAGCAGACCTTCCTCCATTTGAGCTTGGACAATTGAATATTTTTAATTTATGCATATATTTTATCTTGTGTTCTGCCCTATACCTACCCAGGCAGCACCAGACTAGAAAATGTTCTTTGCTGAGGTTATTTTTTCTTTTTGGTTTTTTAGTTGTTGCTTTTTTTTTTTTAGCTTAGCTGATGTCCAAGTTAAAGAAATGTTGGTCTAGATTTCCCAACGGGCTCAAATGTCGCACTCGTAACCTGATGCCCAATTTCTGGAACAGGATGAGGTTTAGAATTGCAGAAAGGGCAAGTTGCATTCCTCTGTGTAGAAGACACCCGAGTGTCTTCTTTTAAAGCAGCAACGCCCATTTGGTTGGGCCTTTTCCCTTATGCTGTTCTGTGTCTGTCTGTCTGTTGCAGAAGGAGAGGAGATGCACCTCAGTACTTCAAATCTGGCAATCGAGCAATTCACTTCTGTCACCCTTTGCTTGCCAGCTGCCTTGGTGGCCTCTCACTTTTGTCCGTAAGCAAATTTTATACCAGAGAAACACAGGAAGGTAGCTTTGCATTCTGGACCTTTTTCACTTGCTCCCAAATAGAAACTGATTACCTTTTTCAGCCCCAGACTGGTGGAGATTCACTTTTAAGGGCCTTCTTATGGCCCTTCAGTTGCTATAGTCTCCTAATTTTCTTCCCACAGACATAGGAGAAGGACATTGGCGCCACTCCCCACTGTACTTGAGCAAGACTGTTGCTGAATTGTGGGGCCAGGGGCAAAGCTTGTGTCTCCAGTAGAGAGGCATCTGATAGGAAATTGTGCTGTTTAAAAAACAAAACTGCCCATCACCATCCATATCACAGGCCTTATTCAACATATAGCTGCAATGTTAACACACTTCCCATTCTGCATAGTTGCCTTAGTACTGGCTGACTCATTGGCTAATTAGAGCTATATTTTCCCAAGTACAAAAAGGAGTATTTAATGGTCAGAAAAATCAGCTCTTCTCCAAATGCTATTTCATAGGAAAATATTGATGTCCTTCAGAACACAAAAACAAAAGCTTCCACATATTTCTGGCTGGATGTCTTTTGTTTTTGAGGAGGGGTTTTTTGTTTGTTTTTGTTTGCAAAAGAGACCAAAGACTTGAAACTCCAGGGCGAAGCACCCTACTAAAATGTTGAACTGTAGCTGAAAGAGATCCAGAAGCTCCTATTCTTTGAAAGCATGGACTATGACCGGAAGACAAATAATCTGCTTATGTACCTCCAAAAGATAAAGCATTTTTTGATTGAGTAGTCTCTTTGAAGCCAATCCAGATGCCAAAACAATTTACCCACAAAATTTAATTTCATCAGCATGTCTTTTAAGTGGAATGAAGTCCAAGAAAGGAACATCCTTATTCTCAAGGCAATAATGTATCCTCTTTAATATTAGGGAAGACAATACTTTGAATCCAGAGAACAACACACATAATACACAAACCTATTTGGCCATGCAGAGGTTAATCTTGTGTAATGGTATTAATCTTGTGTAAAGTTACAGAAGAAAATTTGTTTCCTAAATGAAAGTAGTTACTGCCTAGAGGGTGAGACAGGTTACTCATCCATGTGCATATTATTTAAAATTGTACCTGTCTTATTTATGTTAGCAATTCAAATATAGCTTTACATGTAGGCATGTATCACGCTGCATACTGTATTATGAAAAGATATTCATATGATTACAGTTGAGCAGATGTTTAAAATCTGAATAAACTATAGTTTTAGATGTGCTTTAAGATGTAGCTTTTTTAGTAGTGCAGCCACCAAAGTAGAACTGGAAGCTAGTGCTTAAGGCTTCCCAGTATAATTTCTGGGCCAAAAAAGATTTCCTTTCTATGAATGAAATGGAAATCTAAAGTGTTTTGGAAATCAAGAGTAATGCCTAGTTATTTTCTAAATCCTCTGAATGCCCATTCCATTTATTGCTCTTTCACCTCCTCTTCTTCCTCCTCGTTTCTCCATTTGTTTCAAAGATAATTTGAAAGCAGTCTTTGCAAAAGGGGGAAAAAAGCACTACTGGACCTAATGCCATGTTTATGTCACTTTAAACCAACAAGAATGTCCCACGAGAACAACATTGGAACCGTATCCAAAGCTGGGGTGATATTCCAAGTGATATGAGGGGAGCAGTCGAACTTCGTAGTTTTCGAACCATCTTTTAACTTGTGGGTTACAGGATAGAGCAAATCTTGAAAGTGTTTCACCACAACACAGTCAAACATCCCAGGGAAATGTTCAGTAAATCTCAAGTGTGCTCTTGTGCTAAGGAATCCAGCTGGAGTGCCTAAGACTGAGGATTAAACACTCTGATTAGGATGTTAAGAACCAACCCAGGCACTCCAGTGAGATCACAAGGTTTAATATGCAAGCCCTGCTTTAGGGATTTTCATTGCTAGAGGCTAGTTGGGATAGAAAAGGTATTCTGGCAGCATTAAAGATGTGGAAGCCTTTTACTTCCATAATATCCTTCCACAAACTAGGTTACTATATTAAAGGAGTTTCATGGATTTCTGTCTAGACTTCAGTAATGCCTGGTTTGGTTTGGATCAGAATAATCCTGTTGAGGTTTGGATTTGATGCTGTTATCCCCCAGGCTATTACACTATTAAGATGGGGAAGGCATCATCTCCACTTTGAGGAGGTGTAGCAAGCTCTTGGAGCAAAGCCAGCTGAGCTCCTGCATGGAAGCAAGCTTTGACCAGTTTTAGAACTAAATGTTCCTTAGTAGGAGAAACAGTATTCCTTCAGAAACTCAGGAAAACATCAGGGAATCCCCGATTCCCTAAGTAGAGCTAAGATGTATTTCATTTTAAAATCTAATGTTATCTTGACAGACCAGCTCCAACTTTTGGATCAGAATAGCACAGGCACGAGGCAGGGATTCAGCTCTGGATTCTGGACGCTTTCCCACTGCTGAAAGTTGGAACACCCTGTGGTTCAGTAGATGGCCCCATTTGGGCTCTTTGATAGGTCTGCTGCCACCGTCGCCCTAAAATGTCCCATGTTAACAGCTACTCTTGACACCTCAGAGAGCTTCCTTGGTAATTCTGTGTGATGTAGTCTTCCTGTCGTTCTCTTTTATGTCTGTGCTTGGGGGAAGATAAAGCAAAAATATTTTTAAAAAATCCGAAAGGATTGTACAGATGTTGAAGAGCTGTGTTTTACATGGTTGTAATAACAGTCAGACTTTGGAACAAATTGCTGCGTGTGGATTCTTTACTTGCTCTCTGGGAATGTTTGGCAAGTTGCCAGTCTGTCCCCTGGTGTGCTCAGTTTTTGGGCAAAGGTGAGCTAAACTACTTCTCCAGATGCCATCGCCGGAGGGATGGCAGTCCAAGTGTGATCCGTTCCTGCTCATCTTGTTGGTTTGGTTTAACAAGAGTTTGGGTCGTGACAATTTAGCCATGGGACAATCCACTATAACCACACTGTAGACAAACTGACACTTCAAGGAAAGATTGGAAACCGTTGGATCATTGCTTGCAGGTATAGTTGTGTTTAAACATTTTCTTGGAAATTGTAAAATGAAACATGTTTGTCAGCACAATGTTCATGTTTCCAGGTTTATTCTGTAGTAAGATAATAGTTCGATTGTGACACTTTCTGCAAAGGCCAGAGTTGTATCATTCATGTGACAACTGCAAAATTCCCATGCCATCATTGAATGGCAGCAAAATCTTTGCTTTCTTCCTCACCAGATGGGGAACCATGAACGATAATGTTGATTTCCAACTAGAAACTCGGGTTTCACTACCAAGTTCAGCCTAAACTTAGTCAGCCACAGCAGCAGGAAAGGCACCTGACAAATATATGACAAAAATGATGAATTCCACTCTTAAATGGACAGCTCTGTGAGAAAGAACAGAAACCTGATCAGGATACTTCATGGAATATTTTTAGATAATTGTCTGTTAGTGGGCAATAATGGTTGTACATTTCCATGGGCAGGTTCCCCAGCTTGAAAACGTTTTGAGACCCCTGTATAATACAGCTGCCATGTAAAAGTTAGTCTGAAATCCTTTCCGTGCAATACATTTTACAATTGTATGCAAATGTTTAGGTACCTGGGATCATTTTTTTTTTCAATAAATCTCTAAGTGAACAGAAGCTAATCCAATCCCTGGATGTTGCAGTGGTAAATCTACTTTTCTGCCAACTTGGTCTATTAGCCATATGATTCAAGATCAAGGCACCACCTTGATCCCACTTCACCTCTTTTTGACAGAAATAAATTTTCCAGCATTTCCTGTAGCCACCTAAAAGCCTCTAATTTTCCTCCACTCTTCTAGCTCAGAAATATTTTTGGGTTTCCTTCCATTGACTGAATGCTTGAGATCTGCCCACAGGTTTTCAATAAAATTCAAGTCTGGGAGCTGTGAAAGCCATTGTAATACTTTCCTCTCTGTTTCCTGCCAGTATTTTATGGTCTGCTGGAGCTGTGCGTTTCAAACCATTGTTTGGGAATACTCAGCTTCTGCATACAATTGCATACTCAACATGTATAGTTTGGCTTAATGCTGCTTCTATTCTTGTCGGCAACTTTTTGTGGGCACAGACATAAATGGCAGAGTATGGTATGTAAACAAGTGCCTAGAGTGGCTATAATGTATACAAATTCCTCTAAAAATGCCAGGTTTTTGAAATGGGGAAAAAAAATCAGACCAAGATAAATCACTTCAGATGTTTCTCCACCTTTAAAGTAAACTGTATAACTCAATTGAAACTCAAATCTTTTAGGGAGGGAAATAAAGCGTTGCATAAGTGTGGGCACCCCCTTATAAGTAGGGATGTACCTGTGTTCAGAATTAACCAATCACATTCCAAACTGATGTTAAAAATAGTAGTACACACCTGCCATCAATTAAAATGACTGATCAAGCCCATCAAAGGGATCTCATTGAAAGGTATCGGTTAGGAAAAAGGAACAAAAAAATCTCCAAGGCTTTGAATATACCACGGAACACAGCGAAGAGAGTTATCAACAAGGCGGGAGACTATGGCACAGCAGACATTACCAAGAACTGGATGTCCCTCCAAAACTGATTTAAAAATACAAGAAGAAAATGGTCCTTGAGGCTGCCAAGAGACCTATAGCAATATTAGAACTGCAGGAATTTCTGGCAAGTACTGGTTGTCTACTACATGTGACAACATTCTCAGTACTCTTCATATGTCTAGGCTTGGGGTATGGTGGCAAGATGGAAGCCTTTTCTTGCAAAGAAAAAAAAAATCCGAGCTTGGCTACGTTTTGCAAAAACCTGCATCAAGGATGACAAAAATCATGTGAGGAAATGTGCTCTAGTCTGATGCAGTTGGACTTTCTGGCCATGATTCTAAAACCTATATTTGGTGTAAAAACAACACTTGCACATCATCAAAAGTATACCATCCCCACAGTGAAGCATAGTGATGGCAGTATTATGCCTTGGGGCTGCTTTTCTTCAGCTGGAAATGGGGCTTTGGTCAAGGTGGAGGGAATTATGAATAGTTCCAAATATCAATCAGTTTTGACACAAAATTGTCAAAGGCCTGAAGACACACATCTTCAGGCCTCTGCAGAAGATGAAGATGAATTGTACACTTCAAGACGACAAATGACCGAATGCATGCCTCCAAATCAAAAGAATAACTTTACCAGAAGATCGAAATTTTGGAATGGCTCAGTCAGAGCCCAGACCTGAATCCAATTGAAAATCTGACGTGAAGAAGGCCTGTGCACAGGAAATGTTCTCGCAATCTGATAGATTCGGAGCGCTTTTGCAAGGAAGAATGGTCGAAGATTCCCAAGGCAAGATGTGCCATGTTGATAGGCTCTTACCAGGGCTGGGTTCTACTTACCTTTACTACTGGTTCGTAGCAGGGCCACGCGCAAGCGCATTTTGATGACATTGGGGTCGGTGGACGGAGACTCCCATCGGTTTTACTACCGGTTCTATAGAACCAGTGAGAACCCGGGGTAACCCACCACTGGCTCTTACCCAAAAGACTGAATGCTGTCAATAAAATCAAAAGGTGTTGCAATAAAGTTATTAGTTTAAGGGTGTGCATCTTCATGCAACCAAATTAAACTTTTTATTATTTTTCCCCCTAAAATATTTCAGTTTGTTTCTCAATTTAATTGTACATTATGTTATATTAAAAGTGGGGAAAATGTGATTTATCTTGGTCTGATTTTTTTTACATCTCAAAACATGGCATTTTAATAACGATGGGTAGACTTTTTATATCCACTGAACTTGCTGTGTAAAATCACAACTATATCGATACATGGCCTTAACTTACAGAAGATAAAAATGAGGGCATGTTTAGCAAAAACATATTTAAAAAGAATAAGCTACTTCCTGAAACTACAGAGAGTAGAAGTTAAAATGTAGAAAAGTAACATGAGCCTATGTTAGGGAGAAAAACCTTGATAAAGTCAATTTCCCAGTTAAATATTTGCTGCTTCATTCACCTGTAAATATCTCAAATTTCATATATTTTTGAAAGATAAGATTCATGATTTTCTTTTGAGTCACTTTATGTATTTTCTGCATTTAATTGCCAAACTTTGGTAGCCAAAATGTGGCGTGCCTATTTTTTTAACTTATCAACCCACCCCTTCCATTTTTAGAAGTTAAAATATTGCGGATAAGCCTGGATAGTGTGTGTTTATGATACAGGCAAATGTATTTAACTCCAGACACTCCCATTTTTCTCACTAACATGCTTTTACAATACCCACATGTGCTGCTCCCCCTCCCCCCAATGTTTTTTGTGCACATGTTTTATGCAGGTGAAAGACTTAGGTTTTTGGGACTATATGTACAATTCAACTGATTTACCTTTTCAGAAACATAGCAGAGATCCCCAAATATGGATGATTGTTGTGTAACAATGCAGTTTGTTTACAAAAGTTATCATTGTGTTTTTAAAAGTATCCAGCTCCAGTATTTTCATGAACTAACAGATTGAAAAATATGGTTGGGGGGTGGTGTTGCAGATGGCCAAGTACGCAGCAAGAAGACCAGAGGTAGGAGGGCAGATTGCTTGAAAAATAAGAGAGGGAAGGAGCCTGATGTAGCCTTTTATGCAGGGGAAAAGTGGTGGACATATTTAATGGATATTTTGGTGGGAAAGCATTGGGCCTTCCAAAACAAAATTAAGTTTGGTTATCCTAGGACCTAGATGTAAAGAATATGATGTATAAAACATAGCATAACATAATAGCCTATTAGAACTACAGTATTTTTCTCCTAAGGAATAGGTACCATGACCCTCCAAGTGCTACAGTTTAAAATCAGCTATACTAGTTAAAGCCACTACTTAATTCTATTTCTCATTAACTGCCTCACCCTTAATGCCATTTTTTTTTAAAAAAATGCAGTATTAAAAAATAACCAAAGTTCTTCAATTACACGGGCACAGCAGTGGCAGAAATAAATGAACTAACAGCATTCCAATTTCTCAAGACAGAATTTCCTTGCCTGCTGAATTTTAATGGTATAGACTTTTGAGGCTGTTAATTCTATGCTAAATGGCTATGCCTTAATTAAGCATTAAAAAAAATACTGTGGTTTTAAAATACACAAGGGGAAGATCCAAACCCTACTTTAGTTTTGAACTGAGCTTGTTTTTTCATGTTACTATCTGCCCAAATGTACAGTGGATAAACCAGGAATGAGCAATAGTGGAGACACCAATAATTATAGTTCTGAGAAAAGTTGTGTGCTGAAAAATCCCTTTTGAGGTTGCATTATGGCAGATAATTAATTATGCATAGTTAACAGGAGACTGTTTAACAGCAACAACATGTTGGACTTGATCTGGTTTATTAATTAGATCTCAATGCCTTAATTCAGGAACATTCCTTTTTTCATGTAAACAGATGCTTAAAGTTTGTTAGCCATTACAAGCAGCAATGAAACCGAAGCCAAGAGTAGAATTTGTGAAGTGGCTGCCTTTCTACTTTGGCCAAATTCTCCGTATAGCTCATAACCCATGAAAAGATGGGCTATTTTAACAAAGGAGAACAGCGAAGAAAGAAATCCTGGTGCTTTATAGTTACTCCCTTAGGACATTCCTGGGCAGCTACCTTTGGGTAGAAGTGCAGTTATCAATTTCTGTTAGAATTCACCTTGCCCTGCTAAGGTACTATAACAAATTAGAAAGCATCTCAAGTCAGTTAATTGTTCTTTTGAATTATATAGATGGAAATCAATGGATCAAACTCAATTGCAATCCCATTATGGGAACTCAGTTCTCGGAACGGTGAAAAAAACCCCAAGAGATAAGCTTTTTGAATAAGCTGCCTGTAGATCTGATGCTGTGGTGCCATTTTCAATGTTTCATCTTGATACCGACATTATAATAAACGCAGAGGCCTCTCCCAATATCTGGTCAACATCTACAATGAGCCATTCTGCTATTAAGGCAGCCTGGATCCAGAGTGTTGAGAAAGACTGATCAAATAGTAAAGTCATCCAGAAATGAAACAGGTATTTTAAGCAATTAACAGAAATGAACCAATTTTTACTTTTTAAGATATATATTCCAGTGGCAAAAATGTGTGGTCAACGAAACCGTTTCTTGGGGTTTAAATATCGATAACTATTTTCATCCTGAGATATAGTACAGGGAGTTTGAATAAAAGGAATATAAACCCCAAAAGGTACAGTATACACACCAACACTTTTGAGAACAAAATCGCTTTTAATGACATTTAAGGCTAGGTTTGGGTTCTCTTTAATACTCCCAACAGTTTTAAAAAATCATGCTTGTTATCTAATTATTAGGCTGGTTTTCTTTAATTCAGCCAGTGATGAGGGATCTGGTTGTGATATCTTACCAGAAGAGCTTTGAATTACAGCAAGTACAGTCACAGACATACAGAGGAACTGCTCCCTGACAGCAGGATTCGGAGCTGTGCATGCAATTACGTAGGCACAGCAGCTACAAGGGAGAGTGGAGAATGGAGCAGGAACACGGAAACAGGCTCCCATGTCTCCAAAGACCAGCTCCACCTCCAAGTAGTACACAAATTTTGCAATAAGCACACCAGGGAAGACAGCCTTGACACAGGCAACAAGCATAAAAATCTTGGGGAGGCTGGTGAGGTGGGGTGGGGAGAGAGAGACCATGCCAACAACAAACAGGAAAGCCTACATACAAGTCAACCTTTCTTGCCCACTGGATAATTCTTCCCAATCAGCCTGTAAGACACAAAGGTTGTGGAAAATAAAATACAAAAAGTTTCCCGTGTCTCCTAAACATATACGGAGGGACTGTTTCCTTTTGATGCAGCAGGGAATGAGCAAAGGTTGGGCTCACTGAATTCAGAGTTGGAAAATCCAAGATCCTCCAATCTCCATCAGCAGGTTCAGGTAGAGTCAATCTATACATTTACAGGTTCTCCCAACACCATAAAAAGGAAGAAGAAAAAAGGTATACATCTAAAAACTGGCACCCTTCTTTCCCTCCACCCCTTCTCAAATACTCTTGAGGATACTGTCCAGGCCTGAAGAGAATGTCCACCAGACTGACCTTCTACTCTCTGCAAGAACCACTTGGTTGTTCTAGCACAGGGGAGACAATATTAGCCCAAAATAAGAGAGGCATTATTACCTTCCCTGTTTACACAGAGATAAATCAATGGGCGGAGACATGTGGAACTAGTTATAGATATAATTATTTTTATGCCTTTCCTACCCACTTCTTGAAAACAAGAGCATATTTTCCCACTACACTCCCCCCCCTCAAGTGGAATGACAGGCACGTGAATCTTCTTGGCAGTACCTTCCAAAGAGCCTTGATCTTCTGCTGACAACAGCTAGCTGCCTTTCAGATGGAGCCCTCCAAGCTGTGAATTAGAGTTTGCTCCCTGCCTTACATGCCTTGCAGCACCAAAGTGGGAAACCAGTCCACCTGCAGATGCATCCAGGCTTTGGCCTTGGTGAGCTGAGCTCAAGCTGATTGAAGAAACAAGATGGGTCTTTCCCTGCATGAGCTTCCTTTCAGACACTGTCAATCAATCCCTTGGAACAATGACAGAGATGGCAAAACCAGTGTCAAGACCACCAAATAATAACTTACTGCAATTCCTTATGTGGCTTTGTACACACTGCCAGGAAGAGGGGGGGAGGCAAAAAAAAAGGGGGTTTAAACAATAAAAAAGTTCCTTGCAGGCCTTGGTGAATTTTTAAAATTGTCCATGTGGAGCACTTGGGGGGGGGGGCTGCAGACACCACCCCATCTCTCCTTTCCCCGAATCCATTTGATTCTATTTTCACATCGCCTCCATCTCCGTGCTACACATAGTAGAAAGCCTTCCAAATCACAGTCTGGTCCACTGCAAACAGAAAAAAGCAATGAGTAAAATAAGCTGAAAGGCCTTTACAAAAAGTTACTTATTTATACAATTCAACAACATCAGAGTACAAAAATTAAAACAGATCAATACAGTATACGAACTAATAAAACTATTAATACAGGGGAAAAAAGTAATCAGAGGGATCAATTTAAAATGCCAAGGATGGTGTGTATATATATTTATTTAATATGGTCCTGAAATTATTTCATGGTTAATCCCAGTCACACATTCCTAAAAGGGAAAAAGCTTGGACTTCAGAATTTTGTTAACTGGGAGTGGGAGTGGGGGATAAATCTATACACCAGTGTGTTGTTTGCTTCACAGGATGGCAGTTCTGATTTGTTTGCTGCTCTTGTTCAAGAACTGACCTCAATAGTTTGATTGTGGATAACAGACCCCCAGGCAGTGTTGCACTTAACATGGTATGCAGAAGCGGTAGCTCAGCAGCAAGTGGTAAATGCTTAGAATAGAAGCATTATGCTCTCCTACAGTAGCATTTCACAGAGCAGTACATTTATGGAGTTGCAAAACGAGAGCCAGTGGCAACTTACAGTGCCAACTATATTTTGCATCCGCTGAACTTATCTAGTAACTATGAAAGTCCTACATTTGGTTTTCATTCAAGCCTTCTTCAGGCTGTCAAGTCTACCTTTTCACTCACCTACTGGTGAATGGGTAAAAGGTCTCCAATGTGGGGTGAGCGGGGGTGAGGACTACAATTGCCTCTGAGTGTTCCAAACTCATTCACTGGCATCCTTCAGTCTCAAGAGACTATGGTATCGTGCTCTGGAAAGAGGTCCTAAAACAGCATCTGGTGTGACTAAAAAGGCCAATTCGAGAGTGGCAATCCCTCCCACCCCGAGGGCAGATACATTCTGTCCCCTGCACCTGGTTCCAAACTGTTACACTAATTAACAGTCATTAATTGTGATAGCTTAACCATATGCAAACAATGGATCTCATTAAGATACCACTTCCTTGATCACTGCTGAGCCGGAAAAAAAAGAAAACTGTCCTTTGCTGACACTGTGGAAATTTACTTACCAATGTAGTTCATTGTTTAAGTAAAAAGTGACTGTAGTACTATTTACTAACCTCAAGATGATGCTGTGATTACATCAATGTTTTGATTTACAAAACATGGCGATAACGGAGAGTGGGAATTATAAGCCTTCATATTCTTTTTTTTTTTAGTTTCAAGTTTTTTTAATTTTATTTTACAATATATCCGTATCAATGTGTGAACAGTATGGCACCTGGGTATCATACATTTTAGTACAAATAAAAACAGTGATATTAATATTTGTTACATTCCTCAAGCTTATGTAGTTTTTGTGTTAATACACATCTTTGTATTAAATTATACTTTCCTTATTTCGTTATTCAATGTTTCAATACGTTATTCCAATGCCAATCACAATATTGTTTAAGCATACATAATACTATCATTCACTTTCTAATCTTCCCTCTTATTACTTTTGTCTTATTGTATAAAAATGTGTATACTAATATTCCCCCCCTCTCTTATTTCTATCCCCATTCTAACTTTTAATCAAACCACCATTATATTTAAAAACAAATCCTTTCTATCGGTCATCTCTTGACTGCTTTAAAGCTTTGTTTGTTTTTTAACTTGCCTCCCATATTCCTCTCTTGGATCTTATCCTTATCTGCATCTACGTCCCGACTATTCATTTTAAACATTTCTCCCATTTCTGCCCTTTTCCATTGCCTAGCTTTCAAAATATCTACCCATGCCCCTATCTCCCTTTCAAAAATGTCTTCCTGCATCTTCAGTTCCCTTTATAAATCTCTTAAAATGTTTTCCCCTTGGTTTATTTCATCAGTCATTGTTGTTTTTGTTATTGTCTCCTTGTCATTTTGTTTTGTTTGCTGGTTAATCTGTTCTGCTTTTTCATCTGCTCTTTCAATTGGCTCCTCCTTTTCCTGGGTGTCTTGGTCACTCATTGTCCTTTGTATAATATTTCCCAGTTTTTTGTCTATGCCATGCATTAATTTCTTAATCTCCTTGTGGTTTCTTATCAGAATGTCCTTGATGCTTTGAAACATCGATGCCATTTCTTCCCAAATTCCACTCATTCTTTCTTGATGGAGCATCTCATTTTATTTTAATAAGTCCCGTTCTTGTCCAGTGATTCAAAAACCTTATATTCAAGCTTAAAGTCACTCCCCCCAAAAATTCAATGTTCACAATTTTTTTGTATTCCATAGTTAATCAATCTGTTCCTTTAAATAGTTGCAGAAGCTTTCCAGAACGTCCTTAAATCCCCTTTATGTGTTCAATCTTATATTATGGCATTCAGGGGTCTCTTTAATGAATATATCTGCCTTATTCTCATATTTAAATCTCCAGTAGTGACGTCGTAGGTGCATAAAACATATCCTTGTCAAAATTTTCAAGGATTTAAGAATATGTTATACTTTCCTTTCATCAACAGATGGCACTCTCAGTTTAGATTTCAATGTTAACCAGTTTTAGTCAAATACTCAGTCAAAATATAGAAACAAAGTTAGTTTTTTAGGTAAATAGTTCCAGTATTTTTAAAATGCCTTCCCAAAACAACGCCTGCTCAATTTAAAAGTCCAATTTTCTATATTTTTAAAAGTTTGTGTTTTTTTTTTTTTGCTTTTCTCTCTTTGATTCTTTTCTTTCAATTCTGAAGTTTTTCTCAAAGTGCTTAGTCGCTGCTTTAACAAATAGTTGTGACCCTCTCTTTTCCTGGATTTTTTCCTTTTGGGGCTAGATTTTAAATAGAAAAGAATCCTCTCACCCAGTTCCAGACACTGTTCACTAACTCTGCTCCAGCACCAGTCTTAGGTGTTCCTCAGCTGCCCCAGCTTCGTGGCAGCCATCTTTAGGCCGCCTCTTCTCCTCGTCGTGGCTGAGAGGAAAAGAAACCCCAGCTCCAGCAGAAGAGTTGTAACTCTCTGTGGTCTCACAGGATGCCCCTCTTTGTTTCGCCGCCCCACTTTAGCTCTTTTCGGAGCCCACCAACAGGGAGAACTTGGCCCAGGAGCAAGGAGCCCTGCTCCTCATGTCCAATCTCGCTGCAACATTAGCCAGAAGTCCAAGCCTTCATATTCTTGAGTTCCCAGGTTAGGGAAATGAATTCATTGGATTTGTAGTATATGCTCATTTGCTTATAGTACAATATTGTAGATGCAGCCCAATCTCTATTATCTTCTTCTGTTTTAGATATAAGAACTCTTTCACATGGGCAGACCTGCTGGTCTCACTATTTATTAATTATGCAGAGCACAAAGGCTCTCAAACTTCTATTTACATGCCAGCCCTGCTCTGTGAAATGTCATAGGTACACGCTTACTTTCATCCACCATAAATTCAAAAATAAGAATAGCTGTTTCTCTCCCACCCATTGGTGATTTGATACAATAACAGTGAATAGGATCATCAACCAAATTGGTACAGTGATTAAGGCACCAGGCTAGTAACCAGGAGACCATGAGTTCTAGTCCTGCCTTAGATAGGCATGAAAGCTGGTTGGGTGTCTTTGGGTCACTCACCCATCTCAGCCCAATCTACCTAACAAGGTTGTTGTTGTCGGGAAAAAATAGGAGAAAGGAACATTACATATGCCACCTTGAGTTGTTTATAAAAATAATAAAGGCAGGATATAAATAAAATAAATGTATTTGATTTGGGTTCAGTAGTACAGAGACTAGTATGTACATGCTTAGTTTAACTTTTTGTTGTTGTTATTATTTAGTGTAAGATCAGAACATGACAGAAGAGAAGTAAACCCAATTTAATCCTTTATATTGTTGCAATGGCATACTTTTCAGAGCTATGAAATGGGAGAAGAGCTCAAGTACAGCATACAGTTGAGTCAGTCCCAGAGAAATGTAAAATATGCATACCTATAGCTGAGTACTGTACTTCCTCAAGGCAAACTAACATAATAAGGCACTCCTCTTAGGCCTGAGTCACCTGTGCTGCTGCTAAGCTCAAAGCATACTCTTCTCACAGCACACATGGGTATCGGGTGCCTGAATGTGCCCTGTGCCCAACTCTTCACAAGCTCATGTGAACAGAAATGGCTCAAACACTAAGGCAAAGACCGTTAAAATGATAATGTCTCCTTCAAGTGGTTTCACCCTAAAGAACACGAGACCCAGTTTGGTATAGAGGTTCAAACACCAGGCTAAAAAACAGGAGACTGTGAACTCTAGTCCTACCGCCATAAAAGCCAGCTGGGTGACTTTGGGCCAGACACGCTCTCTCAGCCCAATTCATCTGACAGGGATGTTATTGTGGTAAAAAAACAGAAGGAGGAAGGTATATTTGCCTCCTCAAGTTATTTATAAAAACAATGTAGGTACGTTTCTAAATGTGTTATATAAATAAAATACATATACATGTATAAAACAATGAGAAAGTAAGAGCAGATACAAAAGCAGTGTGAACAGAGAGGAAAATGAAGAACTCCATAACCTCCTTTGTGTTTACTATGTGCTGTGCTTTTTGCCTTATCTCCACCTTGGCATAATTCTCCAAGCCTTAGAGAGAGAGAGAGAGGGTCTTCTTAGAAAGATCCTGTTTGACATAAAATCAGATCCCACTTATATTATAACTAGTTAAGGGAAAACCAACTCCCATCCCTCTCCTTAAGGGAGCGCAAACCACACCTAGATAAATATTGCCAAGTTATGTTCCCCTCAGCGAAAAGAAAGATTTCAGGCAGGCCAGGGCTCTGCCTTCAGGACACAGTGTGAGTATTTGCAAAGGATGTAGGAATGAAGACACACTTGGCCGACACTGGCTTTTCTCCTCCCCTCAGCCTTTGGCAGTAGCCTCTCTCTTAGGCCAAGCATTTTAAAAAGCATTTGGGATTAATCTGCAGTTTCAGCAGTGAGAGCACAGGAAGTTACCCCCACCCACCCCATCTCACATCACAGCCTACAGGAAATACTGAGACATCTGGATTATTTGCACATCTGGACACATACAAACACACACACACACACACTTTTAACAATAGCAGCTGCGCTAGGTACATTTAAGAAACTAGGCCTTCTGGGGAATCTCAATTGATGAAACTTTACATCCATTCACTTCTCAATTGTATTTTTTTTTTTTGAAGGAAGTGTTCTTTTTATAAAGGAACACATAAAATAATATAACCATAGAAGGAAGAAATTGCTCTGATTCCTGCTCATCTGCTATCCTCTCTCCACTGAGATTCAAGGCTATACAGAATAGTCTTAATAGTCATGTTCAGAAATTTAGGAGGATGTATCTATGGCTCTGTATATGCCAACGTTCTCCAACAACATTTCCACAATCATGTGGCCACCATGGCTATACACCAAAATCATACAAAATGCTGTTACCTTCCCACCGAAATAGTATCTATTTATCTACTCACATTTGCATGTTTTCGAACTACTAGGTGGGTAGGAGCTGGCTGGGGCAAGTAACAGGATCCCCAGGAACAGAAACGTGGCTCTTGAATCTTGACTGCCAGATGACAAGCTGGGCACCTTTAACCACTGAGCCATCACAATTTGTGTGTGTGTGTGTGTGTGTGTGTGTGTGTGTGTGTGTGTGTGTGTGTGTGTGTGTGCGTGTGTGTGTGTGCGTGTGTATTGGCACCTGACTCCTGAATAAAAAAAGAGTGCTCTGGCAATGAAGAGTTTTTCTTCTAATTCTATAAACTATGTACAATGTATCTCCAAATGCCATTTTCTTCTCTTAGTTTTCTCCTAAATAACAAATACACTGGAGGGGGGGGGGTGGAATCATTCCAATATGTTATCTATTTGTATTTCAACCACAGGTCTCAGAGCTTGAATTTTAAATATCTGGATTTTGAGTGCTGTTAGGCATTAATTCCTCCCTATAAAATATCTCAAATAGATTCTGACCACCAACACATACATTTTGTTCTGTTATTATTAAATCCAGGACAAACTTTGGCTCTTTAAAGGTGACTTCATGCAGCATCCAAACAAGAAGCACAATGTATTATCTAAGGTGTCCATTCAAAACCTGGAACTACAACCATCATCATTCCCCTTCAGAATCATCAATGCTAGTTAGGATGATGGGAACTGTAGCCTGAGCCCTAGCTATAGAAGATATATATGACACCTATCCACAGAGGAAGACAGGACTAAGATATGGGAGGGTAGCAGTGCGAACCTCGCCTAAGAAAAGCAACAGAAATCATACGTGGTCAAACTTGGAAAGCAGGAGGAGATAAGAAAAACAGAGGCAAATAAAGTGGGGTATCCAGGTTAGAAGAGAAGCAAATACAGATGCAGGCACTTTGTTTCAAATCAGTCCCATGGATAAAGAAAAAAATGGACAATGTCTCCTCATTCGTGACAGTATTCTAATTCAAAACATTTCCCGCTCAAGAAGTGTAGTAAAAATAGACTTCCTTTTGAGGAAGTGGCCAGTTTTGCAACCAGTGACAAGACACATTCTGTCTTCTTGAAGGGGATCAGACTCATAACACTGAGAAAGGCAGGGGTTGGGACCATGCATGAGTCCAAGGGAAACAGTTTTTCGGTATATAATCTGAGCAGCCTTTTTCTCTAACAAAACTGCTCCTTTTCTCTCAGTGACTCACCTTGGTCATGATATTACACACTTGCAGTTCATGCAGCCTGGACCACTTTCATCTGGGGGATTCAATTTACGTAATTTGTGCTGCCGGATCTCTCGCACTAAAGTATAGAAGGCATCTTCGACTCCCTGCAACAAGTCAATGAAGTGTTTTGAACATCATGTAATTTGTGTGTATAAGCAAACGGAAAGGACATTTCCAAGAGTAGTTAAACATATGTTTTCTACTGCTGCTGAGTTCTGAATGCATTACTAGAGCTAAACTAGGATCTGGTTCAAAGACGTAGAAGCTGTCCTCCTTCTCCTCAAAATACGAAAAACAAAACCATGTAATTGTGAGCTGGTAGACGTTATAGAAATAACTGGCAGAATTGATAGATGTGACAACGGTGTGACTGTTTACCAAGTGTCCCTATTTTGAATCCAAACCATAGACCCAGAGTTGATTGTTTCAATTGGCACAAATACATGCACTTGGGCAGAACAGTTTGGACAAATGGCAGAGTATAGAATACCCCCATCACTGTTGGCTGAACAATTGCCTTTGTTACTGCTACTGACAACTGCTAAACCTGGTTACCTGCCAGTCATGTCCCAGCATCACCTTAATGGAACAAAGCCACTCTTAGTCCAAACTTGCTGAAATTTTCACTTTTGTTGCCTAGTGCTCAGGAACCATTAGCAGAAACTACACAACCTGCTCAATAATTACCAGCTGGAACCCTAGTAACCCAACAGTAAATACACATTATTGGCTAAATGGAGCTAAGGGCCAGCTCCAGTCCAGTTAAGTCAGGCAACCACAATAGGCTTATATAACCAGAGAAAGTAAGCTGAACAGCCATCTGTTTACACAATTCAGAAAGGTATGTAATTTCCTTGAAGGGGCATGAGTTGGACATTTTTCAGAAGGGATAGTCAGCAAAGGTGGAATTTAAACCAAGCTTTGGTAAGTTTCTTTGCTTTTTATTACTGCACAATTCAAATCCAGGGCCAACAATTCAATACAACAAAACTTCAGCTGGTTGCAGAAGCAATGCAGAGGAGCCAAAAAGTTTCCCTTGACTTACAAGGACAACAATGAAAAGTTCAACTTTTGGAACTTCTGGAAGATAGCTTGGTTTTCACCACAGAAACACCCTGAAGATTACATCTTGCAAGTATGGAGTAGATTCTTTTCTAGAGTGAAGGTAGAAAAAGTGAGTCTGCATTGTTTGCACTTTCCTCCCCCCCTCCACTCCAACCTCAGTATACCTGTCTAGTTTTGGCTGACGTCTCTATGTATGGAATCCCATAGCTCCGAGCCAGCTCCTGGGCTTGCCGTGTTTCCACAGTCCGGGCAGGAAGGTCACATTTATTCCCCACCAACACCATGGGCACATCATCGGAGTCCTTCACTCTCTTGATCTGCTCTCTGAAACACAGAAAACAAAACTGGGACAAATTAACGAAAGCCAACATTTCTATACATGGGCCATGATTTTTAAGAGCTTAATGGCATAAGAGTATGATAAATCTAACCCACAGAGAGGTCGAGTTGAGGCATTATCATCCCTTCATTGCCTTGCGTGCAATCATTGATGCGTTTGTCAGTACAGCTTTTAGGCCAAAATACACCACATTCCTCCTCTGTTTGCCTCAGAACCTAAGTACATGGGATTAGTCTCAATCCCTGCTTCATTCCTCCAGTAAAGCCAAATTCTCCAATTCAAGTAAACCAGGTAGGGAATTACTGAGGTCAGAGTGTTCACATTTAAGATTTGTTCATTGTTAAAAGACCAGTTTTCCTGTTCCTGGAAGAAGCTGGCATCTTAAAGAAAACACAGCTGATACAATCTAATTAAGCAGAGTATTCATTTATGCAGATAGGGAGGTGTTGGGGCAAATCCTGTAACAGGAAGAATTGGAAAGGCAGACTTTATAGGCATCAAGGCCACAAGCTGTCCTTCAGAATTTTTGCACATCAGGAACATAAAGCTCCCAGAAGATCATTGCAAAGGGAACAGAAAGGTAAGCTTTCAGGACAAATAAAAACGGGAGTATCCTAAAATTCTCATTTGTATCCCCAGGAATTTTGTTTTACTTTTGCAGGAGACTTTAAAAATTCCTTGCAAACCTTAAGACATCTCAGAGATATAATTTTGTTAATTTGCTACAGAAAAACAATAGCCCAGATTCCTATGGTACCTTAAGCACTGCTATCTTTCACAATTACATGAGGCAGAACGAATTTCAGATTGTGCAACTCCATGAACAGATTCAAACTATGAAAATATATACCCTGATGTATTTGTAACCCTACAAAAAGCTATTGTGTTTGAAACACCAAAAGCCTCAGAGTCTTATACAGAATCTCTCATACTAACTAGGCTTGCCATCACACTGTATGCAAAATCATGTGTAATCTGCAAATATGTGGCAGAGAAGGCAGAACAAAGATACCTGCTTGACAATGTAGCAAAAAGTCCTAAACTATCACTAACCTCAAAAGGAACAGCCACACGGGACAGAGAAGTTCTCTGATTTTCTACTCTTTATTTTAATAATGTTATCAAAAGTTTTAAAAAGAAGAAAAATAATACAAACTAAGGTCAGGAAGGAAGAAAAAAAAGAAAAAAGAAAGAAATCAAAGAGAAAGCTAAAATGCAAGAAAAGAAGAAAAAAGAAAAGAGAGAAAAGAAAGAAAAAAGATTTCCAGAAGTGGTTTCTGATCTTCTTTACTGCAGTTACAAGTACAATTATAAATTTACCTCTTTCTTTAAAATTACATGTCTGTCTTCTGTCTAATTATCAAATCCATAAATCACAACCTCACTTTTTAATGTTTTCCATAAAAAGTGCACAAGGGATTTCCAGTCAGCAATAAACAGTAACTGTCATTTCCCTAATAAAAGAAATCTATTTAAGCCATTTCAGCAAGTTTCACCACTTTCATTGGCCATTCCTCCACTGTGGGTAATACTGAATCTTTCCATCTTTGTGCATAAAACAATCTTGCTGCAGGTATCACATACAAAAAGAAAATCCCATGATTTTTTTCTCAACTGTTTATTCATCAGTCCCAAAAGACTGACCTCTGGCCTTAATTGTATATCAAACTTTAAAATCCCCTGAATCAGTCTATATATTTGAATCCAAAATTTTCTAGCTTTACACCACATCCACTAAGCATGATAAATTCCCCTTCTTGTTGTTCATGTGCATTTGAAATGCTCCGATTTTTTACTCTTAATTAACATTTCCCACAACAACTGATAACGACCAAACCTTCTATCCATCACAAGCAGCAGTGCAGGTCACAAAATAGCAGAAACTAGGTTGATGTAATCAACTGGTGGTTACTGATAATTTCCTGGTAATAGCTAATCTCTTTGTGGAAATTGATAGATTCTTAACATTGTGATTTCCCTGACAAAGCAAGTTCAGCAATTGCAACTTCTGAAAACATGTCAGTTAAGGGCTGCGGTTATCATAATTCAACCTTGACATTTCTAGCAGAATTTGCTGATCCAGAAGCTCTGAGTGTGGAAGATTTAATTTTTCCCCCTCTGCTATCACATAGTTCAAAAGTATTCCACCATAGGAGGGAGATCCTCCTTTCTTTCTTCCCTGAATCATGATCTCGTTAGCCATCTTTTTTTCAGTTCTACACATGCTGCTCCCAAGATGCTTTTATTGTAATGGGGGAGGGGGGAAGGTGTCCAGCTGTCTAACCTCATCACACAGAAGCAGCCCTGAGTCATGGCCCTTTTCCTCCTGCACCATAATCTGGACAGACACGCCATGTATCTTTGCTATTCTGTTTTTTTTCCTGGTCTCTTCTCTCTCATCATACCCACAATCATACCTTCTTTACAGATGACCTCCTCTTACAACAACATTTGAATTGAACAGTGATCAGGCCTCCCGGAACAAGGAATAGAGCACAAATCCTTTGTCGGAACTCAATTACAGCTTCAGCCAGCCTGGAATCCAGATCGCCAACCAACCTGGCTGCCTTACAGGTGCAGGGAAAGGTTCCCTTGTTCCCCAAGGAACAAGCCTGGCCTCTTTTACTCAAACGAGCCATCACTGGGCTCCTTGCTTCACAATAAGTGAAGCAAGGACCCAAGCGATAAGCACTCAGGCTTATCAGAGCCAATTAATTTCCATTAAGCTTGTAGATTTTCTAGGTGATTTGAGCAGTTTTTCTTCAAGGAAAGCTATGACTATAGGTAATTCTCCAGTTACCACCATTCATTCAGTGATCGTGCCTACCTAAGGATAGCCCTGAACAAACGGTACTTAGGCCAAGTCTCTGAAGTTATGGCTGTTGTAGTGCCCCTCTGGTCATATGATCAAAATTTAGACACTTGTCAGCCCACCTACCACAGGGGCACTTCAACGCCCCCATCCGCCTGCTTCCGGCTGCCCTGCAAGCAGCAATCTTCAATGGCAGCAGCACTGGGGTTGAAACAGAGGCTCCAGGCCTTCATCAGTCTCAGTCATTTGCCACATACACCTCCCCTCCGGAGCTCTACTTCAGCCCCAGTGCTGCTACAGCCCCAAGCCCCCCTCCCCAACCTGCCTGTGCTCTGCTGACCCTGCCACCATGCACTCACTGGCCCTGTGCTCACAAAAATGGATTGCGCAACTTGGATAATGGCACAAGCAGCCTCAGGGAGACGGTTTGGCACAGCCACACATAAATCCAGGTCAGGAGCATTTCAGCAGCAGCAGCAGGATGGCAGCAAAAGTCACCTGGGGATGGTAGGGACAACAGAGTGTAGGGTGGGAAGGACAGCAGAGGTGCTGGAGAACAGGGCAGCCAAAAGGGCAGAGATGGGGGGGGGGAGAATAGATGGGAGGGGGAGTTGAAGAAGAGTCCTTACATTACCAAGGCTGGGGGCGAAGTGGGGGGAATAAGTTGGGAGTGGGATCGGGGTGAGTCCTTCCCTAACAATCTTTGGGATTCAGTTATCAATATCAATGGGGAGTGTCAGGATTGCCATCACTGAGTAATGCAGTCACCCAATGTCATGCTTTACAATCACATTATTTAGTGACAGAAATGCTAGTCCCAATTACCATCGTCATTTGAGGAATACTTGTAACATACTTCTCCCCACTGGTGAAATGTAAAATTTGTTACTACCGGTTCTGTGAGCGTGGCTTGGTGGGGGAGGGGGGTATGTGACTGGGTAGGTGTGGCCAACTTTTTTTTTTTTACTTTTTTTAAAGCAATTTTTTACAACCTATTTGGGCAAATAGGTTGTAAAAAATGCTTTTAAAAGGTTAAAAAAGGCTCTGACAATCGTGCGGCACAGCTGTGATCGTCAAGAGACTTTTTTTACCTTTTAAAAGTAGGAAGTAACGACACCCGGGCTGGTGGGCGGAGCCTTGCGCCACCATTGCTACCGGTTCTCCGAACCACCTGCCACAATCGCTACCGGATCACCTGATTCAGTCCGAATTGGGAGCATTTCACCCCTGCTTCTTCCTCATGTACAGTATGTAGATATTTTTCTCTTCTTAGCAGTGAGCCACAGAAAAACATATACTATTTGTTTTATTTAAGACTACTAAAATCCTATTATCAGGGTAAAGTAATGTGCATTCCCTGTCTTACTTGAGGAAATATATTTTGTATGCAGCAATTTGGGAATTCTGTATGACAGCTATCCCAATTGCACCCTAATTGCTCATAGGTGAAAACTGACTATTCAGAATGGCCATGCTGACTAAGTATGATGGGGAAAGAATTCACTAGAGAGCAGTACAGGAAAACAGATACAGGAAAAGAAAAACAGGCTCCCTCTGTAGGCCTCCAGTGGAACACCCATTTATTTTTTTACATTAATTTAGAAACACGGTGACGAACAGCAGAACTTAAATTCTTCCTACATCTTACCAAGGCTTTTTTTTTTAGACCCTTTGAGAATCCATCCTTTTCTGATAAACTTGCAGAGTTAGATCCCTCTGCGTTTTAATGATGTCTCCGAGGAATGGTATTCTTTTTTCGTACCCATGAATGCAATGGCCATTAAGCAACGAACAAACATGTTTCAGTACAAGATCTTTAAGAAGTCTAGAGGAATCAAGAAAGAAGTAGGATTCCTAACTAAAATGGAATGCATTACTAGGTGCAGGATTTCGTATCTGCTGAATTACATACAGGAAAGGAAGCTTGTGGATGTTCTGGTTTAGTCAGTCCTAAAACACAACCTATAGGAAAAATCAGGCACAGGAGAGGGGGATTGGGGGGGGGCATCTCTATTGACAGTGAAGATGGGTGGGGGCCATAGGATGTCAGCGCCCCTGGCACTCAGTTACTCGATTGATGACTTCTAAAAACAGCATCAGCAAAAGCGCACACATTGCTAGGAAAAATATTAGCAAAGCCTCAATCAACCTATCCATCTGTCTCTCTCTCTCTTTGCCCTTCACATGCAATCGATACAGGTTTCCTTCTCTTAACACGTACAGCACAGCACCCTTAATTAAGGACAAAAGGAACAAACAAGAGAGGATGCCTCCAGCTAGTCACAGCAAACATTTGAAGGCTCCCACCTTGGGACTTTTCCTGATTGACCAGCAATTTGCTTGGATGGCATCTCAGCAGAAATGCTGTTGGAAACTTTCTGCTTTGATCAGACCAAGAGGAGAGGCTTTTTATTTTTTTTAGGATGGGATGAAAAAAAGGGTTAGCCACGTATCCCCTTATTCCAGATGTCCGGAATAAAACAGGATACATACTGTCCTTCGCAGACAGTACAGGTGAAGGTTATTCTACTCACCTATATTGATGAATATCTTCAAAGGACTTGGTGTTGTTAATAGCGAAGACACAGAGGAAGCCTTCTCCTGTCCTCATGTATTGGTCTCGCATGGCACTGTATTCCTCTTGGCCAGCAGTGTCCAAGATGTCCAGTAAGCAGGTCTCCCCATCGATGACTACTTGCTTTCTGTACGAATCCTGCAGTCAGGAGAGAAGTAAGATTGATTAGGGGCGGTGTCAGCCATATTTGCTTATGGTTGTTATCCCTGACTGCTCCTCTTTTTGCTTCTCACAAACTTAGCTATTCACCATTCATTTCCCTTTTTGCAAGTTTTTGCACCATTGCCATCTCCTTGGTTCTGACGTTGCTGCTCTCTATTCCTGCAAGCCTCTCTTCTTTTCTTTCACATGCTTTGCTTCTTGACCACGTCTCAACTACCTTCTCCCCAGCCCATTCTCCCTTTCATTTGCATCCCCCATAGGTCTTTTCTGTGTCTCCCAATCTGCACCTGCTTTGTATAACATCCGTCTGCCTATAAATGTTCCTCTGGAGAATTCTGGCTTGGCACAGCCCTTTGGGAGGACAATATCAAAACAAACTAGTTGCTTATAATCCATAGTTCATACCCTGGGACGCATTACTCTGGGTTTGCTAGAGCCAGCAATCTGAACCACACCGAGAACCAGAGGCAAGGGTACACAAATTTTCGATGGCCAAGGAACCACTTTTATTCTGTCCCCCTCCAGTTATAATTGATAGAGGGCAGTAACATTTCAAAGACTTTTTTCTTTCCTGTTTTGAGGAAAATGGAGAGGTTGCACTCTCCACCTACATTTCTCAAGGTGCACTTCAGAGAAAGGATAAGTGTTCATACGACTGGTGTCAAAGCAGCAGCTTGTGTTTTAGAAGCGCCAGTATTCTCCCCTGACAGACAAGGTATGTCTTTTGACACCACGCTGTTCAGGCTTTGCAAACCTATTTTCTTTACTTTAGTTAGTATGTACTTATCCTTTTAAAAGTAGCTGTGCCAAAGGAGAATCACAGTCATCTTCTTTGACCTGTGCACATATAAGCCGGAGAGTAAATATGAACGTGAGCAAACACTGGGTGGAGTTCATGAGCAATATAACCATGTCTTCCCCACCTAGCCATAATATTGTCCACCAAGATAAAATTATTACTATGGGGGAAAAAAATCAGCATAGACCTATTTCTATTCTTCTGGGCTAGAAGTATTCTAATTCAAAAAGCTTTTCTCTATTCTTAAATAAAACATATACCCATATCACTTGCTTTACTTTTCATTTTAAAATTTTAACAGCATCTTTAATATTTAATGGTTTTTTCATTTCTAATAATTTATTTAAAAAATTAACTACAGGGGGTTTTTTTTCCAGATGTTCTAAGAAAATGAAATGGTGACATTCACTTTCTGAAAAAGAAGTTGTAAGTAAAAGGCTAAATACTGAAAGTCCAGAATTAAGAGACAAAAATGTAACCTGCCATTGTAAAATGTTAAAAATGTTAACTACACACAAATCTCACTTGGCTTTTTTTAAAATTAAAAATACCTAATCATTACAATTCTCAATAGGGGGATTTTCTCAATGCCTTACTTTAATTTTTACTACATATTTCCTAGCAAAGCATGTAAAACACCTAATCATAGTGTCCCCTGTCTCTAACATATGCTTTTTCCTCTGGGTCTTTTCTCTATATTATGTTGCTATTCATCCACTTTGCATCAACAGAAAACTATTGGTGTGAAGCATCCCTACTGATGATCCTTTCTATTTCCAAGCTCGGTTACCTGATTTCCCTCCCATGTAGTGTGTTTTAGATTTTATCCACCCTGAGGAATCCTTTAGATTGTGCTGGAATAAAAGAAAAAATACCCTTCAAGACTGGTGCAATTAAGGACAGCTTAAGCCTAGCTTATTTATGAGCTGGGAATGAGATGAAGACAATGTCACAATGACACTCTCTTTGACTGCCAGCATGGTCTACTTTATGCACGCTGCCTATTTCCCTAAACTTGAATCCCCCGTGGGAATAATGCAAAGTGTAATCCAACCTTCCATTTTGTTCGTGTGAATTTTCATTGGGTTTCACCTGCAACAATGCTGTCCTGCGGAATTTGCTACTTAACTTGCTTGAAAAAAAGATCTTAAATATCTTAATTGTTCAATACATCTTACACAAGTTAACTTCAGTGCTTTAGCAACGAGTACAACCCTGGCCTGCTTTAGAAATGCATTGAAAACCTGTTTTTCCAATGAGCCTTGGGCTGAGGTGTTTTGTGAATTGGAGCAATGACTGATGAGGGTTGGCTGAAACTGAGCTTTATATGCTTCCCCCACTGCATGATATCATTGCCATACTTTTTGCATTTTGACTGTTTGCACTGTGTTTTAAATGTAAGTTCAGGGGTGAAATGCTACCGGTTTGCTCCAGTTCGGGCGAATCGGTAGTGATAAAAACTACCAATTCAGGTGAACCAGTAGTAAAAAAAAGCTACCGGTTTGCTGGAACCGGTAGTTAAAAATAGTTACCCATTCATCCGAACCGGTATTTCTGACGATCAGCTGTGCTGCGCGGTTTAGCTTCACTAGAAAGCAGGAAATTCTGCTGTTCCTCTTCCCCTCGCTGTTCTACTTACCTATGAAGTCTTCTTTTTCCAGGCAAAGCACATTTGGTGCGCATTGCGCATGTGCATATAGTGTACTTTTGGTGCACGCTGCGCCTGTGTGCATGCAGCACGCATTTGGCGTGCACCACGCATGCGTGGGAAGCGAACCAGTGGTGATCCAAGGAGGATTTCACCACTATGTAAGTTGCCTTAGTCTTTCTGATCTGGCAACAATGTAGGGCAACTACACAACCAAATGAATGGCTGTGGCGGGGATAAAATGAGAGCCCCATTAGATCATCTTGACCTTCCAGAAGAAGTCAAGCGTTCCGATGTTATTACAAACGATTGTTTAAAAGAACAAAATGAAACCCTAGTGCCATCTTTGCATGCTACTCCTCAACATCATCCCAAGGAGGAGAATAAAATGTCCCGTTCTCATTGTAATTTAACCACAATTTAGAATTATTAATTCATCTTCCTTCAGATGACATGTCAAATGAAGGTTAATGTAAAACAGAAGGAAAAATGTCAAGGTTCTTGGAATTTGATGAGGAACACAATGTAGGCAAACTCAAGGATCCCTCTGGTTTGATTTTGTCAAACTTGTATTATAGTACTGTACACCATATTATACAAAAAGTTGCTACTGTTCTTATGTTAAAAAACAAACAGGCCAAGGGCCAGGGACAATAAATGACTTCTAAGAAAACTGTTAAGAACTGACCTCCAAGTTCCTTTTAGAAACAGAAAGCAGGAAACTTTTGTAATCCATATGGCTTAAATCCAAGAGCTAAAAATACTTTAGATTTCAAATATACTTTTCTGTAGCCTATTCAAAACTGAGATCTTTTATCTAGGCACACTGGAACTACAATAACCAGAGTTCCCATGGATTTGTAGTACCCCTTGGTAAACAAATTCCAAAGGAGAATCTGGGACACAGAACAACGGAGCTGCTGCTCAGTTGGATACTGTTTTTAAGATGACTACTACCTGATTCTTTTATGGGGAAAAGGCATTTTATGTCTCTATCAATCATGTATTAGCAACCTCTCTTTATCGCTTGGCAGAGGAATGATAAAAATGGTTGCCCTGTATCCACCTTCGTTTACAGTGCTGCCTGCTTCTCTGTGGTTTGCTGTAGAAGGAATATGAAGTGGCCAAGCAAATTTGGTTCCATTTTCCTCAAAAAAACAAATAGCAAATTCTCAGTCACATGTACTTCCGTTACACATCAAAAACTTAGGTGTGATATTTGAAAGCATCAAAATTAATATGGCAAGAACAGATCTAAAAAAGAGATATCATTTGTATATCAAAGACATTTATTAGATAAGCATGATGAATAATGACATAAGATGGTGTGGGCCAATATTTTTTTCTAAGACGAATCTAGACAGAGGAAATATTGAATATTAAAAAAAAACAAATTGCATCCAAGGGGAATTCTGTGAAGCAGTCTGGTGGAGACAACAGTGGCATTAGAACTATTTTTTATTTATGTATGAGATTTAGAGGCTCCAAAGTGACTTTGAGTGGCTTACATCAAATAAGAACAATCAAAAATAATTGGGGAAAGTTGGGGTTTGATATCTGGAAACATCCCCATACTGGCAAACAGAAGAATGGAGTGGGGGGATGAGTGCCCCAAATTTCGCAATTAAATATATATTAAGTCAAGGTAAGGACTTCCATTAACAACTGAATGTATCTGTGAAGCTACTTCCCAGCTTCTACAGATATACTCACATTTGGTTCATTGTCAGTTAATGACAGTATGTGAACATTTTAACAATAGATCAAATATAAATGTCACAGAGGATTTTTCAATTAAAGCAGCCTATGTGTGTAGCTTTCAATCATTTAGAAACAAAAACTGCAAGGGCAGCTATTAGCCTTTAAAAGACTCAAGTGAATATTTTAAAACTTTTCATCTCATACAAAGGGATTAAAAAATAGATCACTAGAAAACAGTCCATTTTTTTTTCTTTAGTTATTAAATAAATTCTTGGGTCTCTTGCCATGCATCTGAAACACTGATTCATCCAATGCATGATACAATAATTCCCAGATATGCCTCATTAGCAGATCATCAATTTATAGGAGACAGCCTCATTTCTCAGTTATATACAGATAGTCCTCGACTTATAACAGTTCATTTAGTGACCGTTCAAAGTTACAATGACACGGAAAAAAGTGACTTATAACCGGTTTTCACACAACCGTTGCAGCATCCCCAGGGTCATGTGATCAAAATTCAAATGCTTGGCAACTGACTCATATTTATGACGGCTGCAGTGTCCTGGGATCGTGTGATCACCTTTTGTGACCTTCTGATGAGCGAAGCCAATAGATTCACTTAACAACCGTGTTATTAACTTAACATCTACAGTGATTCTTTTAACAACTGTAGCAAGCAAGGTTGTAAAATGGGGCAAAACTCACTTAACAAATGTCTCTCTTAGTAAGAGAAATTTTGGGCTCAATTGTGGTCATATGTCGAGGATTACCTGTATGCATTCTTATTTATATCAGCTTGTAAATTTGAAAAACGGGAAAGTTTTATTACTAAATTCTCATGCTTGAACTTTAAAAAACATTTTTCTACAAAACTGTCCGGTCTTTTTTTTTTATTTCCTGTGTTCAAAACACAGCTTGTAATCATTAAACCATATCCATTTCATGGATAAACTTACAAAAGAGCTACAAGAGAAAGATGACACAGAGTACTACTTAGCATGGTAAAAATGGTAAAACTGGTTGGAGAAAAAGTTAGAAATACATTTGTAGGGACACTAAAGAATAAGGTCAATTTTGAGACAAAATTTTGAGTACCAATTAAAGAGTGTAACAATTTAAAGATGGAACGTACATTAATGCTTCACACGTAAATACGTAAATATATACAGATAGATAAATAAGGGAAAACAGTCTACTGATGTGACAACTTTAAGAGCAAGTCGTAAGACTTGATTGATGTTTGTTTGTTTTGTATGTTGTATTGTTGTATTTATGTTTGTTTGTACTTTTTAACTAATAAAATTTATTTTAAAAAAACCCATATCCATTTCAACTAATCATATAATAATAGCATAGCTTCACATTCAGTTTCTAGTCATAAACTATGTTTTTTTTTTCTGCTTTGACACTTTGTAAATCAGAAAACATTTGCTGAGAAATCTTGTTTTAAAACAAAAAGAAAAAACATTATGTGATTCCAGATGAAAGGAAGGTAATTACCTTGCTGGAGTATAAAACACACTGAAGTATAAGAGGCAGCTTAATTTTGGGGGAGGATAATAAGGGGAAAAAATCTGCCTACCAGGTATTCATCTGGCTAGCGTCCTTGGTCTGGTCAGCTTCAGCACATTAGTTTGCCAGTTTTGAGCCCGCACACTTTTTATCCCCTGCTTGGGGATAAAAAACAGCTTCTAAAGCACAACTGAGAGGGAGCAGCAATGAGAAAAGCAGGCAAAGCAGGGGAGATCGCTTCACTTAGGGCTGAAAAAAAGCTTCTAAAGCCCAGCTGAGAGTCGGAGGGAGATCGCTTTGCTCGCTAGCATCTCATTAGGGCTGAAAAAAGCTTTGAAAAAGCTACATTCGGAGTATAAGACGCACCCAAATTTTCAGCCTCTTTTTGGGGGGGGGGAATAAAGTGCGTCTTATACTCCGAAAAATACGGTACTGCCATCCAGTGTGAGGAAGAACAATTTTACACAGGAGAGGCGTATTGCTGTTTCATTAGCTCAATACAAACTCAAGAAATCAAAATAGTCTACGCTGTATTTGTAGTAGCAGGTGTGCCCCTTTAAAATTATAGAATTCCACATGTCTTAGATCAGGGGTGTCAAACTGGTGGCCCGCAGGCCGGATGCGTCATGCGCAGGCCATGCCCACCACAGCTCCGCAAAAGGAAAAACCATCGTTATACATTACATGATGACCAAGTGATGCTGCGAGTTTGACACCCTTGTCCTAGGTGAACAATTAAGACAGATTCTCCTTCCAGCTGGACTGCCTTCCAGCTGTCTTGAACTCCACCACCTACAATTCCCAAAAGCAATGCGGGCTGTGAATTGGTGTATTAAAATCCAACACTTCTCAAGAGCACCAGCTTTTTTTGGGGGGGGAAACTACATTGAAATTTTTAGAAAATTTTTAAACTGAGATAATAGTATTCTCTACCTCTATTACAGGCTTGGAAAATAAGGAGATTGAATTAAAAGCAAAAATACCTACTAGACAAGTTGATCTGCACCAGCCTACATTATTACCTCCACTTTGTCGCAATAGGAAAAAAAAATCTTTTTTTGACCTCATCTGCTAAACAACAGGAGAAAACTGGAAACATCTGGAAAACTGACCCACAGCACTGGCCCTTGAAGATGGTAGCTTCAGCCTGGCAATTGTGAACAGAAGAAGGGAAGAGAGCCAGATTCAACTGAGTCAAGCCCCAAACAAAAGCCATTCAGGCCCCCTCCCCAATTTTCTCATTTAATTTCGCTGATCAGATTTTATTACACTGCTCCCAACTGACCTTCCTGAGAACAATACAGGCTACTGTTTTGCACTTCAAAATGACAAAACCAGACAAGCCACAAAGCAGAGCCCGCAGGATGTGCAAGTGTGTGAGCATACACACAGAGAGAAAGAGAGAGAGAAAGAGAGAGAGGAAGGGAGAGGGGAAGGGAGAGAGAGGGGAAGGGAGAGAGGGGGACGGAGAGTTCTTCTCCAGGCAGCCTATCCCTTTCACCAGCCTAGCTGCCTCCATCAAAGACAGAAGAATGCACAGTGGGATGTTGTAAATGTAACCTTTCCACCTCTTTCTTTGTAGGTAAATTTGAAAAAGACACCAGAGAATGCTGAAAGATGCCCCAAAGTAAAAAAGCAGGCATGAAACACAACCTTGTAGCTAAGAACCATACCCAAGCACAATGACACTTTCCTCTAAATACCTATTTGTAAAGTGATGTCAAGATATCAAAAAGTTCAAGGCTTCCATAAACAACAAAACAGTTGAAGAATGTCCTACTGTTCCTTTTAGAACCTACTCAGAGGGAGATCTGGGTTTCACAACAATAAGGCCCAGTTGATATACAAACAAGGATGAAGTCATCAAGCTCTCTTGGGATGAATTCACACAGGGTGACATCATCCCATCAGGATGCAGGTTCCAACACAATATGTGTGCTATTTCCCCTCAAAAATCCCCCTTTTCCGTATTTCTGTAATGATCTGGTTTAGCTATCAAAAAGTATTACAAGGTCATAATACCATTGGCTTTCCTTGGGGCGCTCTTTGAGGTGGAAGGGTGAGCTACTTTTACAAACCAGAAGAATCATGTTGGGTGTTTCTCTTCAAGCATATGAAACTAACTACAAGAGAATAAGGAGGATTCTCCGATAAGAGGGAGTTGTGAAGTTGTCAGGTTTCCACGGAGAAGCTGGAAGGGGGTAAGGAACACTTTGTATACTCTACCCAAGGAACTAGTGGGTAGAAATAGATGTAACAAATAAAAATAGAATTCCCATTAAGTGCACAGGGATAAAAGAATGATGGCTCTAACCTGTGCATTTGACAGAAAATTGGTCAAAAAACTCCCTCAAAACAGCCTCAGCCTCAAATGAAGACTAACTACAATGCTAAAGGTTGCCAAAAAAAAAGGGGGGGGGGATAATCTTTCTAGTATTACTTTTCCTGCTGCAGTTACATATTATCCACCTCTTGTTCACGTTCTAAATATAGCAGATCTTGCGCAGAATTATTTGTCACATGCAGCTGCATTTTGAAAAGCTACCACCATCACAATCCTGCCTCACACACAGACAAGCTCTGCTGCAGATCTGGATGCCTGGGCCATACCATCCCAGTCTGCAAAAGGGGCCCCGACTATCACTTGAGAAAAGAAGAATTCAGTCAATAAAAAGACAAGAGAACATCTGAGGTAACCATCACCAAGCTCTCAGACAAATCTCTCAAACAGTGGGAGGCCTGACGCACCAAGGCTGCTCCTCAGGCTGCAGCAACCGAAGGTAGCCTGGAGAAAGAGAGGGGAAGATTTACATGCTGTACCTTCCCCACTTCAGCAGCTGACTTGAACCCACAAAGGTCTCCCCCTCCACTACCTCTTCTATCACTGCAACCAAGAAGGCACAAGAAAGAAACTCATCAGCCTCAGAGCTGACTCAACGAAGGCAGCAGAGGAGGACCTGGCCAGTTAACGGTTCTTTTGACTCTTATGCCCTCAGTCATTCTCTGGTTCTCTACACCCTACTTTTTAATGCAAAAAGAAAAAAGAAAGAAAGAAAATGAAGGTATGTGATGAAGTACTGACATGGGGGAGCCCAAGTTCCACTTTCTGCTGGCCCCAAGGTCATGGTCCCCTTTGCATTTGTCCTTTGTTTGCCATTGTCTCATTAGACCAGTGTTGGGCAATTAATTTTCCTCAAGGGTCACATGGGACTATTGTGGAAACTTGAAATAAGAGGGCTGCACGCACGCACACATGCAAATGGAAAAAAAGAATAGCAGTCACCTCAAAATAAAAGCAAGGCAACTGTATTGTGTGCATGGAATACACTTATTTCCATTTGATTTTGAATTTCTGGCTGACCTCATGCAGGCCAAATAGGGACAGTTAAAAGGCCAGATGTGTCCGGGGGGAGGGGAGACATCAAATGCCCAGGTCTGCATTAGACCCTAAAATCTCCATTGGGAGAAAAAAAAAATCTAAAGCACAAGTGACTCCCCATCTCATCTTTCTGCTTTTTTGGATCACAGCAATTGACACTGAACCTATAAACTCTGCTCATATGGCACCTGATAAGCTCAAATTTGGATTTCTAGTTTACATCAGAGATCAGCCATAGCCAGCTCACATCTTATCAAGAAGTGAGCCATTCATGACAAGAGATGACATGCACGAACCCTACCCTGCCAATCCACCCTATCCCAAATCAGATCAAGAAGTACACCTGCAAAATGCAGTTCTATTGTGAGATATGTTGCACTTACAAACACATTTCTGTGTTAGAAGCAATCTAAATTTTTGAGGTCTTTACCTTGAGTTCCCTGTTCTGTCTCTAACACACTTCTTCTGCTACAACCTGGCTATATTTCAGTCAAGACTCAATTATGACTCTGCTGGTTGAAGTACTGGCTTAAACAAATGAGGGGAGGGGGCAGGCAAATCTTGAGCATAATTAGTTTTGAAAGACAGGCATCAGTCTTGTTGAAATAATAGATGATCCCTGTCTGCATCCATGCTAAGCTTCAATGAAGCCCAGAAAAAGTTCAAGCATGGAATTTAGATTTTGATTTACCAAGAGAGAATCAACACTTGCCATCACTACTGCAGTAAGCTCACACACAATTCTTTTTAAATTCCCCCAATATTGTTATCATTTATCAGTCCCATCTCACAGGAGGGTCTTGATATTAGGTCATTTGAATGGGATTGCTGGGCGAATAAAATGGCATTCCTTTCCAAGAGCATTCACGTTATCTGCTCAGACTTTAAAACTGGTATGGTAGTTTACATACTTTTGGAACGCTCTATATCAGTTTTGGAGGGCAGTGTTAATCTCCCCTCTGTTTACAAACTGTTCAGACCACTCTCATAGGATAGTTTATTTATTTATTTATTTATTTTATTAAATTTATATCCCGCCCTTCTCCCCGAAGGGACTCAGGGTGGTGAACAGCCGAGTAGTAGTTGCACACTACTTATATTAAATGACAAGGATTGAGAAGTTTCTAGAAATGGAGCCAAATTTACTACTAAATTTGAACCTATAGGCAAGTAGAAGTTTTTGAACCTGATTGCTTCCTTGGGTATACCTACTTCAGGCATGAATAGGTTTTTTATTGGATAGGTATGCATTGTGCTGTTTTAATTTCTATGTTTGGTCTGTGATGATATTTTTAAAGGCCTAAACCAGTGATGGCTAATCTTTTTAGCACCAAGTGCTGAAACTAGAGTGCACTGGAGGGTCAGAACCTGGAAGAGAGCAGCTGACTGGCGCGCATGCGTGTGATGGAACCCGGAAGAGCAGCTGGCAATGGCGCACATGCCCACAGAGAAGGCTCTGCGTGCCACCTCTGGCATGTGTACCATAGGTTCCCCATCACGGGCCTAAACTACGCCCTGCAAAGAGTCTGGGATCGATGATGTTCTGAGAAAGCCCCAGGGTTGCCATGGTAACCCTGGAATCCTGAACCAGACAACATTAGCATAGATACCAATATAATTGTTCTGAGATTCTCTAAGAATAGAGACTCTATTTCTAGTCCACCAATCTAGTCCACCAACAAGTCCCCTATTCCACTTTGTAGGGTTGGATGTCTGGTGAGACAAAGCTATAGGATTTCTATAGATGGCTGCAACCCTTCCTTGCTCCTCCACATATACAAACACCAGATAGCAGCACAGGAGTCAGTAGACAGTTTATCTCATAAACTTAGTCCAGGTGGAAAGAAGTTCAGGAAGAAGCATTTCAGAATGCTTAATTAACTCACTATAAATAAGGCTAGGAAATTCCTATGATTGTTTCCAAGACTTTGTATTTACCCATATCTTACTGAAATCTTACACTTCCCATTTCCTTGGTCTTGCCCAGTTTGGGAGGGGGGGAGGGAGAAAGTATATAATGTATCAGTACTATCTTATTCCAGCATTTTCTAAAAGAATCACAAAGTGAGAGGGGAAGTCAGCATGGAAACCCCAGGATTTGTTGATGGTGTGGGCAGAGTGAGAAGTTTGAAACATCCAGATCAGAGTGGGTTTCAGCAGGTTCTAACTAGTTCTGGAGAACCGGTAGCGGAAATGTTGAGTAGTTTGGAGAACCGGTTTATTACCACCTCTGACTGACCCTGCCCCCATCTATTCTCTGCCTCCCAGCTGATTGGGAAGAAATGGGGATTTTGCAGTAATCTTCCCCTGGAGTAGGGTGGGAATGGAGATTTTACAGTATCCTTCCCCTGCCACGCCCACCAAGCCAAGCCACGCCACCAAACCATGCCATGCCCACCAAGCCACACCCACAGAACTGGTAGTAAACATTGTTGAATCCCACCACTGATCCAGATCCTGGAGCTCTTAGATAATGTATTTATTCCCTTTCAGCATCTTTCTCTTACTTTCCCGTTAGGAAAAAGTAATAGCAATAGCAATAGAACTTAAGACTTATATACCGCTTTACAGTGCTTTACAGCCCTCTGTAAGCAGTTTACAGAGTCAGCATATTGCCCCCAACAATTTGGGTCCTCATTTTACCCACCTCGGAAGGATGGAAGGCTGAGTCAACCTTGAGCCTGGTGAGATTTGAACTGCCAAATTGCAGGCAGTCGGCAGGCAGCAGAAGTAGCCTGCAGTAGTGCACTCTAACCACTGTGCCACCGTCGCTCATAATCACATAGGCATGCTAGAATATCCACACAATAGGTGACTATGCCAACCCAGTTTCTTTCTTCTAGAATACTGCAAGTTCTCTCATGCTGATGGCACACCACTGTTGTCATCTCAAAAGGAGGGTAAAATTATATGCTATTGTTTTGCAAAGCTGCCCATTATTCATTCTAATGGATAAAACAGCTGATCAAGGAAGGCTTAAGTCACTAACAACTGTCAATGGGTATGCAACTCTACAGTTTTCCTTAAAGCCACACAAATATTTACCAACTGGGTGCATGGATTTCACTTAAAGAAAAAAGGGTGCATTACATAGCTTGTATACTGAATTAAGATCCACTAAATAGGCTGCAGTTACTTCTGAGAAAGCTATATAGGATTTGGGGATATAACTGCAATTTTATGCATACTTACTTAGAAGAAAACCCATAAATAAAGCACTATGATTTGCCTCTATCAGACTGAAAGTATCGAACTAGCTGGCAACAAGTTCCTTTTTTGTGTTTGGACTCTAGTAAAAGTCATTTAGAAGATGCACTCTTCTTGGTGAAAAATAAATGTGGCTGACTTGAAAACTACAATTCTATTTTTAAACTATTTACATTTCCAAAAAAGAAGCCAGTTGTATGTATTAATATTATATATAGGCAGACTGCTCAGCTTTCCTGACCTATCACAAATCAGTCCTAAAATGCAGGTATAGCTCATAATCCCTATTTTATAAAATATGTGTGTGTGTGTGAGAGAGAGGGAGGGAGGGAGGGAGAGTGCATGTGGTGGAGGAAATTTAAACATTTCCTTGACAGCAGAACATTCCTTTGCAAAGTCATGTAATGGAATTTCAAGATAATCCAATTCATACTTAACAGACCATGTAGATTAGTACAACATAAGACATAAATTATATAACAGAGCTGGCTTGGATTTCCAAAGTCCATAGGACCATCTTAACCATTAACAAAAAAAAAATAAAAAATAAAAAATAAAAAATACAAGGATGATAAATGATGCTCCCAGCAAAATGATAGAATGCCAAAGCTAGTGCCTTTCAGAGGAGCTAGACTGCAATTTCCCATTACCCACAACCAGCATGACTCTGAAATGGCAACTGTAATCCAAAGCACATGGAGACAATCAGGTTATAGATTTAATGGTGTATCTTCTATTGTGGTTTATTTTTCTTTGGATCACCTATTATCTCATTAGGAAAGAAAACATCAGTTCGTTTCTCATTCTTCATTTACATTTATGGTGGAAAGAATGATTAAATTCAAATTATAAGCATGGATTGTGTACATACAAATATTAAGGCTAAGAGAGAAGGAGACAACTTTGTGAAGAAAATAGCGGGTTCCTCACCTCTATGGTAGGATCATATTCATCAACAAAATGATTCTGAATCAGCTGAATAGTCAATGCACTTTTCCCAACGCCTCCTGCTCCAACCACCACCAGTTTATACTCTGTCATCTTCTGGACTACCCCAGCTCAGGGTCTGCTCACGACACAAGTGCCTGGAATAAAAAATAAAATAAAAGAATATGAAGATCATAAAGATCGGGCAAAGTGTTTCTCTCCGTATCCCAAGTGATTGTCATTCATGCTACCTTACAAAAAAAGCACCCAGAAATAACTACAGGAAAGGCACTGGAAGTCAGAGCTGTAGCTGCAGATAAGTACATCCTTAGATTCTTTTCATTATATAGACAGGGTAACCACATTATCCAAAAGCTCTAAGAGGGAACAGAGCCCTCTGAAAAGCATTGTGTAAAATAATACAAGGCAGGCAAAAGGTGCACGATGTGGGGAAAGGAGCTATTCATTATTCAGGGCCAGTTAATCAGTATTTAAAATCTATTGCTGGCCTGGTACAGTAAACAGAGTGCCAGGATGAGCTATGAAGTCGTCGTCCTCGTGCACCTATGCCTTACTTAAATTTACGTGGCTGATGCAACTAAGATAAAGGATAAAAATACTTGTAAATACGAAACTGCTGCAAGTGAAATACAAATGCCTGCTCCTCTTTTCATGCTGGAGTTTATCTCCCATTTCTCTCTGCTCATAAATAATATTTTCCAATTCTGGAAACAAACAATTGGATGAATTTCCTAGACATTTTAAATGTAAAAAAAAAAGACTTTTAAAAAGTAAATTTGTGGACTATTAACAAATTGTTCTAAACACTTTTTTCTCCTTTCATATATGTGAATGTGAGAAGCAATCACAGATACAGCTAGCAGCAATTTCCACAATCAAAGGAACTCCAAAAGCATTGCTATAATGACAGAAATTTTATGATGCATCCCGATGGCACCAAAATTGTGCTCTCCCTCTCCTCTCGTCTCCCACCCACCCACCATACATATATTTATTTTGTGCTGTATGCTATATGAAGAGACCTGGCATAAAGGTAAAGCTAGAAAAGAATAGTACAGGTAGTCCTTGAGTTACGACCACAATTGAACCCCAAAATTATGTTGCTAAGTGAAACATTTGTTAAGTGAGTTTTGCCCCATTTTAAGACTTTTCTTGCCACAGTTGTTAAGTGAATCACTGCAGTTGATAAGTTAGTAACATGGTTGTTAGGTGAATCTGGCTTCCCCATTGACTTTGCTTGTCAGAAGGTCACAAAAGCAGATGACATGACCCCAGGACACAGCACCGTCGTAAGTATGAACCAGTTGCCAAGCGTCTGAATTTTGATCCTGTGACCGTGGGGATGCTGCAACACTTAGAAGTGTGAAAAATGGTCAGAAGTAACTTTTTTCAGTGCCATTGTAACTTTGAACAGTCACTAAATAAACTGTTGTAAGTCAAGGACTATCTGTAGTTTGCAATTTAAAGCATAATAAAGAATAGCTAAAGAAACTATATCCAGGGGTATTAATGTCAAACACTCTTAGGAAATCCTGAAAATATCATCAGCCAGGTGTTTTCTGTTTTCCCTTTTTACTTTCTTGATATACACTACACCCAGTAGGACTTCAGAATATTATTTTATACCTGAATAAGCATTTAAGACAATGGTGAAATCCAATTTTTTTAAATACTGGTTCTATGGGCGTGGCTTGGTGGGCATGATGTGGCTTGGTCTGCGTGGCAGGGGAAGGATACCGCAAAATCTCCATTCCCACCCCACTCTGGGGCCAGCCAGAGGTGGTATTTGCCAGTTCTCCGAACTGCTCAAAATTTCCGCTACCGGTTCTCCAGAACCTGTCAGAACCAGCTGGATTTCACCCCTGATTTAAGAACTGTTACATGTGTCTATGGAGAGCTTACAATTTGCTCAAATTACAGATTTGCAGAACCAGTGTGTGTGCTTCTTAAAATAGCCTTGCTCCCACACAGCCATATTTTTCACCTGAATTGCAGTTGTAGGTGTAAAGATGGGCTGTCCATTTATGCTTCAACCTGTCCTCCCCAATACCCGCTCCGAGAATTGAAGAACTTCAAGAATAGAAGACTGACTCTAAAAGCGGCCTGGGTATAAATCATATTGTCTAAGGCTTTGTTTAAAAATAAGACTTTTATTGCTCTCTTTATCTGTTCCTTTCACCTTTTTCTTTGTTGTCATAATTCCCAGTTTCCAAATCATAGTTAGAATGGGAATGTTACATTTCCCAATTGACATTTTCATGACTAAGAAAATCCTGCCAGAACAAGTTAGATGTAATCTGCCCAGAGAAGTCTTTGAATTAGGAGGATTAGCAATTTTAATAATAGTAGTAGTAATGACAACAATACATTTTCCTCAAAACCGAATATACGAGTGTTTTAGATGACATACATGAATCTTGGGAAAAAAATCTATGAATTTTACATGATGATGATGATATCCATTCAGTCATGTCCGACTCTTGGTGATTCTATGGGCCAGGTCTCACCACATCTTCTGATCTGCACTACTTCTTTGAGTGTTTCTATGCTCTGGTTGGTGTCAGCTATGATGGTGTCCAGCCACCATGTTCTTTGATGGTCTGGTTTCCTTTTATCGCTAACTCTTCCAAATATAATTGCTTTCTCCAGGGAATTCCCCCACATGACATGGCCAAAGTAAGTGAGACAATTTAATAATAACACTTGATAATACTCAATTATCAATTCAGTATTGAGTATTGAGTATTGAGTATCAATTAACTCAACGCGCGGGTAGTTACGGGAGCGTCTAGATACTCCCGTGTAACACCTCTCCTGCGTGAGCTGCACTGGCTACCAGTGGCACTCCGGATACGTTTCAAGGTGCTGGTGCTCACCTATAAAGCCCTTCATGGCTTAGGCCCGGGGTACTTGCAGGACCATCTCCAGTCGTTCTCCCATCGTCCTGTGCGCTCTCACAGAGTCGGCCTCCTCAGGGTGCCGTCGGCCAAACAATGTCGGCTGACGACCCCCAGGGGGAGGGCGTTCTTTGTGGGAGCCCCGACCCTCTGGAATGGATTGCCCACTGAGCTCAGGACAGCCCCCGACCTTCTTTCCTTCCGTCGCGAGCTGAAGATGTGGCTCTTCCGCCAATTAAACTGATCCGTTTGGGGGTACACTGGTATAATTTTAAATCGTTTTTTAATTGGGTTACTGATTTTAATTTGGTATTGTATTGTGATTTGTATTGATGTTGTCATTTTGTAAGCCGCCTTGAGTCCCTAGGGAGAAAGGCGGCATATAAATCGCAATAAATAAATAAATAAATAAATAAATTATTAATCAATACTTTGCTTTTTGTTTAATAAATATATTTATTAGCTTTTTAATTTATTAATACTTAGCTATACTCTTCCATTTTGAGTAAGTACCGGTCAACATCAGAGACAACTAGCACAGTGTTTTATTTATATAGGGCTCATTCTTCTACACTACTATAGTTACCTGCATTTTGTGACTACAAAACAAAAAAAAATGGAGACAGAGCCAAAATACTGCCTGTATCCACAGCAATGTTTTCATGAAAAGGTCCCATTTGAACAGAGTATAGGAAACTAGTTTGCTTTTCTAGGAGACCAAGATTCTCTTAGATAATAAAGGAAATAAATTAAAGAGAGGGACATAGTTCATTCTGAAAAGAGGGCCACTGTTTCCCAATTACTCCCATTACATCCATAGCTTATTGCAGAAGGAACAGAAATGAGTAAGAAAAAAAACTTTCCAAAGTTGCTTATTTAGCAAATTAAGTTTGTTAAAATGATTGCTTATGTGCCTCTGCCACGCTGTTGCTTGGAGTGTTAGTTCATAATTTGGAAGAACAGATAAGAACAGATATATGACTGGTTTGGATCAGTACTTTCCAAATTCATTTTGAGCATTGTAAGTTGATTATAGGGTTGAATTGTGTTAACAGATGGATTACTTGCTTCTGAATCTGGTCATTTTCTCCTATGGGTCTCTTCTTGGAGGGGCTAAATCTGCCTTCCACTACCTGGAAAAGACTGCAGAGAGAAGAATCCCAGAAAGATAGATAGAGTTGCAGATGAGTTGGTAACCAAGCAGTTGATGGTTGGGGGAGAAGAAGAGACGTTAAAGTTCCTGTAACTAAGGCAATTCTCACTGCAGCTGGCTTTTAGCAGTTTACTGCAACAAAGTAAAGTGAACTTTTAAAGAGGTAATCAGAAAAAGCTATTTCCCCATCATTAGGCATATTTCACACACATAATAAACTGGTTTTTTGGACCACAACATAACTACATTCCATGGTACAATTAGAAATTCTTTGATGTATTTTCCACCCACTTGGGCTGCCGTGAGATCCCTTTGAAACACAAGACGAACCACAAAAAGACAGACTATTACAAATGAGAAACAAAAAGTACATTATTATGGAATGGATTACGTGTCCCACCTTTTGCTTTGGGTCTTATAAATACCAGCACACAATCTTGGATGCACACTAATGTCATAACACAACCAACATTAAACAGCTTTTAGTAGTGCTGAAAGATAAAAATCCCTGTGGAGCCCCCTCCCCTTTGTCTAGGTCACAGAGCAGCCCCGCCCACCTCTGATCTGCAGGCACACCTCAAAATAAAGATACAAAACAAGCCACTTAAACTTTCTCTCACCACATTTGACACTTGGGCTGCAATTGATTAAATGCGCCTCTTCGGCACCAAACATAAAACAGAATGCCCTCCAGATAAGGGAAATAGCTGCACCCTGATGTTAGACCCATCACAAAAATCCAAATCTAGGCAAAGATCAACACAGGGCAAGAAATGATTTTCCTCCCCGGATTTCACACACCTCCAGGTAGGAATTCCTTTATTTATTCATGTTTCTCATCAAAGTCTATTACTTCACGTTTAAAGTCCATCGTTACTATAAGTACTAGCAGTCTCATGTATTAATTTGATAGCCTATCTTCAACTGCTATTCTCTATGTTAAGCCATTGAATAAATCTTCCTTTTCAAGCAGTTGCCTTGCATGTTTAGTAGTGACCCCGCTTGAATTCTAACCCAGAATCTTTTCTTCTAACAATTGGCAACCACTAAGATTCTTGATCAGCAAGAGAGTAACTTGGCCGATGTGAAATTTCATCCAACCAGCCTCAGACCATATTGTCTGGAGGCTGCTGCCTTGAGCTCTGCCATGGCACATAGTGAAGGGAGTTTTTGATTGGGACCAAGCAGCTTGAATTGGATGACCCAGTTGGTGACTACCTCACAATTTGTCTTTGTGTGCCCAGTGAATGAGTGTGTGTTGCTGCCCAGAATCTACACCCCATGTCATCCTCAACCACACCCCCACTCCTATGTTGAGCCTCGTGTTGAGCCATGATTGGGAGACATTGGAAAACAAGGTAGATTGACAGGGTTCTGTAGGTCCCAGCAGGCTGTGAAAGGCTGAATGAGTGGGCTTCTGTCTGGGCAATTGCTAGCCTAGTCCCTGCGAAGTCAAAATAGAAAAGGGAATGCCCATACTCTGTTTAGGGAGTCCTCCCAGAGTCTGTGGCACTTGAAAACTGACTGGTGGATAGGAGTGCCTGTACTCTTCCAAAAAGAGTCCTCCCAGGTGCATGGCACCTGAAAACTGACCATGGATAAAAACTGACCTTCTTCATCCTGTCTGACTTTCAAGCACCATGCCCTACATTTTAACTCATGCAAAGGATTGAATGAAACCATGAGACACTGAGCATCAAACAATGCTAACTTGTCCATTGGAAACAGGGAGAATTTAGCAATAGGATAACTGCATTATTTCAGCAGTTTGGAGATAGTTTCATAATCATCTTAATGCTAATAAGAGTTTCTTTGGATCTGAGAATTAACTGGAAAGCAAGTTTTGATCACACAATTACTTTTAATTTTAAAAAAGGCGATGAAGTGGCATTTCTTTCCTTGGGAAAGCAAATAGCTTCAAAAGAGAATACAAGAACAGAAGGCTGAAGAGTCTTCAGGCGGATTTAATTCACAAGGATGGAGAAGAATTCATATGACCTGAAAATTCTCTCTTTGTGTTGGGTTCCTATGCCTCCGGAGATAGAAAGATTCAATTCCTGGCGCTAATCTGATTTCACTCACGATAACTTAATCCCTTAAAATGAGATAACAACAACAGAGAAAGGGAACTATTGGCTTTGTTCAATATGAAAGCCATCAGTATCACTTGAGCATGGCCACTGCTTGGCTTCTGGTGCTTCAGAGCAGCTTCTCAGCAGTTGGTCAACCACTTCATAGTACGGCCTCCCAAGAAGAGTGGCAGCTTGTTACCACCCCAGAGTGGCTAAATAACCTCCCACACAGTTCAGCCCCTCCTACCAATTATCCTGAAGATACAACACAAACATTAGGAGAAGGGGGGGGCTAGCATAGCAACAGCAGGTCAGCTGAGTTTCTAAGAAGCAGACCAGGAAGCATGTGACCAAGTCAGTTAAAAAGGAGACATTACCACTCCACCAATTGTCACACTTCAATTTCTAGAGCTGGACCTCCATCCTAATGCTCCTGACAGCAGTCTGACCACTACATCACCCATCCACTGCAAATGCCACTGCTAGGTTTAACAGTTGGCTGTTAACCTGTTAACATTTCCTTTTCAAACAACAATTGGATAAATTGGTGCCACACAGTAAGTGAATAATTCCAGTAATGTCTATTCCCTTTCCATATTGAAGTATAACTATAGAAACACACAACCATAATGTTTTCTGAATAAGAAAATATCTTGCATTAATTAAAACATTAATTAGGGTGCAGGAAAAGGAGCCCATAAGAAATTAATTAAGTTTGATCTAGAGGTTAAGGCGCCAAGATAGAAAGCAGGAGACTCTGAATTCTAGTCCCGCTTTAGCCATGGAAGCCATGCCAGGTCACTTCGGGTCAATCACTCTATCTCAGCACCACCTACCTCAGAGGGTTGTTGTCGTGGGGAAAATAAGAGGAGGAAGATGTGTTGGATATGTTCACCACCTTATTTATAAAAATACTAAAGGCAGAATATAAATAAAAAATAAAAATAGGCTTATTTTTTTATAAAGGGGAACTGTTTCCCCAAATAACATCATTCAAATGCATTGGAATTACAATCCCTAGCAAGAATGATGAATATTTGCACCTGCTGGGATTTATACTCTAGTCTAAAACATCTGGAAGAAACCAGGTTGAAAAAGTTCACCTTTGTCTTGGCAAGAGGATTTTTAAAAAGTCTTGTAAACTTTGGGATGTCCCTTAGCCAATTACTCTTTTCTTCCCTCTGGCTTGGCTAAAAACTCTAGAATAAATAAAACGGAGTAAAAAGTCTATAAACGACAAGAATAACTCCCCAGTTCAGTGTACTTTCAAAGATGCTACCTCTCTCCTAGCGGTGTATTGACAAAGACTCAGGTTAATTAACCAGGCAATCCATTAAGCAGAATCTGATATCTTGTACTTAGAAGGTGAACTTAGATTTTCACATTCTATAAATAGGCAGGCACCATTATTCAGCTTCTGGATTGTATTTGTTTACATGCTGATCCATTCTTCCCATAGCCAGCAGAACATCTGTACCTCAATTTGGCTCCAGAAAGACTACTGTATAAAGCCAGCCAGCACACTCAGAATGGAAATCGATCACGGGACTTCACTCTGCTCAATTCTGTGAGTCAGCACCACACACACAGACACGGACACACACTCTAACTGGAGTCAGAAAAATAATTCCTCTATATTTCCAAATGCTCTAGGAAGATATGGTGTAATTTTAGAACAATTACCCTTGAAAATAAATAATTCATTATACTCTAGATATTGTGAACTACATGGGAATAAAATTCATGAAGTTTTATGCCATATTAAATATGTCACACTTTTAAAATGCCATGAAATCCTTTGTTGGTTCTGCTGCAAATGTACCGTATTTTTACAGCTATACTACTTTTATCGAAAAACAGGGTAAATAATTATGGAACATAGAAACATAAAGCAGCATAAAGTTGGAAGAGGCAATTTAAATTATGTTCAACTGCTGTTCAGTTTGGGATTCAGACCTCCAAGTTAAGCAAACAGGAGAGATATTTCTACTTTGTGGAAACTTGGACTTGAAACTTGAAATATATATATATCTGTGTACCTCAGATTAAATACTGCATCAAACAATATGTAAGAAAAGTGCTCTAAGAAGACATGTGTACTAGTGTATTAGCTATTATATATCTTGAATGCCGATATGAACTTCCCGCGTGACTCTGCTGAAATGCTATGTTCTTCCTTAGATGTGTTCTGTTCTTCTCCAACAGAACTTGCTAAGGTTATTTTTTTTTAATTTAGAGTTCCAGATTCTAGAACATTCATGTAAAGTAAAATAACTCTATATCAAGTCATTTCCCCTGTCAGGTGAAGACACAAGTTTGCCCAGGGATTTAGATGTTCTACTCTATTATATTTTAATCTAAATTTTAAGGCTGAGCAAGTTCTGCCCCCTTTGTATTATTCCTTTTGTTTTTCCATTTATCTGTTTGCTGCAGTTTTAAAATCTACTTTGTAAGTGACTGAGTCTGTTTTCCCAAATAAGTAGAATGGAATGCTAATTATGAAAAAGCAATATAAAAATATTAACCCCAAAAGTAAAATTGGTTTTGTTCTAAGCAGACACTTCATAACCATCTTTGGCTGAGGTGCTTTCAACCAGCACTGACTTGCTACAATGGATTTATAATCTGCCTCTTTAATTTATTGTCCTCTATCATCACTGACTAAGATATTTTCTACTATATACATATTTTAACTTTGAAAAATGCACTTGTACACAAATTTGTTACCCAGACTGTTATAATCCCTTTCTGCATGTATGCTATTTTCATAATGCCCAAGATTACGACATCACTCAGAAACATCACCCAAATATATGCTGCTAAACCAGAATTTGGAAGAGAGGCCTAATTCAACAACAGATCATCATAAATATCTATGCTGCCTCCCAGGGTTACCTCATGGTAAGATGGGCATCCAATAAATTTTACAAACAAGCAGATAAACAAATAAATGTTAGTAGTCTTCCATTTTGTCAGTCTATTACTTTGTGGCCATTTTTCTGTTTTTTAAAAACATGCATGTGGTTTTTTTTAAAAAAAAAACTCAACAGGTGGAAGCACTGGGCTACATTGGGCCTGATTAACACAACAGAACTCCAGTCCTATGGGCTATCGAAGGAAATCAAAAGAATGTACTGGAAAAAGCAATGGCAAGCCACTTCTGTTCAGTAACCAAGAGCAAAGATGCCTTTAACTTTTTTTTTTAGTTCACATTCATTTTTATGTTCAATTCCAACATCCAGAACTTTTGAAAGAACAGAACTAAAAAAAGTGTTTTGAGGGTGAAGAGGCTCTGGGTTTCTCCCTTGAGTGGAAGGAGAAAGAACTTGAATGAAAAAAAATCATAGGGGAAAGAAGGAACAAAGGAAATTACATTGGTTAAAAGAAAAAACATAGCATCCAGAAGAGAGACCATCTAGGAAAGGTCTCTACTGTTTTCCATATTCCCCAGTGACCTCTGTTTCTTTCTGGTCATTCCCTCTTTGTAAAGAATCTTCAGAAGTAGACTTATTGGGTGAACTGGATGGTTACAACTCCTTACTGGTATTGTCTGTGGCATGGCTGGAGTCCATTTTGACAGATTTTGTAAATCTGCTTTCACAGAAAACTTGGTCAGTCCCCTTAGCAGTAAAGTAAGATATTCTGCCATGCAAAGAGTCTCAGGTTCACCCCTAGGCATGACCAACTGCTAGGATGAAGCAGAACGTGGTAAAAGATCTTTGAAAATAGTGTTTCCAGGAGCAGAGTTCCTAGAATTTATTAATCCAACTGCATTTTACCCAAAACCCTTTTCTCCCAACATATTTACTCTAAAAAGAAAAAAGTGAGGGATGAAGTAATATGAAAACAATTGGGGAACTGCCTACACATGTTACCTGGATTCTAAAATTCTGTCTACCAGGCAGGGTGACCAAATGATGAAACCTCATCTAGAAACAATAATGTGCATGATGTTCTAATTACAATCCATGCAGTATATAGGTGTTTCAGTGGTCCACTCCATGCTCAAATTTAAACATGAGTATTTCAGATATTTTTCTTGGTAAACAGAATGAAACAGGGCACTTGTATTAGGATACATACCAAAATATAATTAACTGGGCAGAAATGAGCCAGGGAGAGGGACCACAAAAACGGGGGGAGGGAATCAAGTTGAAGGATTTTGTTAGTGATGGTTGCTGAGGGAATGGAAGTTGCTGGCAAGAAGGGGAGACAAAGAATTAGAGATATCTACCCTGAGAGCCAGTTTTTGAGATCACTGGGGTAAGAAACAGAGGGCCAGGGCAACTGTACAATGATGGTGAATAGAATCAGGAGAAGGAGAAATTCTGGGAAGACTGAAGAGTTAGCTATGTCACAATGGGATATCAGCAGTGGCTGAAGAGAGGAGGCGGCAGCAGAAAGGAACAGAAGATGTTGAGAACCCGAAGAGGTGGGCATACAGACTATGTGGATGGGGCGATATACACCAGTTTTACTTTACCCAACATTGTATATCACTGTGGGAGCTCTTCAGATTTTAACAGCAACCAAAATGTTCAAAATTTGCCTCTTGTTGTAGAACTTCAGGAGCATGGTCATTCATTGTATGACTGAAACGAAATACATTTACCATTATATAAATATCCCTATTTAGGAACATCAAGAAATTCTGCAGAGGCAAGTAAGTAATATGAAACTAGACAGCCCAAAGACCAGAGTGACTGTAGGTCAGCTTTAAATATTCTCAAAGGAGATTAAGAGGATGGTTTTGAGAATCTTCTGTAAGCAACAACTCTCCCCACCAAAAAAGATACACCCACATTTTCAAGTAACATGGGATAGCTACAGGAAAGCATTATCAAAGGTGCTTGGATAATTTAAAAATTACTGTAATTATATGTTTAGACTAACTATATAAAATCTTTTTGAAGATTTTTTTTAAGAACCAGGACATAAACTTTATTGACTAGATGTATCTATTTCACCATCGTGGTTTTATAAAATGAAGCAAGAGATTCTCCATTAAATGTAATTAAATGTTTATTTCACTTTTCAGATCATAAAGAATGACTAAATAAAATGAAATGTGTTCCCACAATAGGCACAAACAGATTAATCTATGCAAATACATAACTGGTTATTGAGACATCAAGAGTGATGCTGTATGAATTTTCATTTTATTTATTAGGGGTTGGATCTAGTGTTTTGTAGCGTGACATGCTTGCCAGTAAGAGACAACTTTAGCTTATATTATTCCTATGCCCTTAAAAATCTCCAGAGAACAATACCATGGAAAGTGATGGAGATGGGATGGGGAAAGAAATACAATGCCAGAGAGAAATCAGCAATTCAGGGTAAAACACTACTGTACCCAAGTCACTTGCATTCACAATGAAGTTTTTGTGTAGGTTTGGAATCAAGCTTATAGTTTTACAATGACTATCTTTAAATACAATGTGGGTGCATATAACTTGTAGGAACATGCATAATAAGCAGGCTTTAAAAGGAATAAAATAACTCAGAATTAATTGTAGCTCTTGAGTCATAATGGAAAACAAGATAGAGAGAAAAGAAAGAGACAGCACACTTATTAAAATGAACACCAACGCCATTCCAAATTTTGTTCAAAATAAACACATTAAAACCTAAGGCACAGTAAAGCCATTTCAATAAAACTTTAACATACAAAACTCCCTACACCTTTGATACAATTCACTCCCACTTAATGTATAGTAATCCTACCTGCAATACCTTTCACTCTTTTTTCCAACTTTATGGGTCAAATGGTAAACACACAAAAGAATGGTTTTATAACTTCCAAACAACAAAAACCTCAGAAAAAGTGTGTGTCCATTAACCCTGATTTCTGAATTAAAACTAAATACACATGGCACTCCTCACACATTCAAAAACAGAATACTATTTTTTTTAAAATAGTATACCTATAAAGAAGTTCAGCCCCCACATCTCAATCATTACTCTGGAGTTGGAAGAACAATTCCAAAACAAGTATCTCATGTGGAGTCATAATGAGCAATTCAATCATATTCAGTGCCAAAATGTGAGGCTGGCTGGTCTCCTCCAGTAGAATTTCATGCAAGTAAGCAGCAAGAAACCTTCCTAAAGTAATTGGGTTGGCAAATGCTTTTAATAGTTTAATTATTTATTTATAAACATACACAAAAGCAGTTTGCTGAAGCAGACTCCAAAAATTATTAGACTACATCCTTTTGCTTCCATCTGGAATCCACAATTCAACAAGAAAGTCCACGATCAGAGAAAATTCAGATTTGTGCTGACTGTTTCCCTCTGTTCAATCTTGGCTAATCCATGAGAAATACATAGATCCATGAGTAATCTTGAACTAGGAATTTAAATATTGCCACACTGCACTGCAATGGTTTGAAAGCATTGCAGATCTGCGCCTACAGGAATTGTTAACCCTGAGGGAGATAGACTTTCAAATGAGCTTAAACAATCCTTAAAGCCTGCCTAGGTTATATGATTACCTAAAGACCAAATTAAAGCTGATGCTGTCCACATTCCACAAAGAAGTTTAAGATTACATTCTACCTTAGATGAAAGGATTCATGTGTGTGTATGTACTCACCTATACCTGCATTCCAAGCAAGGAAGAGGACAAAGAGAGCCTCTAGGCAAGATTATATGTATACTATGTTGAGAAATAGTGTTTCCTTGTTTGCTTGCTTCTTCATCACTCAAAAACAGCAGAACTGAAACTTATATCATTATACTCTCTGCTTACTATATTGTCAATACATGATTTGGAACAGAATAGAGCATTTATTCACGGATTAAAAGCCTACGTTTAACTTTTCACTCATTCCAGCTACGTATTTGTTGAGCTGCCCTATGTCAAGATTAGAAATATTGAAGCTTATAAACTTGACAATATTAACATTTTTACAAATTTGGCATTCTGGTTTAGAAAAACAGATTTCAAAAAAGCTCTGGATTGTTCGAATTTCAACTATATGTCCTAAAGCAGATATAACAGAGGCAATTGAAGCAAAAAGGTTGAGAAAATTATATTTGTACTGGATTAAGCATGTAAACATAGGCATTAGATAATTTGATAATTAGAAAAATTTTAATAGCGTAACTGTGATGCCATAATAAACAACAGTAACAACAACAACAAAAATAAATTGTGGACAAGTAGAAGGTGTTAAACCAGCCTTTAACAATGTTGAGATAAATTATTTTAAGTTACCAATCACCATGTTTTTGTCAAATTTCTCCTCCTTCCTTGCGTTGCTATTTTTGATATAAATACCACAGATACTTCCTGAGTTCATCACCCACCCCAGCTACTCCATAGTTTATACATGTCTCATGTATTTAAAGATTTTCCTCTATCAGACTCCGTATTTTCAGAAACTGTAGAAGAAATCTCTGAAATGTCAGAATTTTAAGTACCCAGTTTGATATCAAAGATTTGGGATTTAAGTTTTGTATGCTGTAATTCTGTTTAAAGAAACTAAAGCAAGAATGGGATTCGGTGAGATTTGGCTGAACAAATTCAGTGAATTCAGCCATAATAGTTTATAAAATATAGCTTAGCAAGTTGCATAAATGCTTCCAATTATAGTTATTCTTCAGAACCTGTCAGAACTTGCTGGATTTCACCCCTGGGGAAAGGATATATATTTGCACCTTTGATGCAAGATCTGAATATACTTTCTATTATGAATAAATTCTGGCCAGAAGAATTTGATTTATATCATTTTTATTTTATTTTCTGCATCATCTACTTTGATTAGAGTATTTAAAAACCTGAAGGAAATGTGAAGCTCTAAAGATTTGCATTTATTTTTGAGCATTCTACAGGAAAATGATGTGCTAAGTATATACCAAGGAGGAAGATATTTCCATTAATCAGCTTCAGTATTTCTCAATCTCATTTTCCCCAATTATTTCCTTGTTTTATTTCATGTTCTTTTTTTTATCTCTTGTATTCACTGTTTGGTTCTATATAAATAAATAATTAAATAATATCAAAACAATCTGGCTTCTATCAGAAAAAAAATCCCAGAGCCTAACATTTTGCATAAAAAATTACAAATGATGTAAAGCATGGGTGTCAAACTACCACGTCATGTTGCTGTCATGTGACATATTGCAATGTTTTTTCCCTTCGCAGATACCCCTGATATAAAGGTTCTGTACTAGCTAATATTTTATTTTTTTAAGTAGGCATTTCTGATTGGACATCTACTATTTTAAAAACTATTTTACTGAAATATCAATATACAAATTCTACAACCAAACAAGCAACCCGAATAAACTAGGCATCAATACCAATGTCCGCTATGAATCAATAGTGACAAATGATCTAATCCTTTCAACCCCAGAAACAGCTTTCAGTCTAATATACAAAAGATCTTAACTACAACAGGGTACCCTTTGGATAATATGAAGCATTCATAAGTTATATACATAATTTATACACATTGAAATCTCTTAATACTTAAAATTTCACTTAACACAACTGCTTACAATCTAAGTAATGACTTATATTCATAATGGCAAACAGAATCCTATGTCTCCCAACTTTTAAAAATTTCCTTAATATTGTAAAATCATATTTTGAGTAAATAAACAAGGTAAGGAAAGCACACAGAGCAAAGTTTCTGGAATGTTCTCCACTCTCTTAACAGCAGCTCCCACTTGGGTTATCTAACTGGGAGAGAAGAGAGACTAAAGAAGCAGTATTTGGCAGTAACAGCCTTTCTGGTACAAATGAATTGGGGGATTTTGTTTTTCCACACATACCCTTTGCTGAATTTGGTCCATTTTTTAACTTCATTTTTCTTCTGACTACCTGTGTCCCCACATCAAGATTGGTCCATTCTGTACTGGAATTGGAGCTATCCTGCTAACATAGTCCTGAGCCTCTTCATGTCATTTCTCTCCAATGGCTTGGGAAGAAAAAAGTAGGGTTTTGAATAAGTCCAGGGAATTGCTTTCCTTCGTTCACACAGGCTAACGCTAAACTAAAGAACACAATGGAATGTATTCTTCCATAATTGTACTCCTGGGATTTTCCCATTTCAACCTTGCACGCTTCTGAACTAAAAATGTTTTGAATCAAACCAAACTAGAGCTTTCCCTTATCACAGAAACTCTGCAGTCAGAATCCAACTTGCTGATTGACCACATATTCATCAAAATGCCCTCTCACCACAACCTACTCATCCTGACGGGGAAAACCTACAAGGAAGCTGTAACTGCATTATGCTAGTACTATTACAGTACTGTGCTGTGCTCTTCTTGTAAATGTAACACAGAAAACCATATTCTGCATTTTGGAAGTTCATCCCTTTATGAAGCCACACTATGTTTCAATTAAGTCTCACTTAAGATGAGAACAGACTAAATTGTGGTGTGCTTGGCAGAAAACAGCAATATTGTGCCAATTTAAAAAGCAGGTTTCTAAATAAGCTGCAATAGGCATTTCAATAAAACTTACTCCAGCATTTAGGAAATTAACAGTCATCTTGTGTATAACATTTCATGGAAGATCATTATCTGAAGAATGAAACAACAGAACAACCTAATCTATGCCAATTGCTATACTGGTTTTCTTGTCTTCAATTAATCATTCCTAGTACTCAAGTCCTAAGCCCTCTTTAACAACATGAGAACATATTTCATATGGTCTACAAAATTAAAAAAACAGATTAATTTTTGTATTTCAGATGCACAAAACACCTAGTACCGTATTAGGAATTCATATAGCCTACCCTACTCAAATAAATTCTAGTTACAATATTACAGAATATTCAGGGATTACGATACTATACATTTCTATCACCTAGATCAGGGCAGGGGAAGATTTTCTTATATAGGATGTTTAACACGTCCATTATCTCAATTGTTGTTAGTTGCAAAGTCGTGTCCGACTCATCGCGACCCCATAGACAACATTCCTCCAGACCTTCCTGTCCTCTACCATCCTCTGGAGTCCATTTAAGCTCACAATTATATCACTGCTTTCACACAAAGAGACACAGTTCCTGCTAAGGCAATATGACACACTGGGGAAAATGGATATCCTTCACAAGACAGTCTCTTTGCTCCATAAAATATGTAACTGGATCCTAATTGGAACCAGATTTAACTTGACCAAGCCATTGCTAAGGTGGGATATCTGTCTCCAATTTGAAGTTGGTGTTGACTTTTAGTCACTAAAAGTCAACACCAACTGAATAGCAGATAATCACCCAGGTTTGATGAATCCCAAATAGGATGAAACCAATGATCCCCTTAGTGGTCAATATAACAGAAGTATGGACAGAGCTGTAATCAAGGTAACTTATCTCTATGTATTTTATACCATTTTATAGAGTGAAAAAGTAAACACAAAGAAAAGTGAAGGAAGAACAGAATGAACTTTTTCTAAGGAAGAAAGAGAAAATAATAATGAACCTACTAATGGCTACCGAACTGTACTAATTTATTAGGTATCCCAATAGGCTATTTTCACAACACAGTAAATTACAACTCATGATTTGCAAACATGGATAAACCAGTGGTCAGGTTCAAACAATGAACTCAAACAATACCAAACAAAAATATTATTGCTAAGCACAATTTGTGAATCCAGTTTACCAGTGCATTCATATTCTAACTTTTAAGCAAGATTGAGCAACACTATGGTTGAAAAGTTGCTTTTTTTCTACCATAGATATTTGCACATGGTTAGCAGACTCATAAGACAGTTTTTTCCCATTCCATGACCCATTACTTTAAACAGCAAGATTTTTTTAAGAAGTTTTAAAATATCTGAAAAGAACTGAAACAGTACAGAGGCAAACATACATAGAAGTATGGTATGCAGATAAGAGATGCTAGCTGTCAGCTTGGGTATATTCTATATATTAAGTGGACATTTATGATTGCAGATTTACAATCTAGAAGAGAACAAAAAAAAATAGTTTGACACATAATGAAAACCAGCCTAAAATACTGAAAGCTAATCTAAGGTAGAGATGTAACATTTTTAGAATTTTGAAGGAGTCAGAAAAAGTCTGCTTTTTTAAAAGACATTTTGTGGAAACCAGGAGGAAAACAAATTTAACTGAAACGTTTGGTCTTTTGTATTTTGCACTGTGGTTATTCTAATGTCTATGTGTATTAAAATAAACAGTACTGATTCAAATATATTACGTGCAGAAAAAAATCATGAATGAAAGTAAGAATAATTGAGTAAATATTAAATGTATACTATCCATTATCTTAAAACAACTCAAATCTGTTGTAACTTATATTATTCAGATTTATCAATCAATCAATTAAGAAAATAATTTTAAATTAGAATGCAATTGTAGTTTGTAGTTACTTCAGTAACCTATCACTTCTTTGCATCTTCAACTCTATAATTAAAATAAGGAAAAGATTCATATGATTTTTTAAAAAACTAAATGTTAAAGCCTTTTTCCAGATATTGCACTGAAGGGGTCCTGTTTCAATCCTGTCTAAGGTTTCTTTAGTCTTTCTAGCATTAAATAACAGCAACCAGATGTGCAAAAAGCAGCAGCACAAGCTTTTTACAAAATGAAAATAAGGCTGTTATCACTTGCCAATCTCTACAGAGCAGACAGCTGTTAGAAATAGTTTCAGGAACCTTCGAAGAAGAACCAATAATGCTACGCTTACAACATGTACTTCATCATTTAGACTTTGGTACCATCCCAAGAAGACTTTGTATTAATATGAGACTGACTCCAGACCCACCCAATCTCATGCCATCAACTTGCTTGAGGATTGAGATGGTGTTTTGAAAGCTCTGCCATGATTTATATATCAGTTATGGAGGTAAGCCATTCTTTCAACCATGGGAAAAGATGCAGTTGCTTTAAAGAGTTGTGGAGAGGTGTAACATTTGAACTCTGAAGCTTCTTTTCCAAATGATTGCTGAAGTGCTCAACAGCCCTAGTGCCTAGAACACAATTTGCCTCATTTATTCATTTGAGTAGAATTTAATTCATTAGATAGAACTATAGTTCGAGGCAGTATTTGCAGTATATAATTACATTTTCAATAAAATAACGCTCATAGCAACATAAAGATGCTTATATCTAGTGTTCACCTTATCTTAAATTACTACCATCATTATGGAACATACTACCAAACTCTGTTGATTATCAGGTTACAGCTACCTTAGCAGAGATGCTAATGAGGACAATGCAACTCAACATCCAGTCATATCAGATGCTTTGCTCAGTGATGGCTAACCTTTTTGCCATCGCATGCCAAAAGCAGGGGGGAGCGGGGGGGGCATGGGTGCGTGTGCCCACATCCATAATTCAATACACCCCGCCCTCCCGCGCATGCGCACGTGACCCCCTCACACTTCCCCCTGCTTTTGGCACGCGATGGCCCGGTTGGCCCAGTAGGCCCGTTTTTCCACCTCCCCAGGCTCCAGAGGCTTTCTAGGAGCCTGGGGAGGGCAAAAACAGCCTTCCCCATCCCCCCGGAGGCCTTCCGGAGGCCGGAAACAGCCAGTTTTCCAATTTCCAGTGGGACTAGAAGGCCTGAAAATTAGTTGGCCAGGGCGCGCATGCGCGCTGGAGCTGAGCTAGGGCAACACTCGCATGCCCACCAATATGGCTCCACATGCCACTTGTGGCACCCGTGTCATAGGTTTGCCATCACGGCATAGGTGGAGCCAATCAGAATAAAATAAATTATTATAAAATAAAATAAATTTTTAAAAAATCATTTTAAATAAGTAATTCAGAAGGGATAATAGCTTATCAATTCCATAGGTGTACTGTCCTTATCTAGACTGATGGCACCACAGATATTGCAACTCCTGACCATCACTGAATGTATGTGTGAAAAGAAAAGAAAAAAGATAATAAGTAAAAGAGAGAACCAGTCCCTAAACTTACCTTGTGTTCATTTGGATAACATGGAGGAGGAAACTTAGCCTAACAAAACTCTGGAATTATTTTGACTGAAACTACCCCACTCTAACACCAGCATTAATTGATTTAAGGGTTGGGCACGGCATGCAAATCTCGCAACTTAATTAAGCCTGCTGAGCAAACACAAAGAGGGACTTTCCTTCTGCATAGTTTGAAGGCTTTCTCTAGTACAAACACAACTTCAGGGTTTTCTGTGTAACACATGTAGCCATTGCCACATAACAAATTTACTGCAAAGACAGTACTAACTACTCCTCATGATTTAGTATATTCTAAGAGAGCCAACAATTAGAAAAGGCTTTTCCACAGACAATTTGCACAACTGCTCTTATTATTAGAAGCACTCTTATAGCTAGAGTAGGAAGTCAACAAACATTTCAGAAGGAGGCAAGGACAAAATATGTAATTATTTTGAGAAAACTACATGGGCTGAGGTCACCATTTTACTTTTTTTATTTATGGCTGCCTGAGATTTCTCCTGTCTCAATCTTTACATATAAATCTATACAGTACCAGTGCCCCATCCATCTCTAATCTTCTTAATTCCTTATTTTACCAGAGGTACATTAAAAGTAAGTGCAAATCTTTGCTTTTCTGCTAGCTAGTATATGTGAATATAGTAGCCTCACTCTTGAAGTTATTTCTACATTAAATATTCTTGCTTCCATAATTTTCTTACATGGTTAGCAATGTTGCCTTTGAGTTTCCCCCTTTACAATGTAATAATAAGACTCCAAGAAACTGCAGAGAAACCTACAATGGCCATAAAGTTCTGGATCTGATAGGGTATTGTTGGGCGATTATCAGAAGCCACAATGAACTTATGCAGAAAAGAAGTGGGACACAGATAATCCTGGGAACAAACAGAAGGGTGATTGCAGGCGAACTGTCCTGCACTAGGAAATGTGATTTGGCATGTGTGACTACATGACAAGATGTCTTAGCTGAAGAAGCTTTGTTGGTAAGTCATGTTTCTAGGGATAAGACAAGACACTCAGATGGAAATGGCTGGCTGGATAAACATTAATTTTCAGAAATCCAGGCCATTGATTTCTGGGTGCTAATGCATTTAGCAGTTTTTAGAAACATTGTTCTTTCCTAAGGAAAGCTACTGCTTTCAGATGTAACCTGATGCTGCCAGAAAAAGCTATCTTTGGAATCTCTCCTCCCAAGTACTCAGACGGATGATATCATAGACACGTTCACACAGAAGAGAATTGGATATCCAGAAATCTAAAACCAGATGGAACTTTTCTCTATCCATAATATCTCTTTTCCTGTGCGCTGCTCCCACTATCCATGCATGGGGTTAATCCTTCAGTGCTTGGCAAACAACTGAGTGCAAACAAAAGGCTTTTGTTCCCCTTTCCGGCTTCCAAGCCACGCCTCTGGTCCCATGATCCCCCAGTCTTCACTCAGTTGCTGGCAAACACTGCAGTGATTTTGGGAGCTCCACAGTCTAAGGTATTGTACATCTGTGGGGACCTTTCTCCCTTTCTTTTTCCCTTTATTTCATTAAGTTATTAGGCTTTCCCTTTCCTTAGGGCGTCTAGGCTTTTTAGTTGATTTTGATTAGTTTGTTTTTTCGGCTCCTTTACCTTGCATTGCGGCTGCAGCGTTACAGAAAGGGGGGGGAGCGGAGCCCAGCCTCCCACGCTGCTCCATCGGGAGGGGCGAAATTTCAAACGGCCGCTCTCTCCCCGCCGTTGCTGCCGCTGCCTCGACCACGCTACTACAGCTGACCGGCGGGCTCTCCTTTCGGAGTCCTCACGCCCGCTCAGCCAACGCGCGCCGCCTTTACCTCCATTTCAAGCGTCGCGCGCTCATCAGCTGGGCAGCGGGTCGGGAGGCTCAGAACACGTGGCGCCAACTCGGAACGCTCCCTTCTGCGCCACGCTTCACCGGAGCGATCAACGAGAGCCGGAAGCGGAGAGGAGCGCCAGGAGCCTCAGCAGCCCCCCCCTGCACTACAGAAGCATCGCAACAGGGGGAAAGCGCGGCGTTTGGTCGGACCCTCGGGCCGCCATTGTGAGTCCGCTGCAGGAGCCTGGCAGAGTGGATTAGCGCACCACGTGCCAGCGCCATTTTGACGGACCCTCGGGCCGCCATATTTGGCAGAAGGATCAAGCCTGTGTCTCCCCCCAACAGCAGGGAGCCGGCTACAGACCCCCCACCACCACTCCGCCCCTGGAGGGGGCAATCAGCTGGGGAGAGGTCAGCGCAACCAGAGCGCCTTTGGGAAAAGCAGGGCAAGCGATCTGCCCAATCATCCCACAACCTGCAGCCATGTCTCGCTCCCCCCCATCCTCAGATATGGAGCTGGAGCTAACCCCCCCACGCAGAAGCTCAAAAGGGGGGAAAAAGAAATCTAAAAAAAGGCACGAGAGCTCAACCAGCAGGGCTGCATCAGATGGCTGCCTACCCATCCGAGATAAAGACGCATTAAGGAGGCACAATGCGCTGGAGCGACAGTGGGAGAAGGCCCACAGGGCGGCTGCCGGACCCTCTCCCAGAGAGCCTGGGCCCTTGGAACCAGCACTTGTCATCCCAAGGGAGACAGAGCTGGGAATTACATCGCTGGCCGACATTGCGGTAACACCAAGAACCCCAGAGGTGCCCAGGCCGGACCGCATTTCTCCCCGTCCTGAGACAGGCCCGGGAACCGGCCCGGACCCCTCAATGACTACATCATCTGCACAGCTCCTTCGCGCCAGGGAAGCAAGTTCTACGCCCTCAGGGGTAGACCAGCAAACCCAAAGAGGGCCAGGGATGGTGCCACCTATGGACTTCCAGGCTATGTTCTCGGCTGCCCTTTCGTCTTTCTTCACGGCAACCTTACAGCAGGCGCCCCAGGCACCCGTGCAAGCCGCACCGGTCCAGGCACGCCAACATCACCCTCAGTCCCACCCACCCCAGCAACGAGGGCAAGACTCTTCGTCTGAGGAATCAGACCAAGCAGAGGAGGGACCGGAGGAGATGGAGTTGTCTGAGGACGAGGGCCTGGCACCGGACACCCCCGCCTTTACAGGCCTCTTCCGCCCGGCCCTTTTCAAGTCCCTGCTCCACAAGGCGAGGATCACAACCAACCTCGGGGTTCCAGGGGACGTCGCATCCACCACCCCGCAGGCGGCAGGCCCCCATGACGCGCTTTTCAAGTCGGCAAAGCCGCAAAAAGATTACATTCCTTGTCCTCAGTTGTTTACGGATGTGATCCAGAATCCCTGGGTGCAACCGGCCTCCCTGGCAACACCCAGCAGCCTGGATAAAAAACTCTACTGCTCAGCCCCGGAGCTGGAGGATCTCCTGGCGCTCCCCTCAGTAGACCAGCCGGTGGCGGCGTTAACTTCTAGCTCCCTGGTGTCCACCGACCCGTTAGACACTCTCAAAGCAGAAGAAAAGAGAATGGAGGGGGCCTTCCGTAAGGCACACCAGGCCGTTGGCTGGGCAATCAGATCCGCGACAGCTTCCTCCTTCTTCAACAGAGCCTCGCTCATTTGGCTTCGTCACATGCAGGACAAGCTCCCGCCTGAGGACACTAGACTGCATCAAGATCTAAATAAGATAATAGCTGCCACCGAATACACTGCTGACAGCTCCCTGAACTCAGCCAAGTTCGCCTCAAGGGCGCTGGCCTCTACTCTTACTGCTAGGAGGCTATTCTGGCTTCGACCATGGAAAGCCGACTTCAAGGCCAAGTGGAAGTTGGCGGCGTCCCCATATAAAGCACCAGAGCTGTTTGGTGCCTCGCTGGAACCCCTACTGATTGAAGGGAAGGACAAGAGGAAGATCCTCCCATCAACCTACAGGCGCCAGGAGCGCAGGTACACGCCTTACCCGCTCCAACAGCCCTTTCGTGCAGGCACCGGACCCAGGGGGTCCTCCTTACACCGCTCCCATTACCAGGGAGGAGACAGATTCAACGACAGACAACAGTTCCGAGACCGGGGAAGACACCAGCAGCCTAAACGCAACTTCCGTGGAGCCGGCCCTAAGCCCGCCAGAAGGGGGAAATGACTCCAGGCCCACGGGGCCCATAGGGGGACGGCTCATCCTCTTCCATCAACAATGGGCCAGTTCGACTTCAGACTCCTGGGTAAGGCATACGACCTCTTCCGGACTGTCCATCGAATTCTCCGGCCAGCCGCCCCACCGGTTCGTCCGTTGTCCAACCCCTCGATCCTCGGAACTTCAGGACCTGATGTCGCAGGAGATTGCCCACCTCCTGGAGGTCGAGGCCATAGAGCCGGTCCCGCACAGCCAGCGGGGCTCAGGATTCTACTCGACCCTCTTCTTGGTTCCCAAGAATTCCGGGGGCTGGAGGGGCATACTGAATCTAAAGCGCCTGAACCTGTCGGTACAATACCGCAGGTTCAAGATGCACTCCCTCAAGTCCATCTTAGCGGGAGTGAGACAGGGCGACTTCCTTCAATCAGTCGACCTCCGGGAGGCCTATCTGCACGTGCCAATTCACCCGCATCACCGTCAGTACCTGAGGTTCGAATACGCGGGCCGTCACTACCAATATCGCGCGATGCCATTCGGACTTTCCTCAGCTCCCCGCACCTTTACCAAGCTGGTAGCGGTGGTGGCGGCCAAGCTCCGAGCCGTCCCGATCCGGGTGCTCTGTTATCTGGACGACATTCTGGTCCTGTCGTCCACGCCCGGCCAAGCTTACAGAGACATGAAGATGGTGATCAAGGTCTTCCAGGATCACGGCTTCACCATAAACTTCGCAAAGAGTCACCTCCTGCCCACCACCAGGCTTCTTCACCTGGGGGCACTGATAGATTCGGCCAGCGGCCAGGTATTTTTATCACCGGACAGAGTCCAAAGCATCCGAACTTTAACTCTGCAGACCCTGACGAGGAGGAGAGTTGCCCTGATCCACCTCTCAACCCTCCTCGGGAAGATGGTATCCTGCTTCGGCATCGTACCGTGGGCACGCAGACATTCGAGACCCCTGCAGTGGTTCCTCCTCCCCTTCCAGCGAACGGGAAGGGCCAACTCCAAGAAGGAAGTACGCCTCACCCTGCAGGCCCGCAGGTCCCTCAGGTGGTGGACATCGCAGTCGCTCCTAAAGGGCTCCAGCTTCCTAGAGCCAGACCGTCTGATACTCACCACCGACGCCAGCCTCCGGGGGTGGGGAGCCCATCTCCACAACCTGGTCACGCAAGGACAGTGGTCGCAGGAAGAACAGCAATGCAGCATCAACCTCCTAGAGCTTCGGGCGATCAGACTGGCACTGCGCAACTTCCAGCCGACGGTGCAGGGGCATCACATCTTAGTCCTGACCGACAACATCTCGGCCAAGGCGCACGTCAACAGGGAGGGGGGCACGAGGTCCCGTACACTGATGAAGGAGGCCGAGGAGCTGTTCAGCTGGGCAGAGAGACACCTGCTCTCGATCAGAGCAGATCACATCTCCGGAGCAACCAATGTGAGGGCGGACTGGCTCAGCCGCGAAACAATAGATCAAGCGGAATGGCAGCTCCACCCTCAGCTGTTTCAAGAACTCGCTTCCCGCTTCGGAAACCCGGTCGTAGATCTCTTCGCAACCCCGACCAATGCTCAGCTCCCCCGCTTCATATCACGGTATCCGACACCACAAGCGGAGGACCACGATGCACTGCGCTGCACATGGCCCGAGGGTCTCCTGTACGCATTCCCACCGGTCCCACTGCTCCCGCGTCTCATTCGGAAGCTGCTGGCAGAAAAAGCCGACCTGCTCCTGGTAGCCCCGAACTGGCCCCGGAGACCATGGTTCGCCGACCTAGTAGCACTGTCCGTAGAACAGCCATGGGTGATCCCACCACAGCAGCTCGTCCTGTGCCAAGGAGCAGTCACGCACCCAGAGCCCCAGTGGCTGCAATTAGCCGTCTGGCATTTGAACGGGTCATCCTGAAGAAGGACAGCCTACCAGACGAGGTGGTTGCCACTATCCAGGCGGCCAGACGTCCAGCTACAACCCGCATCTACGAGTCATCATGGCAGGCGTTCTGTCGCTGGAGCGCCCACCAGCACATCGACCCCACGTCAGCCGCTATTCGGGACATTCTGCGGTTCCTACAAGCTGGCCTAGACAAGGGCTTGGCCCCTGCAACCCTACGGAGACAGACGGCAGCATTGTCAACAGTCATTACTTGCCCTCCGTACCAATCCCTCGCGCACCATCCGCGCATCAAGGGGTTTCTTCATGGGGCCACCAACCTGCGGCCCCCCACAGTTCACCGTTATCCCTCATGGGATCTACCTCTTGTTTTGCGGGCATTGACCGGGCCCCCCTTTGAGCCCCTAGACTCAACATCTCTTAAGTACCTATCGTTTAAGGTGACCTTCCTGCTGGCGATCACCTCAGCAAGGAGAGTCTCAGAACTAGCGGCTCTGTCAGTCCGCAAAGACTTGTGCATCTTCCACGACTCCACGGTGACCCTACGCCTGGATCCTGCTTTCATCCCGAAGGTCAACTCGTGGTTCCACCGAGCCCAGGAGCTCATCCTGCCGGATTTCTGCCCCTCACCTCGTGATCCCAGAGAAAAGAGGTGGCACACCCTAGACGTGCGACGCGCCATCCGCACTTACATCCGACGGACTACTCCTTTCCGCCGTACGGAGGGACTCCTGGTCTCCTTCAACCCGAAGTCCATGGGTCAGAAAATATCAGCAGCCACAGTCAGCAGATGGATCAAGGCCTGCATCGCCCTGGCATATGACCTGAGCGCCAAACCGGCCCCCAGCAAGATCCTACCGCACTCGACTCGTAGCGCGGCCACCACGGCGGCCTGGGCCACCCAAGCCTCAGTCGTGGACATCTGCAGAGCTGCGACGTGGTCATCCCTCACACCGTTCATCCGCCACTACAAGATTGATGCGTACAACTCGGCCGAGGCATCCTTTGGCCGCAGAATTCTGCAGAAAGTACTGACAGAGGAGGACTCTGGAGGCAGTCAGCTCCCCACCCAGGGAGTTTAAGCTTGGGTATATCCCATGCATGGATAGTGGGAGCAGCGCACAGGAAAATGGACGTTGTCTTACCTGAACGTCCCTTTTCTGGGCGCTGCGTACACTATCCATAACCCGCCCATTAGGGCTGCCTGCCACTGTTATGGCTGAGACCAGTTTAGTTTCCTTAGTTATTTGAGTTAATAAAGTTGAGTTCTATAAGTTACTCTTGGTGTGGTTTCTTGTCTGCTGCGCCTTCGTTCAGACTGGGGGATCATGGGACCAGAGGCGTGGCTTGGAAGCCGGAAAGGGGAACAAAAGCCTTTTGTTTGCACTCAGTTGTTTGCCAAGCACTGAAGGATTAACCCCATGCATGGATAGTGTACGCAGCGCCCAGAAAAGGGACGTTCAGGTAAGACAACGTCCATTTCCTGTCTCAATCAGTTCTTCCTTTCCCTTCTTTCCTTCCTCACAATTTTCATGACTGATTTGAGTAAACAAACACCACTGCGTTCTTGTAAGTGTAGTAAGCTCTCCAAGTTAGCTCAGTTCTTGGTGAAGTCATGGACACTTACATGTAGCTTACTTGATATAATAAGTGGCTATTTTCTTTCAAAAAGGTCAGGATTTTTTCTTTTTCCTTTTCCTTTTTAGCCTAGCCTAGTCTTTCTGAGGGGATGTGGTGGCTCAGTGGCTAAGACGCTGAGCTTGTCGATCAGAAGGTCGGCAGTTCAGCAGTTCAAATCCCTAGCGCCGTGTAATGGGATGAGCTCCCGTTACTTGTCCCAGCTTCTGCCAACCTAGCAGTTCGAAAGCACATAAAAAATGAAAGTAGAAAAATAGGGACCACTTTGGTGGGAAGGTAACAGCGTTCCATGCGCCTTCAGTGTTGAGTCATGCTGACCACATGATCATGGAGATGTCTTCGGACAGTGCTGACTCTTCGGCTTAGAAACGGAGATGAGCACCACCCCTAGAGCCAGAAACAACTAACATGCATGTACGGGGAAACCGTTACTTTTACCTAGACTGTCTGAATGGTATACCACCTGAGCACTAATCAGGTTAACCCCTGTGTAGTTTTTTCAGAGCAACCAAGGTTAAGAAGATGCTACCACCAAACTGAGCTTCTTGAAAATATGAATTCTCACAGAGCCAAATTTGAATATGACTACCCACATGTATGGCTGCTATCTTTGAATGTTCTTATTTCCAGGAATTTTACACAGCACTGCAATTATAGTGTGAAATAAACATATTTGTTACAATTCTAAAACCAACAACCTTTCAAACTATGGTTATATGATAGAATAGAAACAGGAAATATTAACTGGGTGCAGTGATTCATGTATTAGTATGGCATTATGATAAAGTAGAGATGATTAAATGTCAGAAACATATTCTAATTTACTGCATCCATTTTTAGAGAGAGTCAGGATGATGTAGTGGTTAAAGCTAGAAATCGGGAGACTGTGAATTCTAGTCCCACTTTAGGCATGAAAGCTGCCGGTGACTGTAAGCCAATCACTCTCTCTGTCCTAGGAAAACAGGCAATAGCAAACCATTTCTGAAATCTTGCTAAGAAAACTATAGGGACTAGACCAGGCAGTTGCTAGTAGTCAACATTGATTCAAAAGCACATATATATTATTATTTTGCTTTGCTTCTAAACAGTAAACCACAATGAATAGTTTCCATTATTTTCAGTGCAAACATTAAAATAATGTCAAATAACCAGTGTGTTTCCTTTTACTCATTTATATCATAACCATCATTCAATTATATCATTTATTCATTTATATCATAACCCACATTAAATCAATTTCCCAGAAGTTCTTTCTTTCCTAGTGTTTCATGAAATTGTCTTTTAAAATCTCATCACTTTTTCTGCTTTTAAAAACAAAATTATAAGTAGTCCTCCACTAACTACCATAATGGAGCCTGGAATTTCCAATGTAAGTCATGGCGGTCATACGTCAAAACACCCACATGACCAGATCTGATTTTATGACTTTTTTTTTGTGGCAGTCATTAAGCAAATGCTGCAGTCATTAAGCAGATCAATTTATTCCTAGGAACATTTTTTGCCGAAAACCAACTGAAAAGCAAAAACATCGAAATTTGTGATCACATCACCACAAAACACTGCAACTGGCCACAAAGATGAGCAGACTTCCAAGTACTCAAAATGAAGTCATGTGACTATGTGACGTGTGCAGCTGTTGGAACTCTGGAACTGGATCAAAAGTAGCTATTGAGGGATACAGGTACAGTTGCTACACAACTACAGGTAGTCGAGTTATTACCACAATTGAGCCCAAAATTTCTCTTCCTAAGCGAGACATTTGTTAAGTGAATTTGGCCCCATTTTACAACCTTTCATGCCATAGTTGTTAAGTGAATCATTGCAGTTGTTAAGTTAGTAACATGGTTGTTAAGTGAATCTGGCTCCCTCACTGACTTTGTTCGTCAAAAGGTTGCAAAAGGGGATTGTGACCCTGGGACACTGCAACTGTCATAAATATGAGTCAGCTGCCAAGCATCTGAATTTTGATCACGTGACCACGGGGTTGCTGCAATGGTTGT